>NC_065537.1:20478715-20813715 GCF_932294415.1 Quercus robur
AATGTACCCGCTCTGATACCACTTGTTGGGAAATTTAGACCCCGGTTGATAGAATTAACAAGTTTTGAACCCAAGTCATTAATTAGATTTTATTATGAATAAAACTTGTAAAAAAAAAAAAAAAACATCAATATCATGTCAAAATCATGCAACGGAAAAATTAATAAGACAAGATATGATGACCCAGGAAAACCAATGAAACAAACTAGTTTCACAATAAAAAAATCTGGAGGGAAACCTTTCCGAAAAGCAATTCACTATAGTAAAGAGAAGTTTCAGATCTAGTACAACCTTTGTTCCTAGACTCTACAATCCCTATAGATGAACTCACAGCAGAAACCTTCTATCGCTTCAAAACCTCTAAACTCTTCAATATATGAATGCCACCCTTTGATGCACGAATCCTAGTACGTGACTAACCAATTGCGCGGATCCTAGTACGCGACTTAATCACCAACTAGAAGAAGATTGTTGGCTGCAAAGTTCTTCACTTCATCAACAATGAAGATCAAGAAGCACTTGGTTACAAAACTCTAAGGCGCAAAAGACGCAGTAGCTTCTTTCAGAGAGAATAAGGCATCATCACCTTTTGCATTCATTCTCCTTATATTCTCTTGTGTGATGACCTCTAAAATAAGCCTTATATAGGTCTAGGGTTGTGAGAAAAGAAACCCTACACAAATACAAAAACTTAGGCCGAAAATCAGATTTGGAAATCTGAATTCCCGTAACCTCGATCGATCAAGAGGTGTCGAGCTTTAAACTTCGACAGATACAACTATAAAGAAGCTATCGAAGAGCTGTCGAGGAGACAAGAACTTTCTCAATCGATCCACCAGCTATCGAGAGGTGTCGAGATTGTGATAACAATCAACTGAAGAGCTCAATAAATAGCCTAGCTGTCGAGAGGTGTCGAGCAGCTGTCGAGCTATCTGTCTGTAGGTGTCGAGCTATTTGTCTGCATATGTCGAGCTATCTGTCTAGCTGTAGTGAACAGCTTTTCTTCACTTGTTTCTTAGTCCAATCTTCATGACTTTAATACTAGACTTAAACAACATGTTTCTTGAAGTATTAAACACATCCTAGATCTACCAAAATACAAGTAAAGTGTGTTTTGTCAAAAGATTTGCCAATTACACAAAATATGTCCTTAACATCTTTGCCCTTCTTTAGCTCTTCGAAGCAAGTGGTGAGCATTTGTAACATGGTGTCCTTCACCTTTTTGGTGCCTTCATATGTGGTCTCCAAAATTTCCCATGCCTCCTTGGTTATTGTAACATGTGAAATCTGGTGAAATTCATCAGATAAGGTACCACAAAAAATAGCATTTAAAGCTTTACTATTAGCATTAGCCGCTGCAAGGGCTGCCTTATCCCAATTACATTTGGCATCCTCCGGCCTAGTCCATCCAATCTCAACTGCATCCCATACACTATTATCAATAGAGCACAAGAATGCACACATATGAACTTTCCAAAAGGCGTAATTGCTACCATCAAAGAAGGGATGTGCATTTAGGGATTGAGACCTATCCATAGTAGGGTCAAGGATCACACTTAGGATGTGGAAATCTAATAAAGTGTACCTACTCTAATACCAATTTAAAGTTCAATTAGTGTGAAAACACTAATGAATGTTTTGACCCCCAATTTCAAATATAACCAACACAAGCTTATATTCAAACAATGTATGTGCAGAATATGAAATATAAGCAATACCCAATATGGAAAACTACTTTAACACATAATTAATCACAAACACAGCAACAATTAATGGTTAAAGAGTAAGGGAAGAGAGATGCAAATACAAAGATAACACCAACACATGTTATCGAAGAGGAAATTGAAGAACTTGACGAAAAACCTTTCCGCCGCCCTTCAAGTGGTAAAATGATCCACTAAAGAATAAAGTTAGGATACATAAATAATAGTAGACCCTCCAAGCCTAATCTACCCAATGTACCTAAGCCTTCCAAGCTTCTTGTTCCAACAGGGTTAAGCCTAACCCTGTCTTCTGTAACTTCCAGGATCCCGCAATAAGCCCATTGCATCAACCAAATGAATTGGTCATCTCCAAACTGCTTCCCAAGCACCAAAATACCTCCCAAGCACTGTACCTCTCAAGAATATGTCAATGGAGAGGGTGAGAGTAGAAGACTTTGGAGAATCAAATGTCTAAGATTGTGGTTGAGTCAATCTTGGTTTTCTCAAGGGTTTCTCTCTGGAAGCTCTCTACATTTCGCGGATATAAGGGTATTTATAGTGGTGTACGTGAGGAATGTGAAAAGTCATTTTTCAGCAAAACAGGACACTTTGGCAACTTAGTCTCGCGAGCGGGATGAGTCGTGAGTTAATTGCCAGGCCAGTCTATCAATTTTTGTCCTATAGTGCTCTAGTTGTCATGACCCTTCAACTTCCTACATGCTTCACACGTGTGTCATTTTGGCGAGTTGCTAATCGCAAGTCACTTGCGAGATCCAGTTGTAAGAATCCTCCAAATGCACACACTCTTGAATTTCTTCACACTCTCTCACACACAACCCTTACATTATTCCCACCTAAATACAAGGTATCTAATTGCTAAAATTACAAGAAAACTTGGCACGGAATAAAGCCAATACATGGTTGAATAAATTCAACCTTACAGTTTCTTTTGGATAGGTAAACCTATACTTTGTCTTTCTTTCTATTTTTGGTTAGATTGTCAATAGGACAAAAAGCCATATATTCTTTTTGGTAGATTGTAAGTAGGACTCAAAGCCTTGTAAGATTGAATCTATCAAGCTTGTATTTAATTTTATTCAATCAATAACAATGAAGCATTTTGATCCTGTAAAGTTGTATTAATTTTTTTTCTTTTTTTTTGTATGAAAAAGTAAGTGGCAACTCCATACCACTTACCCAAAAAGAGAGGTGCACTTCAAAGCACCCAAAAGTCTCTTTTTTGAAAGGCCTAATTTCCCGATCTCTCACAGACGAGGTCTGGTCTTCTAGATTCAAAATAACCATTTATATACCCATTTGAATAATGCACTATAATGACATATTGAAATTCCCAAATTTAAGATTAATTCATTCTTAAAAAATTCAAATCTAGTACAAGATTACAAAGCTTTATTTCCTAGATTCCAATCCAAAAAAGAAAGAAAGGATAATGCACTAACCTACGAACCAAAATCTAGATTCAGGTGCTAGGTTATAGAATGGGAAGGTGTTAGGCACCCATTCTGCCCAGATAGGATCTGGTCTTCTAGGCTCAAAATGACCATTTATATACCCATTTGAATGATGCACTATAATGACATATTGAAATTCCCAAATTTAAGATTAATTCATTCTTAAAAAATTCAAATCTAGTAAAAGATTACAAAGCTTTATTTCCTAGATTCCAATCCAAAAAAGAAAGAAAGGATAACGCACTAACCTACGAACCAAAATCTAGATTTCGATGCTAGGTTAGAGAATTGGAAAGTGTTAGGCACCCATTCTACCCAGATGGGATCTGGTCTTCTAGACTCAAAATGACCATGTATATACCTGTACGGCACCGAGATCCTAGGCCCATACAGACCCTGGGCCCAATCCCACACAGGCCCTGGGCCGAGTCCCATACCAGCCTTGGGCAAAGGTCCAACCGACCTACGCCCTTCTTGGAGCTTCCTTCGTGTACGAACAAGCGTAGGGTATTGAATTCCAAGAGGTGATCGGACAAATGTTCCCGGTCAAAGATACGAACTGTTCCCGGGAAATTGTGATATTCCCAGGGAACTGAGTTGCCGAACATAGTCGGTCAAGATGGAGCCAAGTTCCAAGATCATAAATGCTGCACCGCCCTTTCACCTAAACATCCACTTTAATCAGATAATATTGGACCTCCAGTAGCACTAATGGTGGCTGTAATCATAATCTTCCCACTCACCTTAGCTATAAATAGAAGAAAGTTGGGAGAAGAAGGGGTTCAGAAAAATTGAGAGAAAACAGTCAAGGAGAGAGTATAAACTGAGTGTTGCTTTGAGTCTCTCTGCCGAGAACGACCCATCGTAGGAAATCCTTAAGCCCACTACAAATAAATTGTAAGCCCAAGTAACCTAAGGCCCAGAAGTCTTGTACTTGGTTCCTACAATTGGCGCCCACCGTGGGGCTCTCCTACGAAGTTGTGGTTCGAGTGAGACTCAAGCAAGGGAGATGTCTGAGGAGCGTTCAGGAGGGCATGTTCCGAGCAATTCCGCAGGATCTTCTCGGGGATCGACGTGGAGGGAGAGAAGGCAGAAACGGCTGGAAGATAGGGAGCATCCACGAGGAGAGGAAAGGTCCGGATTGGGAGAAGGATCGGCCCAGACACACCGGACAATTTCAGGCGTCTCAGCACATTGGCAATATGATGATAGAGACCGAGAGCTGGAGCGGTTACGCAGATTGGTAATGGACTTGGAGCTGGAAGCAAGGGATCGGCGCCACGAAAGGAACCGCAACCCCCAACCAAGGAGAAATCGGGGTGAGGAGGGTTCCAACCGATCTGTTACGCAACAATACCGAGACCGATCACGCTCCCAAGAGTCACATCGACACTCCCGGGAGACACGTCGTAGACGGGACCGTTTCCGATCGCATGGGTATGATAATCAAGGATCAGAGTCGCCAGACGAGCGGCGGCACCACAACGCCGCAATGGACGCCATGAGCAGAGCCCTGCGGATGGCAGCCCGGTCTCCATTCTCCGATGAGATTGAACGGGCATCCATGCCGAGCAGATTCATGCGACCACCATTCAATTCCTATGAGGGGAGGACAGACCCCGTGGAGCATGTCAGTCATTACATCCACATGATGTCTTTGCATGCGCACAACGATGCATTGATGTGTAAAGTATTCCCCTCCAGTCTCGGCTCTACCGCACTGAGATGGTTCAATGGGTTGCGGAAAGGTTCTATACACAGCTTCGCCGAGCTGATTCAGGAATTCGGCAGCAGGTTCGTAACATGCAGCCGGGTACAACAGCCGGTCGACACATTACTTTCCATGAAAATGAGGGTCGGGGAAACCCTTCGGAGTTATGCCAGCCGATACTGGGAACTCTACAACGAAATTGGTGGAGGAAACGAGAAAATTGCGGCAAGCACCTTCAGGATGGGGCTCCCCGAAGATTCTGAATTGCGGGAGTCGCTGACGAGAAGACCCCCGGAGGACATGAGGCAGCTGATGAAACGCATAGAGGAGTACAAACGCCTGGAGGATGACCGGCTGCAAAGCAGGGGGAAAGCTCCTTTTGCGGGGAGATCTCGGCAAAGCATTTTGCCGCCAAAGCCGAAAAGAGACTTCAGAATGCAGGAACCGGAGGTGCAAATCGAAGGGGTCAATGTGGTGTTCAAAGAGCTCGTGCACAAAATCCTGGAACGGATCAGGAACGAGCCATTTTTCAGATGGCCGAACAAAATGGGGGGCGACCCATCTCGGAGGAACCAAAACCTATACTGCACCTATCACAGAGACAAGGGGCACACCACCGAGCAGTGTAGGGTATTAAAAGACCATCTCGGACAGCTAGTGAAGGCAGGGCACCTGAAAGAGTTTGTAGCAGATTCCATTGACCGAGAACCCGGGCAGGGGGCCCAACAGAAAAGGAACCCCCTTCCACCACCCCTGGGGGTAATCGACGTCATCCATGCCGCACCAAGAAGAGCAGCCACGGCGAAAAGGGTAATGACAGTGGCTTGCGCGGAGGGAGAATCATCGAAGAAGAAAAATAAAGTTGGACGGTTGGCCATCTCGTTCGGAGAAGATGATTTGGAAGGGACGATCCAACCTCACGACGATGCTTTGGTGGTGACAGCCCGGATAGGCGGATTCTTGGTGAAGAGGGTAATGATTGATCAAGGTAGCGGGGCTGACGTCATGTACCCGGACCTCTTCGAAGGGCTCGGGTTAAAGACCCAGGATTTGGCGAAGTATGACACGCCATTGGTCTCGTTTGACGGGAGAGTTGTGATTCCCGCGGGGCAAATCTCTCTCCCAGTGGACATGGAAGGCAAGGGAGTTGTAGTTACATTCATAGTAGTCCGATCATTCGCACCTTACACCGCAATCCTGGGAAGGCCGTGGATTCACGCCATGGGGGCTGTTCCGTCCACCCTTCACGTGAAAGTAAAATTTCCTACCGAGTATGGAGTTGCAGAGGTAAGGGGGAACCAACAGGTGGCGAAGCAATGCCTTGTAGCCGCGGTCAGGTGGGAAAAGGAGCAGCTCGGTCAGGCTGAGCACGCCGAGAAAGAGACTGCATAGCAATTACAGAAACCCCCGGGGGAAACTGGGGCGGACGTTGCTGAGGAGGTGCTGAAGGTAAGAATTCTCCCAGATACTGACAGATATTTCTGGATAGGTACAAGCATGAATGACCGGGAAAGGGTAGAGATGTTGTTGTTCCTGTTGCAGAACATAGATGTTTTCGCATGGAGCCCTTATGAAGTGCCCGGCGTAGATCCCGAATTCATTGTCCACAAGCTCAACGTGGATCCATTATTCCCCCCGAAGAAGCAGAGACCGAGAAGAGCGTCAAAAGAACACGTTGATACAGTAAACCTGGAGGTACAGCGGCTGAAGGAGGCAGGAGTCATAAAGGAGATATTCTTCCCGAAGTGGTTGGCAAACACTGTCGTGGTGAAGAAGAAGAACGGGAAATGGAGAGTTTGTGTGGATTTCACAGACTTGAACAAGGCATGTCCCAAGGACCCATTCCCGATGCCCAAGATTGACCAGCTAGTATATGCAACATACGGGGACCCGAGGATGAGCTTCCTAGATGCCTTCCAGGGCTACCACCAGATTGCCTTGGTGCCCGAAGACCGAGAAAAGACAGCATTTGTCTCCCCGAATGCGAACTATCACTACGAGGTCATGCCGTTTGGATTGAAGAACGCCGGGGCTACGTATCAGCAAATGATGACGAGAATGTTCCGAGAAAAAATTGGATGCACAGTTGAAGTTTATATCGACGATATGGTGGTAAAAAGCAAAATTGAGTCGCAGCATACCGAAGATCTCCGGGGAGTGTTCGAGATACTACGTCGGCACAAATTGCGCCTGAATGTCGAGAAGTGCACTTTCGGAGTGGGGGCTGGCAAGTTCCTGGGTTATCTGATCTCCACTCGGGGAATAGAGGATAACCCCGACCAAATAGAGGCCGTCAATCGCCTCAAACCACCGAGCAATCCTAAAGAAGTGCAAGTGCTCACTGGAATGTTGGCCGCCCTGAACCGATTCATCTCCAAGTTTGTCGATCGCTGCCGGCCATTCTATCAACTTCTGAAGAAGTGGAAGGGGTTTCAATGGGACGAGAGCTGCGATGAAGCTTTTCGAGAACTAAAGGAATATTTGGCAAAGGCGCCGAGGTTGACGGCCCCGGAGCCCGGGGAGGATCTGTTTATGTACCTTGCAGTCACCGATCACGCCGTAAGTGCTGTGTTACTAAGGGACCGGGGAGTGCAAATGCCGGTGTATTACGTGAGCAAAACCTTGGTCGATGCCGAGACAAGGTACCTACCTCTTGAAAAGTTAGTTTTGGCCCTGGTGCACGCCACGAGGAAGTTACCACACTACTTCCAGGCACACACAGTGTTCGTCCTCACCGAGTATCCATTGCAATCATTGTTGAAGAGATCAGACTTCACAGGACGGATTGCCAAATGGGGGACTCGGTTGGGATCGTTTGACATAAGATACCGACCTAGAAGCTCGGTGAAGGGACAGGTTCTCGCCAATTTCATCGCAGAATTTACACCCAAGAATGAAGGCAAGGTAATCTGTAGTGCGGAGATTCGCCCGTGGAGGTTATTTGTGGACGGCGCATCAAATGCTATGGGGGCCGGGGCTGGTATTGTCATAATCACCCCTGAGGGTATACGACTGGAACACTCCTTCAGATTGGGGTTCAAAGCCTCGAACAACGAAGCCGAATATGAAGCCCTACTGGCCGGGTTGAGGGCAGTATTGCATCTGGGCGCAAAGGACGTGGAGATCTACTCGGACTCTCGGCTGGTTGTTTATCAGATCACTGGGGACTTCGAGGCTCGGGACCCCCGAATGAAAGCTTATCTAAGTACAGCAAAGCAGATTATCGGTCAGTTTGGAACGGTGAAGATATCCCAGGTAGCCCGGTCACAAAACAAGCACGCTGACTCTCTTGCCACGTTAGCCTCATCGGCTACCGAGGACACGCCAAGGCTTATCACGATAGAACTTATAAGGGAGCCAAGCATTTGTGTGAAGAGTGTTCTCAACCAGGCCGGAATAGAGGTTGCGCAGGTGGCGATGGCCGGACCATACTGGATGAACCCGATCATAGACTTCCTTTCCAAAGATAAAGTTCCAGAGGATGAGGCCGAGGCCAACAAGATTCGGCGAATGGCTCCCAGGTACTGGCTGTCTTCGGACCGAAAGTTGTACAGAAGGTCCTTCGTGGGCCCTTACCTCTTGTGCCTGCATCCTGAAAGAGTCAAGGAGCTTCTGACCGAGCTGCATGAGGGAGTGTGCGGCGGGCATGCTGGGGGACAATCTTTAGCACACAGAGCGATGACACAGGGGTTTTGGTGGCCACAGATGCAGAAGGATGCCGCTGAATACGTTCGGAGTTGCGAACAATGTCAAAAGCACGCCCCAATGATCCATCAGCCGGCAGGACGTCTAAATCCTGTCAGCAGCCCGTGGCCATTTGCACAATGGGGGCTTGACATCCTCGGGCCATTCCCCCGAGCAACGGGGAACCGCCGTTTCGTATTGGTGGCTGTAGATTACTTCACAAAGTGGGCTGAAGCTGAAGTCTTGGCTAATATCCGGGATACTGACGTGAAAAAATTTGTATGGAAAAACATAGTTACAAGGTTTGGGATGCCGAATTCGCTAGTGACAGACAATGGGCTACAGTTCGACAGCAACGCTTTTCGGACCTTTTGCAGTGAGCTCGGCATCAAGAACAAGTATTCAACCCCGGCATACCCACAAAGCAACGGCCAAGCTGAAGCAGTAAACAAGACTATTTTGAACGGGCTCAAAAGGAGTTTGGATGGAGCGAAAGGAAGATGGGCAGAAGAACTACCCAGCGTTTTATGGGCCTACCGCACGACCCCCAAGAGATCCACGAGGGAAACCCCGTTTTCTCTGGCATACGGAGCAGAAGCAGTGATACCAACCGATGTGAGCTTATGCAGTGCACGGGTCGCCGGGTTTGACCCCGTACAGAACGCCGACCTGATGATGGAGCATTTGGATTGGCTAGAAGAATGCAGGGAGGCCGCAACCGTACGGCTTGCCGAGTATCAGCAGAAGCTGGCCCAAAGGTACAACCGAAATGTAAAGGCCAGGGAATTCCGTGCCGGGGAACTAGTGTTGAGAAGGGTAGTGGGGAACATGCGGGACATGGCTGCAGGGAAGCTTGCTCAGAGTTGGGAGGGACCATACAGAGTCACAGCCATCGCGGGTGTAGGGGCCTACTACTTGGAAGACCTTGACGAGAGGCCACTCCCACGACCATGGAACGCCAAAAACTTGAAGAAATTCTACGCATAATCATCGGTGTAAGCCAGAACTTGTATTCCATTAAAATTAAGAGCATGATAAACTTTTTTGTATATGCTGTTTTTGACTCCGTAACCGCACACCAAGAGAATCACAGATAAGTCTCTAAGGACAGAAACCTGACTCTCGACTCGATCAAAATCGCCGAGCAGGTGGAAACCTTACAAATAAATCTCTAAGGACAGAAACCTGACTCCCGGCTCGATCAAAATCGCCGAGCAGGTAGAAACCTTACAAATAAATCTCTAAGGACAGAAACCTGACTCTCGGCTCGATCAAAATTGCCGAGCAGGTGGAAACCTTACAAATAAATCTCTAAGGACAGAAACCTGACTCCCGGCTCGATCAAAATCGCCGAGCAGGTGGAAACCTTACAAATGAATCTCTAAGGACGGAAACCTGACCCTCGGCTCGATCAAAATCGCCGAGCAGGTGGAAACCTTACAAACATATCTCTAAGGCCAGAAACCTGATTCTCGGTTAAACTTAAATCTCCGAACAGGTGGAAACCTTACAAGCGAATACTCTAAGGACAAGAACACGATTCTCGGTTATACTAAAGCCTGAAGAAAACCTAACTCTTTTACAAATACTAAGTCCGCTAGCGCTCTCAAATTACCCAAAGCGCCGCACAACAGGTTTTCGGGGTACCATTCTATTAAGCGGTCGTAGCACTGGCATGATTCAGGCAAAACACACAAATAGATATAAATTCATTCAATAAATTAAAACGGGAAAAGAAAACGGTCTGCTGATTAAACAAATAAAGGCAAGTGTTCAGTCACCACATCCCGGTGACGTAGGCAAGTAAAACCAACAAAATATGGCAATTGTTCAGTCACCACATCCCGGTGACATAGGCAAATAAAACCAATAAATTAAAAATAAGCTAGTAAATAAAAGTAAAATCAGCTGGGAGGTTGAGTCGGCGGTGTCACTTCATGCTGGACGGTCAGAGGGAAAGGCGGGTCCTCACCGAGAAGCTCCTGCACAGTCGGGATACTGGTGGCCTCCATTTCCTCAGGCTCGGCGTGAGAATCGATTTGCTCAACCAGCTCCCTCATACTGGCCGTCTCCTCCTCGTCAAAAGCAGCCGGGGCGTCCTGGACGGCAGGTACAGGGTTCGGAAATGGTATTTGGCCGGGGTCTCTCAGCGGTGAATCCTCAGGAACTCCCATTGCCTGAAGAGCGGCAAACCACCCGGCCTCGAAACCCATATTCCGAGCCCGAGCCACCACCGGCTCTGCGGAATTCTCAGCGTCAACAAAACCTACGTCATACCACTTTTGTTCCGCGGCCGCCAAGCCTGCCCTGAGATCGGCTATCTTCTCGGCATTGGAAGTGTTAAGCTGATGGCTTCGGCTAATTTGACTTCCATTTCATTTTGCTTGGTCAGGAGCTCTGCATTCCTTTTTTCGGCCAATGCCCGGAACTTCTCCGCAGCAGCAGCCTTCTTCTCAGCAGCCTCAGCAATTTTCAGCTTTTCCTTAGCCGTTTTCACTGCTGACTCCCGCGCCCCCTTCTCGCGCTCATTTTCTTCATCAAGCTCCCGTGCCAGGGCAGCCACAATGTGAGCCAGTTGAGCGGCCTAGCAAGCACGGAGGTTAGCAAAGAAACAAAAGGAAATCTATATGGAGTAGATAGACAAAAGAATTATCGCAATGGCGTGCCACTCTAACCGGCGCCCCACAGACTCCTCGGACCCATCCTCGAAAGCGTGCACGTCCTCGGGAAGTTGGAGAGCTCCAGCCAAAGTTTGGGCAATACGGCCGCCCTCACCCTTATCCCACATCCGAACAGAGGCGGTTGAGGGCAATGGCTTGCCGTCCAAAAGGAACTTTGGCTCCCACGCTGGAGCCACTTGGGAGGAAGACGCGCCCCCCGTACCAGCTTCGGTTGGTGGCTCGCGGATAACGATTCCACTTGTTGGTCGGGGAGGAGTCTGGACTGCGGCATCCCCCGGGCCCGTGGAAGGCTGCTCGGTTACTTTCTGCTTCTTACGGGCCCGTCCGGACTGCGAAGGGGGAGGAGGCTGAGACGCTTGGCCCCGACCCTGAGTAGGCGGGGGCTGGTTGGGCTGCCGGGCACCAGGCACGAACCGGTCGAGGGTCATGACTCTCCTTGCCACCATTCTTGCACCGGGTTGGATCGCTTCAGCTAGCAAGGCAGCCGCTTCTATCACTTGCTGTTGAGGCTCGGCGGGTGGATTCTCGGGATGGGGCTGCTCTTGGGCTTGGTCCCCTTGCTGTATGGCTTCGTAGGCTCTCTCTCTAAGGCGCTGAGATACCCGTTCCGCGGACTCGTCTCGCAGGGGAACTAGTTCGTCCGAGGCAGTGAACTGCCGACCAAATTCCCTCGCTTCCCCGGTTGTAAGCTTCGGCGGCAAAAAATTTACGTACCGGACGTCTATGTATGATAGCAGGGGGCTGTCAACTATCAGTGCCTGCTTGAAAGGCTGCTAAGTAGAATAAACCGGCTCCACTCCGAGGATCAAGTGTGAGGCCCGGAGTTGTCCGTCCCAATGCACGTATATCTCGGAACGGAGGACGAAGTTTAAATCCTTGGCGTGGACGGCTCTGAGGTCCTGAACAAACACTTTGCCGTCTGCAAAAGAACAGGTGACGCATTAGCCTTTAACAATAAAAATTTTTTTACTCCAATAAGAAGAAAATAAGAGGTGGAGGAAAGCAATTATATGAAGGGGAAGAAAGACTTACTTTGGGTTCTAAGGAGGAAAAGAACACTGAGCAAGCAAGCGCACAGAAATGTGGTCGGTAGAGAGTAAGTACTAAAGATCAGAGGCGAAGGAAAAATGGAATGGTGTTCAGAGAGGGACTATTTATAAAGCCAAAAAGAAGTGGGGGGAGAAGAAACGTTTAATCAAGCAATAAATGGGCACAACTTACGAGTGACCCAGCGACTGCCAAACGTAACCGATTCGCACGCCGCTTCGGTCCACGAACCGTCAGGCAATAATGACGACTGCGCCTGGCGCCGCGAGACGGCGTGTCTTTTGAGAATATTAGTAAAAAGTAACAATCATAAGTCCCAGACGAGAAGGTTCCCGAGGTCAAAAGGCCCAAACAGCTCCTTGATTCTTCTCGGCGACCGAGTATGAATCAAGGGGGGGCTATTGTACGGCACCGAGATCCTAGGCCCATACAGACCCTGGGCCCAATCCCACACAGGCCCTGGGCCGAGTCCCATACCAGTCTTGGGCAAAGGTCCAGCCGACCTGCGCCCTTCTTGGAGCTTCCTTCGTGTACGAACAAGCGTAGGGTATTGAATTCCGAGAGGTGATCGGACAAACGTTCCCGGTCAAATATACGAACTGTTCCCAGGAAATTGTGATATTCCCAGGGAACTGAGTTGGTGAACATAGTCAGTCAAGATGGAGCCAAGTTCCAAGATCATAAATGCTGCACCGCCCTTTCACCTAAACATCCACTTTAATCAGATAATATTGGACCTCCAGTAGCACTAACGGTGGCTGTAATCATAATCTTCCCACTCACCTTAGCTATAAATAGAAGAAAGTTGGGAGAAGAAGGGGTTCAGAAAAATTGAGAGAAAACAGTCAAGGAGAGAGTATAAACTGAGTGTTGCTTTGAGTCTCTCTGCCGAGAACGACCCATCGTAGGAAATCCTTAAGCCCACTACAAATAAATTGTAAGCCCAAGTAACCTAAGGCCCAGAAGTCTTGTACTTGGTTCCTACAATACCCATTTGAATGATGCACTATAATGACATATTGAAATTCCCAAATTTAAGATTAATTCATTCTTTAAGAATTTGAAATCTACAATTTTTATTTAAAAAGGAACACAAAAATTGGTTATATTTGATATTGAAGAAAAAAATTTCTTATTATAAAAAAAGGTTTAGATCTATGTTTTAGTGAAAAATACAGATTAGTTTTTATAAGTAGAAAATTTTCAAATCTGTATTTAATGAAAATACAAATTTTTTTTATAAGTAGAAAAATTTCAAATCTGTATTTAATGAAAATACAAATCAACTTTTTTTATATAGAAAAATTTCAGATCGATATTTAATGAAAATACAAATCTATTTTTATATGTAGAAAAGTTTCAGATATGTATTTAATGAAAATACAGATAAGTTTTTACATGCAAAAAATTTCAGATTTATATTTAATAAAAATACAGAAATGTTTTTATATGCATGTGAGAGACCGGAACTTGGGGTGCCCTCAAAAAAGAGATTCGGGCACTTTAAAGGACCTCTATTTTGGGTAATAGTGTAGGGTGACCACTTATTTCTAATACCAAAAAAAATAGTAAAAAGATAAATACAATTACATGGCCAAAATACCTTAAATGTCATTGATAAAAAAAAATAATAATAAAAAAAGAGTACAATTTTGGTAGCATAACCTTACAAGGGTTTGGTCCTAGTTACTATCTATACCAAAAAAAAAAAAAAATACAAAACTTTGATCCTAATTACAATCTACCAAAATTAAAGACAAAACACTATTCTACTAACCAAAATCCTAAGTTTGGAGGCTAAGTTACGAAATGGAAAGGTATTGGGCACTCATTCCGCCTAGATAGAATCTGGTCTTCTAGACTATAATGACCATTATATATACTTTTGTATGATGTTGAATGATATGTCATAACACACATATAACAAACACTTGACAAAGTTAATTTACAAAATTTGTCTTATGAATATGCCCTCTTATATATATATATATATATATATATATATATATAAAAGAAGAGATTTTGCAAAAATAAAATCTATTCTTGTAAAGGGTAAAAAGAAAGATTTTGTTAAGAAAAATCATACCTGTTTTTAAAAAAAAAAAAAAAAAAATGAGATTTGGTTTGCAAAAATCAAATTTGTTTTTCAAAGGGTAAAAAGATAGATTTTGTTAAGAAAAATCTGATCTATTTTGAAAAATTTTTTTTAAAAAAAAAAAGAAAAAAAAAAGAGAGATCTAATTTGTAAAAATCAAATATGTTTTTGTTGTTAGGGACATATTTGATGTAATTGGCTAATCCTTTGACAAAATACACTTTACTTCTAATTAGGTAGATCTAGGATGGGTTTAGTACTTTAAGAAACATGTTGTTTAAGTCAAGTATTAGAGCCATGAAGATCTGAGCAAGAAACAAGTGAAGAAAAGCTGTTCATTAAAGCTCGATGAAGCCTTAACAGAATCCTTTCTATCGAGATTTAATGTTGAAGCTCGATAGAAACTTGACATAAGCTATATCTGTCGAGAATTACGAAATCAAATTTTTCAGATCTGATTACATGCATATTCCTATGTATTTGTGTAGGGTTTCTTTTCTCACAACCCTAGACATATATAAGGATTATTTTAAAGGCTGTCATGAGATGATGCAAAAATAATTCATGCAGATGGTGACATAGTTCATCATTCTCTCTGAAGAAGTTACTACGTCTTTACACCAAGGGTTTTGTGACAAAGGAGCTTCCTGATCTTCATTGTTGATGAAGTGAAGAACTTTGTAGCCAACATCTTCTTCAAGTTGGTGGAGTTAGTCAGGAACTGGGATCCGTGCATCATTGGTCAGTCATGTACTAGGATTTGTGCATTGAACGGAAAGATTGCCACTACAATATAAGTCCAATTGGGTATTGAGGTAAGGGTTTAACTATAGGTTGGTATTTCGGGATAGACCAAAGGAATTGGTAAGATTCCTTATACTTGCTCGCTTGTGATTGATAATAGTGGATTCTTGGAAGTGGTAACATTAAAATCACCCGGTGGGGATTTGCCTCGGTGGTTTTCCCCATTCGTAAACAAATCACCTGTGTCAAATTTATTTTTTGCTGCACTTAGTATAATTGGCAATTTGTTTGTGCCTTCATGCTTTACATGTTAAATTGACTTAATTAATTAATTTACAAAGGGGTCAATACATTTTTGCCCTATCATTTGTAAAGGGTAAAAAAAAAAATATTCTTAAGAAAAATCAGATATGTTTTGAAAAATTAAAGAAAATGAGATTTGATTTGCAAAAATCAAATCTATTTTTAAAAGTTAAAAAAAAAAATAG
This sequence comes from Quercus robur, assembly GCF_932294415.1. NCBI lineage: Eukaryota > Viridiplantae > Streptophyta > Magnoliopsida > Fagales > Fagaceae > Quercus > Quercus robur. The sequence continues at coordinate 20,494,341 of NC_065537.1, forward strand.
GATTTTTAAAAGAGGATTCGTATTCATGAGACAAACTTATTATTCATGCATCACATATTAAAAAGAAAGACTTTAACCTAACTCTTAATTCCTTCTTTGAAATTTCAAAATCTGCAATTTTATAAAAAAGAAAACTTTTTCTAGAAAAATTTCAGATCTGTATTTAATGAAAATACAAATCCGTTTTGTGACCAGAAAAAATACAGATAAGTATTTAATGGAAATACAATCCAGTTTTATGACCAGAAAAAAATACGTCACTGTATTTAATGAAAACACAAACCAATTTTGTGATCAGAAAAAATACAGATCTGGAATTTAATGAAAATACAAACCAGTTTTGAATTTTTTTAATTTAAAAAAAAAAAAAAAAAAGGTTTTGATGAACATTAGCAGATTTTGAAATCAAAGAAAAAAAAAATTAAAATAGACAATCAACTAAAGAACTTGTGCAAGAGAATTCCAAATAAGTATCTAAGCATGGCAAACATGAATTAAGAAAAAAAAAAAGCATAATAAAATCAAACATATTAACCACATTCATGCAATGAACAATCACAACATATTAATTAATGGAAAAGAAAAGAATAGATAGAGGAATGAAACTAGATACCTCTTGCATGAGCGTGCTCTTCAATAGAAGAATATTTTAGAAATCAAAGAAGTTTTCAATTCTTTGAGGTCTAAAATACTTTACTTACAAAAAAAAGTTCTTAATGCATTGAATGCAATTATAATTTTTGGGTATTTGAAATGGTCATTGTGGTCATTTTTCAACATTAAATTATGGGTGTAACATCGAGTGTCTACAAGAGTATTTGGGCATTTTAAAGATTTAGGGATTTGAGGGTATTTCAGACATTTTTAGGTTTAGGGTGTATTGTTATCATCATATAGGTTTTCAGGGCATTTTTGTCATTTTATAGGTTTCGGGGGTATTTTGGTCATTTTCTAGGTTTCGGTGGTGTTTCGGTAATTCTTATGTTTTGGGGGTATTTCGATCATTTTTTAGGTTTAGGGAGTATTTTGGTCGTTTTTTTTAATTTTCAGGGGTATTTCAATCATTTTTTAGGTTTTGAAGGTATTTTGGTCATTTTTTAAGTTTAGGGGGTATTTTGGTAATTTTATGTTTTGAGGGGTATTTCAGTCAAATTTTAGGCTTCGTGGGTATTCTGGTCATTTTTAAGGTTTATGGGGTATTTTGGTAATTTTTGGGTTTCGAGGGGTTATTTTGGACATTTTTTAGGTTTTGTGGGAACTTTGGTCATTTTTTAGGTTTCGGGGGTATTTTAGTCATTTTTTAAGTTTAGGGTCTATTTTCGTAATTTTAAGTGGTTTTTAAGCATATTTGGTGATTTCGGGGATATTTTGGTCATTTTAGAGGTTTCATGGGCATTTTGCTCATTTTAGAGATTTTGGAATATTTTGGTCATTTTAGAGGTTTTTGAACATAATTGGTGATTTTAGAGATATCAAGGGTATTTTGGTAATTTTAGAGGTTTCATGGGTATTTTGCTCATTTTAGAGATTTTGAGAATATTTTGGTCTTTTTAGTGGTTTTTGAGCATATTTGGTGATTTTATAGAAATCAGGTTTAGGTAAGATATGGATATCCATGGGTAAACAAACTGGGTAACAATTGGATATGAGTACTAATTGGGTAAGGTAATCAGGTATCTATGGATAAATTAATTGGGTCGGGTATGGGTATACCCTACCCATGGCCATGCCAAAATTTGTGAATAGTAAACAAGAAGTGGTGGGTCTATATAATCACACAAATCAACATGTTCGAAATTGGCTATTCCCTTATAATTATTCGAGTTTTTGCATGTTTACTTTTCTTGTGAAATGAATTGTATCATTATATGTATCTATTTATGGTCGAATTTGTAATCAAAGTGTGTCTTGATTTTTTTTTTCTTTTCTTTCTTGTTTCTTCTTTGGCTTTTTAGCTCTAGTCCACCCTTCCCTTACTTTTCCCATGGGAAAGAAGAGAGTAATAATGCGTGGTTCATGGAACAACAAAACTCTTGTCACTAAAGTATTCTATATATACTGATGAAGCGTGACTTCGTCAGTCGAAATGGGCAAATGGAACTCGATGAAGCGTGACTTCATTAGTCGAAATAGGCAGACAGAACTCCCCGTCCGCACAGATGTATCCTTTAAGAAGGTCACCGGTGTGGTGCCTGCCACAACGCCTCCGATGCCAAAGTTAGAACATAAAGCAATTCGTGAAATGGAAATGAATGAACAAGAATAGTAATGGGTACTTTCTCAGAGTGTCAGTATTTGTACCTTCTGCAGACAATGTGAGGGCTTTATACATGTTGTTTTGGTTGCTAGCCGTTGGAGTGTTAATGCCTTTCTTAGTAACGCCTCCTGCCTAATAATGGGGCTTTTAATAGGCTCCTAACGGTCTGTTTTCCTGGTTTCGTAACTACTCGAGTTACTGGCTGGCTTCATTGAATGATTTTCCTGCCTTCGTTAGTGATGACTGATTTTCTCGTCACTAGGGATTACCTCGTCACTAGTGTTGACTTCGTTAAGGGAATGCGTTCTCGTCACTCCCATCAGTTGCCCCCCAAGTTCTGTGGTCGTCTATGACATGTCATGAGGGCCATAGAAGGTGAAAAGTTTTTCCTGAGTTGTCTGTGACGCTTGGGGTTCTGCTCCGAATTTAATGCATGATGGCGACGCAGCATGCAATGTGGCCACGTGGCGCGTGCTGATTAAGGGCGTTGATGGCATGACCCTTGGGTTTCCCGTTATTTTTCAGTTTCCTTGGATTTTTGGCTTCAAAACTTTTCTTTTCTTTTACTTTAATTTTTGCTCTGAGTGTTATTTTTCTCGCTTATTTCTGCGATTACTCTGACTCTGCTCTGGCGACTCCAACCCTGCTCAGGCGACGCTTCTTTCCGAATTTTTCTTGCTTCAATCGTTTTGCTCTTCAAGGTACGCTACTCTTTTATTCCCCTTCTGTTCCCTTTCCTTACCGATCTTCTTATGAGTTCCTGATTTTTCCTTTGTCCTTTGCTTTTGTTGTTTTTGTGTTTGATTTTTGGGTTTTTAGGATTGTGTACCCTTTTCATGGTCAGTTCTTCTGAGGTTAGGGTAGCTTGCCCCTCGGTCTCTTTCTTTTTTGCTCGCTTAGGGGCGGCTTTGGGTGTTTCCGGTGACTTTTTTCCTTTGGTTGGGGACTATATTTTTGAAGGTTGTGGGTTGAGTGTAGTTTTAGGGGAACTATCTCCAATATTAGGCCAGTCACTTGCTTGGTTTGAGGGAGAAACGAAGAGGATGTCAGAGGTGAGATCTAGCGAACTAGAAACTGGGTTGTCGTCCAGCGAAGGCCCGGTTGAAGGTGATACGGCCGTCTCTGTCCCTCGTCAGGTTAGGGCCTTTTACACCCTTGGGGAGGAGTGTGGGCTAGACGCTGACACCGTGGCTAGGTTCAAGGATAGATTTCAATTTCCTATGCGGGTCTGTGTTTGTCGACCTGGTCCTGAGGATCGGGCCTGCCACTTCTTCCCTGGTGAAGTATGCTTCTACGAGGCTGCTTTCACTTGTGGGCTTAGGCTACCCGTCCATCCGTTGGTGATTGAGCTTTTGGGTTATTTTGGTATTGCCCCCGGGCAACTCATGCCCAATTCATGGAGGATAGTGATCAACTGTATGGAGATATGGTTGGCCGCTAACGAGGACATGATCAAGGTGAGTGAGCTCGTCTACCTTTACCGCCTAAAGGAGTCAAAAGAGTATGGGTATTATGAGCTAGTCCCTTGGACGAGAAGGACTAGAATCGTTAAGGGTTTAGCCTCGTCATTTAGGTATTGGAAGTCCCGTTTCTTTTTCGTGTCCGGGGACGATTTTGAGACCCCTTCTAGCGAGGCTTGGGGTGATATCCCAAGGTTACTGTCGGTGGGGAACCCCAAACTTAGGTGCGTCAATGTTTCTCCTCGTCTGTTAATCTTCATCTTGCATATATGGTCGTCCTTAACCCCTTTGGTCATTTTTCTTAGCAGTTAAAAGACGCCCCAAACTAAAGAGCAATTACCAGGGTCGTATTGAGAAGGCGATAGAATATACCAAGTCGATTGAGAGTTGGGACGACCTCGTGGACCCACGGACGCTTGCATTCTACTGCTTAGGCTCGGACCCATCTCCTTACGTCTTGCGCAACATAAATATTGAGGAGAAGAAGAGTAAGTATTTACCTCGTCAGTATTGATCTTCACGTGTGTATTTTGGATTTCTTAGTTTTTTTTTTTTTTTTTTTTTTTTTTTTTTTTGAGATGACGACCAGGTTCAACAAGGACATGTACGCTAAAATGAGGTCCAAGAAGGACGAACCTTTGGCGAATATTGGCAAGAAGGGGGTCCGTATCACGGGGAAGGGTCCGTCAGTTCTCCAATCTGCAGACGCCACTCCCATTGTCTCTGGAGTTGAGAGCATATGGGTGGCTTCTCCGGCTACCTCGGTTGAGGAAATCCCCACCCCTTCCTCCAAAAGGCAGCGAGTGTTGGCTAAGGAGAAGGAGAAGGTGAAAGTGGGTTCGTCCGTCTGGGACGACGAGGGTGTGGCTATGGAGCGGGCACATGACGTTGTAAAGACTGAGGACCTCAAGGTCTTTTCTGGAGTGCCTCTCAACGTAGTTGCAAGTCAGCATGTACACAGGATCTTCCAGGTAAAACCACTTCTGCATTCTCTTTGTTCTCCTTATATATAATTTTTTTTTTTACTGACGGACTTAATTTCCTTTGTCAGGTGTTAAGGAAAAGCCTTCACCTTGCTTCTGAGTGTCTTACTCAAGAGGCTAAGGTGGCGTCTTTGGCATCGAGGATGGAGGCCTTGGAGAAGGAGAACTCCACGTTGAAGAAGAATCTTATAGAGTCAATGGATGAGGCTGCTGCTTTGAAGGAAAATGCCAAGGCCTTGAATGCCGATCTTAGGGTTGAGCGACAGTTGAACCTAGAGAAGGACGACCAGCTTCAGGTAGCCAAAGAAAAGCTTAAAATGATCGTTGCTAGGTCTGTCGAAGCCTTCCAGCAAACTGAGGAGTACTCTACAATGCTCTTTAGTTGGTACTTCAAAGGCTTCGAGCTCCTACGTAGGTATCTCGTCAAGCATCCTACTGGGGTTGACCTACCGAGCCTGGATCTGGAAGTGGTGGATCAAGAGATGGCTGTGGACGAGGTTGCTCAATCTTCGGCCCCTGAAGGTGACACCCCTGGTGATTCCCTCCCATCTGGTGACGCTCCTACCATTGACGATCTCCTCCCTGACGCTCCTACTGATGCCCAGACCTGATACTTGTGAAATTTTATCTTGTTGTGTATGCCCTTTATGTTTTGGGCTTCTTGATAGCATTTTTTTTTTTTATCTATTTTGAGAACAATGTTTCTTGGCCCTGGGTCTTTAGAAAGAACAAGGATAATTGCCCATTGTTTTTGGGCTTTAATTGGTTTTATGATTTTGCACTTGCCTGTTTGTATGACAATGCTCATGCCTGTGATGTTTTATGTTCGTCCATACCTTGTACTTTGCATAAATTTCTTAGCTGTGATTTCTCCATTCGTCAATGATTTGTTTATCACTCTCGATCCTTTAGGAGGGCTTGGATACAGCCTTAGTTTTGTTTTGATTTGTTGCAAGGTTCTTGTCCCTTTTCTTTTTCTCCCTATCCTCTCTTTGTGGATTCATCAGTAGTCTGAATCTGCCAAGTGGGATTTTTCCATTTGCACTTGCTAATGGATTGTGTCTACGTCAGTGGCTTGTTCCCGTCGAGGCGGGGCCTTCCTACTTGACTTATACTTATTCAAGGGATATTTGCTGCTTTTATGGCTTCGTTAGTGACCTTCATCCATCAAAGCGGAATCTTATCACTTAGCCATTTTTTGGTGACTTACATCCATTTAAGGAATCTTGTCACTTAGGCTTTGTCAGTGATTTACATCCGTCTTGGCGGAATTTTATCACTTAGCTTTTATATGCCTTATACCTGTTGGAGGGATCGTCAGTAACTTACATCCGTCAAGACAGAATCTTGTTACTTAACTTTTTTATGCCTTAAACCCGTTGGAGGTATCGTCAGTAACTTACATCCGTCAAGGCGGAATCTTGTTACTTAACTTTTTCATGTCGTACGATTGGCTAGACCTGCTTACACAAAGACATTAGAGGAATAATTCTTTTATTGACTTCAAGAATGAACATGTCCGTTTGTTACATCTACTTGTGGTACTTTTTTAAATGCTCAATGTTCCATGGTCGGGGGAGTCTTTGTCCGTCCATGGTTTCTAAGTGGTAACTGCCTTGTCTTGAGTAGTGAATAACTCGGTAAGGCCCTTCCCATGTGGGACCCAGCTTTCCTTGGGTAGGGTCTTTAGTTGCTATGGTGGCCTTGCGCAGGACGAGGTCTCCTATGTCCAATCGTCTGAGTATAACCCTCTTATTGTAGTATTCGGCCATCTTCAACTGGTACTTCGTCATCTTGTGGATGGGTTGTCTCTTACTTCGTCCAGACAGTCCAAGTTGAGTTGTAGTTCATCGTCATTGTACCCTAAGTTGAATGTACCTCGTCTGACACTTGTTATTCCCACTTCGACTGGGATTACTGCTTTCGTGCCATAGGTAAGCCTGAAGGGGGTCTCTCTTGTTGGGGTTCTCGCTGTAGTCCTGTAGGCCCACAGGACATTAGGTAATTCTTCTCGCCAAGCACCCTTCGCATCGTCCAGCTTGGTTTTGATAATCTTGAGCAGCGTTCGATTCGTCACTTCCGTCTGTCCATTTGCTTGGGGATGCCCCGGGGACGAGAACTTATTCTTGATCCCAAGGTTTGAACAGAAGTCTCTGAAGTCTTGGCTGTCGAACTACCTCCCATTATCTGATATAATCGTCAAGGGAATCCCGAACCTGCAGATTATATTCTTCCACACAAAGCTTCGTATTCTTACCTCGGTGATCATTGCTAAAGCCTCTGCTTCAACCCATTTTGTGAAGTAATCAATAGCAACAAGTAGGAATTTTACCTGACCTTTACCTTGGGGTAGTGGGCCGACGATGTCGATCCCCTATTGTGTAAATGGCCATGGGGAGGCTATAGTCGTCAGTCTCTCTGCTAGAAGCCGTTGCACATTCCCATATCGTTGGCACTTGTCGCACCTCTTAACGATATCAACAGCGTCCACCTACATGGTTGGCTAGAAATATCCTGTCCATACTACCTTGTTCACCAGGGACCTGGGGCCAGTGTGATCACCGCAAACTCCTCCATGGATTTCTTCTAGTATGTACCTAGCTTCTTCTTCGTCGACACACTTCAAGTAAAGCATAGAGAACCCTCTCTTATATAAGGCATCATTAAGGATAATGAACCTGGCCGCCCTCTTTTTGACCTTTTTAGCTTCTTCTGCGTTCTGAGGGAGGTGCCCATCCTAGAGGAAGGATATTATGGGTGTCATCCAGCTGTTTGCACTATGGATGGTAAATGTCGAGACCTCTTCAATGCTGGGGTGTTTTTGGACCTCCATCGTCAAATCCATGCTAATCTCCCCTTTTTCTGATGATGCTAGTTTCGAGACTTTGTCTACCCCCATATTCTAACTACTTGGGATGTGCACGAACTCCACTGTATCGAACTCCCGAGTTAGATGTTTCGTCAGCCTGAGGTACTTCAACATCCTTTCTTCCTTTGCTTCGTGCTCCCCTCTAATCCGCCCGATCACTAGCTTTGAATCATTTTGGATTAACAGGTTCTTAGCTCCAAGTGCCTTTCCAAGCCTCAACCCCGTCAGTATCCCCTCGTATTCAGCTTCATTATTGGTAGCTAGGAATTTTAATTGGACCCCATATTTCAGCACCTCTCCGTCGAGGGTGGTTATGACAACCCCTACTCCCCCCTTCCTCTGGGCTGACGAACCATCAGTTTGTATCATCCATCTATCAACTCCATTGGGAAGACTGTCTTCATCCGGAAGGGTGAACTCTACGATGAAGTCCGCCAGAGCTTGCGCCTTGATTGCCGTCCTGGGATGGTACTCGATGTCAAATTGACTAAGTTCAATCGCCCACTGGACCATTCTTCCTGCTGCCTCAGGCTTGTTCATTGATTTCTTGATCGATTGGTCCGTCATTATGAGGATGGGGTTTGCCTAAAAATATTGCCTTAGCTTGCGCGAGGCTACTATTAACTCAAACGCAATCTTTCCAATCCTTGGATACCTGGACTCAGCCCCTTGGAAGGCTTGGCTGACGTAGTAAACTGGGAGCTGCTTTGTGCCCTCTTCTCTAATCAGGGCTGCACTTACTGCCGAGGCTGACACTACCAAGTATAAGTATAGGTCTTCCCCTTCTTTGGACGGGCTTAAGAGGGGTGGACTACTCAGGTAACGCTTTAGATCTTGAAACGCTGCTTCGCATTCGTCGGTCCAGGCGAAAGCCTGCTTCAAGGTCTTGAAAAAGGGCAGGCATTTGTCTATAGCTCTAGAGACGAACCTGTTTAAAGCTTCTATCCTTCCCGTGAGTTTTTGGACTTCCTTGACTGTCTTGGGTGACGCCATGTTGATGATGGCTCGTACTTTCTCTGGGTTTGCTTCTATTCCTCTTTGTGACACCATGAATCCCAGGAATTTCCTCGAAGCTACCCCAAAAACACATTTACTTGGATCCAACCTCATCTGATGTTTTTTGAGGGTTGCAAACGTCTCCTTCAGGTCATCCAGATGTGTGAGCTCTTCCTTACTCTTGATGAGCATATCGTCCACGTATACTTCCATGTTCCTGCCAATCTATTGGCTGAACATTTTGTTCACCAACCTTTGATACGTAGCCCCAGCATTCTTCAATCCAAAGGCATTACCCTCTAACAGTAGAGTCCTTGACTCGTGATGAACGCGGTCTTCTCCTGGTCTTCCTCAGCCATCTTTATCTGGTTATATCCCGAGAAGGCGTCCATAAACGTCAGTAACTTATGCCCGGCTGTAGAGTCCACGAGCTGGTCTATTCTCGGTAGAGGGAAGCTGTCCTTTGGGCACGCCTTGTTCAGGTCGGTGAAGTCTACACACATCCTCCATTTTCCATTTGCTTTCTTCACTAGGACGACATTCGCGAGCCATTCAGGATAGTACACTTCCCGGATGAACCCTGCCGTCAAGAGTTTGGTAACCTCCTCTGCAACTGCTTGATCTTGTTCTGGGGCGAAGGTTCTTCGTCTTTGCTTGACGGGTTTCCATTCCGGGTTCACATTCAACTTATGCTGGATGACTTCTGGAGCTATGCCCGGCATGTCCTCGTGACTCCAGGCGAAGACATCTAGATTTTCTTTAAGGAATTGGATGAGTCTTGTTCTCATCTCGGGGCTTAACGTCGTTCCTATCTTTGTCATCTTGTGCGCTTCTCCTTCAACCAATTCCACTGTTTCCAGGGCCTCTATCTTTTCTTCTTCATTTTCTTCAATCATCCATGTGTAGTTCTCCTTCGCAGCCAGGACAGCTTGATAGCATTCTCTTGCCAGGACTTAATCTCCTTTTACTTCACCGACACCATTATCTGTTGGGAATTTTACCTTCAAACAGTAGGTGGACGTGGCCACTTTCCACTTGTTGAGTGTGGGCCTCCCAATGATGACATTGTAGGATGAGGGGAAGTCCACCACTAAGAAGTTTAGCTGACAGGTCAACTACACTGGGTAGGCCCCCACCGTCACTGTCAATGTCACTATGCCCTTGGGGTATACCCTGTCTCCACTGAAGCTGACGAGTGGAGAGTCAAAGGGGTGCAGTCTCCTTGGATCCAGCCTCAGCTGTTGGAATGCTAGGAGGTAGATGATGTCTACGGAGTTGCCATTGTCGACAAGGATCCTCTTGGTATTGAATCCTTCTATATTCAGCATTATGACCAAGGGATCATTGTGGGGCTGCTTCACTCCCATGGCGTCTCCTTCATTGAAGGACATGTCCAGGTATGTTCGTCGTTGCTTAGACGAAGGTATGGTGTGGACACTATTTACCTTGCCTTCTTGAGTGATTTAAATGATCCTCTTGAGAATGACCCTCCTGTAATCGTCTTTATCTCCCCGATCACCTTGTGCGGGGGTTGGGACAGACGGTCGTCATCCCGAGAAAAGGACTCATGCTAGCTTTTATCGTCCCTAGATTTACTATATTCTCCCTTCTTCACATACTTCTGTAATTTCCCTTTCCGTATCAACTCCTCTATCTGCTCCTTTAGGTCTCTGCAATCTTCCGTGTTGTGGCCGTGATCTTTGTGGAATCGGCAGTACTTGTTCTTGTCACGGACATTGGGGGATGAGTGCAGTGGTCTGAGCCATTTGAGATAATGCTCGTCCTTGATCTGTGTGAAAATTTTGTCAACAGGCATAACCAAGGGAGTAAATCTTACCGTCCGAGGACTTTTATCATCTTTCCTTCTATTCCCGTCATTGTTCCGACGGTCCGGTCGCTCTCTCTTTTGCCCTCTACGGTCGTCTTCTTTCTTTGCCATGTCTCCTGGCTTCTCTGCATCATTTATGGCCGCTAAAGCATCTTCAGCATTCATATACTTATGTGCTTTCAGGAGCATTTCTGCCATCGTCTTTGGTGGATTCTTTGCGAGGGAGGCCCAAGATCTCTGGACCTCAGTCCCACTTTAAAGGTCGTCAGCTGCACCTTGTCATCGGCTTCGTCCACCTCCAGAGTCTCCCGGGTGAAGCATTTGACATACGACCTCAGAGTTTCCTTCTCTCCCTGTCTAATGGTGAGTAAGTAGTCTGCCGGCCTCTTTGGACGTTGCCCCCCTATGAAATGGTGCAAGAAGGCATTGCTCAATTGCTCGAAGTTGTCTACGGACGAGGTCGGCAACTTCGTGAACCATTCTCTTGCAGCTCCTTTGAGAGTGGTGGGAAAGGAACGACACAGTATCTCGTCAGGTGGTTGTTGAAAACCTAGAGTCGTCTTAATGGTATTAAGATGATCTTGAGGGTCTCTGAGTCCGTCGAACGACTCAAGTTGAGGTAAGCGAAACTTTGATGGTACAAGGCATTCAAGCACCGCCATGGTGAAAGGCGAATATGTGGCCTTTACCATCCTATCCACGCTCCGATCCGTCTTCTCCTTAATGGCGTTCCTTTGTTCGTCCATCTCCTTCCTCATTTCTCGAAGGAGATCTGAATTCTGCTCGTCCGGAGTGGTTGGCCTCTGATAGGTACTCCTCCTATGGCTGTCCCCTTCTCCCTCCTGGTTACCTTTGGACCTGTTCTCTTCCTGTTGGGCCTGTTGGACCTGTTGGAGTTGTAGCTTCATTTCCTGGTTTCGCTTGGTGAGTTCTTCAATGGTGGCTGCAAGGGCTTGAACTTGCTGGGCCAAGGCTGCTGAATCTGGATTGGGTTCCATCTGAATGTAAAGGGTTGATGGAAACTGTGTTTTCAAATATGAATTTGAAAATGTCGTTCCCCACAAATGGTGCCAAACTGATGAAGCATGACTTCGTTAGTCAAAATGGGCAGATGGAACTCGATGAAGCATGACTTCATCAGTCAAAATGGGCAGACGGAACTCCCCGTACGCACGAATGTATCCTTTAAGAGGGTCACCGGTGTGGTGCCTGCCACAACGCCTCCGATGCCAAAGTTAGAATAGAAAAGCAATTCGTGAAATGGAAATGAATGAACAATAATAGTAATGGGTACTTTCTCAGAGTGTCAGTATCTGTACCTTCTGCAGACAATGTGTGGGCTTTATACATGTGATTTTGGTTGCTAGCCGTTGGAGTGTTAATGTCTTTCTTAGTAACGCCTCCTGCCTAACAATGGGGCTTTTAATAGGCTCCCAATGGTCTGTTTTTCTGGTTTCGTAACTACTCGAGTTACTGGCTGGCTTCATTGAATGATTTTCCTGCCTTCGTCAGTGATGACTGATTTTCTCGTCACTAGGGATTACCTCGTCACTAGTGTTGACTTCGTCAAGGGAATGCATTCTCGTCACTCCCATCATATACCATAATTTAAAAATCAATTTATATAAAATATATACTTCTGAATTGCAATAAAATGAGTTAGTGCACATTTGGTAGACTGTAATAGATACTGTAATGTAATAGATATTCCTATGGCATAACTATTCGGTTGGTTAGTTATGTTTTTATTACAATGAATAGTTATTCCTTATGAATAACTATTCTTCAAAGTGAGGAATAACTATTCCTTATCAAAAGTACGAAATATCTATTCATTCACCTTATGTAATAATTTTTTAAAAAAATTTCCTAAAAAACCATTAGTTACCACATCTTCAAAAGGAAAGAAAATAAATTTTCCTTGTTGTTAATTATTAGCTCTATTTTGAACACCCTAAAATAAGTGTATTCTAGGAAATTTGACTTATAAATGATTTAATTACACCTTCTTTTTATACTCTACTAAATTTTGGATGCATATTCGGAATTCTATTTCTAAGTGGTTACCAAACTAATAAATAGTAATACTTATTATATTCCAACTTAATGTATTCCTTGTAATACTTATTCCTATTCTCATGTAATAATCATTACAGTATACCAAACATGCTCTTACACTTTACAACAATTATAAACCATGCATATGCTCTAATACAATCAAACACAATAGTAGATTATTTTTTTGATAAAACAATTAAATTTCATATTATATACCAAAATTATATTGGACATTCCAAATTCATCAAAACTAATTATCAAAATATCAAAATAAAGTGAATTAAAAAATTAAATTAAGAGTAACAAGATCTTGAGAGGCATGGGGCAATTATATCTAGTTACCCACGTGTCCTGTATTTCCTGCATCATGACCTCCCCGAAGGTTTGTTCATTTCACATTTCACATAGATGATAGAACACAGATTATTTAATGATTTACTTTTGTTAGACAAATGAAGGCATCACTTGGAGGATTCTAGGGTTGAGCTTAGTGTTGTTCTGAGGAATTTAATGAGGTTTGTAAGGTGGTTGATATGTTTGTAGATTGAGATGGTTGATTTTTTATTTGGATGCCCAGAAAATACTGGAAAGAAGGAAATTACATTTTTAGTTAATATTTTAATTTATGTAATTTTTAGTTTTCAATGATTTTTTAATTTCTTAATTCTTTATAAGGAAACTTTCTTAATTACTATCTAATTTATGTGGCATAAATAAATGGAAATGATAATATAGCATGATATTGCCGTTGAACTTCTGATTTAACTTTTCTATGTTGCTTTTCTTCTCCCATAATAATCGTCAACCCAAAAAGGGAAAAACCATCATTGCCTCCATTGATTAAATAAGAAATGAACCAGTAGAAGTTAAGGTGGACTCTCGTGCCAGAGCAAATCCTAATACTAGAGACTATATTCAACAGTTGGATGGTTAATCCTCCCAAAGATGAAACAGTAAATAAGAAAATTGCTTGAGAAATTCGATCGGTTCAGTTGGGGAGGCAAACATTTTCTACTAATTTCAGAACCAACGCTCAAGATCTCAATCCGACAACTCCAGATGCAAGCTATCCTTGAAAAAACATCTGATGAAATATGGTTGGATTTTTATTTGGTTTTTAAAAGAGAATCTTGTTGAAAAATGATTGGATTGTTAATTGGTTTTAAAAGATTGAAACAGGAAGAAAAATGCTAAATTATTAATGATTATTGTATTTGAGTTGACGAGCTTTCTGAAGAAAGAAAAAGTAACAAAGATAAGTCCAGACTTTTATATTTATTAATAATAAAAGGTAAAGTCTAGAAGTTGAAAGCATTTAGGATAGATATTAATGAATTTTTTGAGTTTTGAAAGATTGATTTAAGGTGATATAATTGGATTGATGATATAGCAACCTCTTGACCATTTAATTTAAAGGAATGGTGAGGATTTAAAGAACTCTACATTGTAGAGTACCCCGGTATATCTCTAGGGGATCTAAATTCTAATTTTATCATCCTAAACTTTTAGAACGCATGATTACCACTTTAAATTATAACCGGTGTTTCTTTACATCCTACAGTCAATTGGACTGTTACCTTAAACAGAAAAGCGTGTCACATGAAACTCACGTGACCTCTACATTCGCAAAATCACATGAATAGACCAAATTACCCCTCTTCAATCCCTTAAAACAAAATCATTAACAAATTTAACTCTTATGGTGTCACGTAACCTTTATTTTAAAGGATTGAAGATAGGCAAATCAGTAATACTACATATGCAGAAGTCACATGAATTGTTTGTGACAAGTTTTTCCATCCAAGTTAACAATTCAATTGGCAATAGAGTACAAAGTGAAACACAAGTTCTAATTTAGGGTGGTAATCATGCATTCTAAAAGTTCAAAGTGATAAATGTAAATGCAAGTATAGTGTTGGATGATAAAGTGTAATTTCTATAAATAAATAAAAATGACAAAGTAGACCAAAATAATTTTACTAAAAGTAGCAAAAAGTATAGTTTTGAATAAATAGAATAGGCAAGCAGAATACACGTGTAATTTGGAACTAAGGCTTTGTTACAACTTACATTGGTGTCCCTTATATATGTGGTCACTCTTTCTCTTCTTTTCCTGGGGCCACGTAGGTAAAATACTATAGGTAAGAATTATTAGAAGAGAGAAGAAAGAAGTTCAAGCTTTATTCTTTGTTTAAGCTACTTGTAGTTTAGTAGTGCATAGAACGGCATGTCCTTTATGCAATAGTAAATAGCATAGAGTAGTTAGTTATATAGTTTTGCCACTTGTCATTTTTGCATTGGTTAGACAGTTTGTTATGCTGTTATTTTTTTTCTAGCTCCTCTGTTATCACTTTATAAAGAACAGGGCTAGATATTTATGCATATATGAAATCATCATTCACAATCTCTCTCCTAGTCTCTCTCTCTCTCTCTCTCTCTCTCTCTCTCTATGATTTTCAATCCTTGAGTTTGAACTTGCTATGTAGAAACTATTTAAACACATTCACAGCATCCATCTCATTGCTTGCAATGAGTATATCGTCAACATATACAAGAATGATGATAATGAAACCTCTCTTAACTCTAGTGAAGATAGAGTTATCTGACTTGGACTAAATGAAACCTTGATCCACAATTGTAGAGGAAAACTTTACAAACCATTGTCTACTAGCCTACTTAGGCCCATAAAGAGATTTTGTATGTCTACAAACCTCCCCCTTGCTGCCAAATCCAGGTGGTGGAAGCATATAAACCTCTTCATGCAAGTCTCCATGTAAAAAGGCATTGTTGACATCCAACTGAGTTAGATGCCAACCATAAACAGCAACAAGAGCCAAGAGAGTCCTAATTGTCACAAATTTCACCACAGGAGAGAAGATCTCATAGAAATCTATACCCTCAGTTTGAGTGAAGCCCTTTGCCATCAATCTAGCCTTATACCTTTGAACAGAACCATTAGCCTTTAACTTGATTTTGTACACCCATTTACACCCATAAGTACCTTACCAGGAGCAAGCTTGCATGTAACCCAAGTATTTTTAGCCTAAAGAGCATCAATCTCAGCTTTCATGGCATCAAGCCATTTAGGATCATGCAGAGCTTGAGCATAAGAATCAGGTTCTTTGGCAATGGTTAAGGCAAGAACAAAGGATTTATAAGAAGAAGAAAGTTTGGCATATGATAGATGGAGGCAAGGGAATAAAGAATACCTGAATCACAAGAAGTAGTGGAATCATTTGACTGAGAGAGAGAAATTGAGGCAGACACATGTGCAGAGGCTAAGTTGCAGTGATAATTTTGAAGATAGCTTGGTGGTTTGCGAACTCTAAAGGATTGTCTAATAGGCTGAACAATAGGTAGACATTAAGTAGGATCACAAGGTGAATCAAAGGCAACAGAAGGTTCAGAATTAGGATGAACAAGGTCAGGAAACTCATCAAGAGGAATAGGTAAGTTGTGGTTAATGAAGGAGTGAATTTTGCATTAGGGAAAGAAGCACTAGAATCTGGTGTAACTAGTTGAGATGGAAATATAGAATGTGAGGTAGGAATAGAAAAGGACTTAGAATGTGAAATCCAATGTTTGAATGGAAAAAATTACACTTTGAATATAACATCTCTAGAGAGAAAACAAGTTTTAGTAGCCAAATCATAAAGTTTATATCCCTTAGTACCAAAAGGATAACCAAGGAACATACATGGCTTAGCCCTTGGATCAAACTTGGTCCTATCTCTAGACAAGGTAGAAGCATAACATAAGCAACCAAATGCCTTGAAATGACCATAGGAAGGAGAATGTCCTAGCAACTTCTCATAAGTAGTGACATTATTCAAGAGTGGACTAGGCAATTTGTTAACCAAATAAGTAGTTGTAAGAACACAATCACCCAGAACTTTAAGGGCAAATTAGCTTGAAACCTTAATGCTCTAGCTACAGTAAGAAGATGTTGGTGTTTTCATTCAACAACAAAATTTTGCTAGGGAGTTTCCACACAAGAAAGTTGGTGTATAATCCCTTTAGAAGTATAAAAGGAAACCAAGGAAAATTCTAGACCATTATCAGATCTAATGACCTTGATGGGAAGCTTAAACTGAGTGAGTATCATATTATAAAATGATTGAATTAAAGAAGAAGCTTCAAACTTATGCTTCATCAAAAAAACCCAGGTACACCTACTGTAATCATCCACTAAGGTGAGAAAATATTTAGACCCATTTAGAGAAGGTGCAGAATAGGGTCCCCAAATATTAAATCAAAACATGAAGATGAAGTAGAAACATATGTAGGAAAAGATAGTCTCTTTTGCTTAGGAAGTGGACAAATAGAACAATCAAATCCTTTATTATTGCAAGAAATGATGTTTGGTACAGAGGGATGGCCTAACCTACAATGCCACAAGCTAGTTTTGTCGATAGCATTGATATTACAAGATTTGATAGTTGTCACAATAGAAAAGGAAGAAAACTTGAAAAGAGCATCAGAAATAGGTGTTGGTAAGCTATTTGGTAAGTTGCTTTGCAATGTGTAAAGTCCTCCTTGTTTTCTACCCAACCCAATCATCCTCTAGAGCTGTAAGTCCTGAATGAAACAATATTGTGAAAGGAAAATACAACAACAATAAGGATTTTGGGTCAATTTACTAATAGAAACCAAATTAAAAGAGAAAGTAGGAATACAAAGCACATTTTCTAGAGTTAAAATGGGAGATAATTGCACAGTCCCTATGTGTGTAACTCTAATCATATCTCCATTGGGCAATCTAACAGAGATTTGGACTATGGAAGTAATTGAAGTGAAAAATTTTAAAGAATTGACCATATGGTCAGTAGCCCCACCGTCAAGAATCCAATCAGTGGATAGGATATGAGAAGTGTTGACAACTAAAGAAAAACTGAATATTCAAGAGATGGGAAAGACCATATACTTAATAGCTCATGTCCTTGAAGATCAACTGAAGGCTGAGTGATGATATTGGCAACTTGTGAGTATCTATAGCTACCTCTAGTGGTGCTCAAGTACCAAAATGGCATTAAGAGTTCAGCAAACCAAGCAATTGCTAATATTCTACCCGAGTGAGATTGACAGCTTCACATGCATTATCCTCAGTAGCAACAGCATTGCTGGCAAAGGATGTTGAAGAAGTAGCAACTTGACCTTTGTTGTTTTTGTACTTATAACCAAGAGGATATCCATGCAATTTATAGCATTTATCAATCACATGACTCATGGCACCATAGTGAGTGCATTAAGGCCTTCTAGATTTAGGCTTAGTAAGATTTTTAGCATTCTTTGCTACTAATGCTGCTAAAGCTAGTGTTATGTCAATCTGCATTTTCTTTGCAGCACCAACATTTCTCTGCTTCTCATCTTGAAGTAAAAGAAAGAACAACTTGCTCAATAGAGGAATGGGATCCATAAGCAAAATTTGTCCTTGGATTGCAAGTCAACCCAAACCTTCCTTGCTGTCTTCAAGTACACTACACTATGTTGCAAATCCTTAGAGATAAAGTTGAACAACCAAGCCAAAATTGTGCTATTACAATTGCACCAAGCTATATAATAAGGATTATTAACAGACTGTGGCTTTGGTATGGTACCATCAATGAAGCTTAACTTGGTTTTGGCATCCAAGGAGATAAGAACTGCTCTACTCCAAGTGTTATAATTCTCCTCAATGAGGTGTTGAACAACAAGGGACATACCAAAGTTATCACTATTTGACAAGAAATAGGGACTAGATGGATTTTCCCATGGTTGAACAACTGGGATAGAGGCACTAGTCAATCATACTTAATCCAAATAAGATCAAGATTCACAATCCAGAGATACAAATCAACTAAAGAGAAAACATGAATTGATTTTCTAGAAATCAATACTCTTATATACATGAATTAGCTCAGAATTTTGTTGATTAATCAAATCCTAAGATCAATGCAAGATCTTGATGATTAAGGAAAAACAACCACAGAATTCACAAACTCGAAATTGAAAAACCCTAAATCAATAATTTCAATTTACTATTGTAAAAGAAGGAATCGAGATTTCAATTTGTTATCATGCACAGAAGAAATCAAGATTTAGAAGGAAAAACTTGGTGTAGAAATCAAGAGAAATACAAAAAAGAGAATTTTTGCTTGATTTGAAGAAAGCACCAAAGAAACAAAGGAAATCGAACTAAGAAACTTAGAGAGTACCAAGTTGAAGACTCTCTAAATTAGTTCAACTCTGATACTATGTTGAAATCTCACACAAGCTCAAGGTCCTACGATGGTGGATTGAAAATCAGAGAGAGAGAGAGAGAGATTGTAAATGAATGATTTCTTATATGCATAAATATCTAGCCCTGTTCTTTATTTAGTGAGAACAAAGGAGGGGGAAAAAAATAACAGAATAACAAACTGTCTAATGAATGCAAAAATGACAAGTGGCAAAACTGTATAACTAACTACTCTATGCTATTTACTACTGCATAAACAACATGCCGTTCTATGCACTACTAAACTACAAGTAGCTTAAGTAGAATATAAAGCTTGAACTTCTTTCTTCTTTCTTTTCTTCTAACAAATAGTATATAAATGTAATGTTACCTTTGTGGAGAGGCCAATAGTCCCTCTCTACCTCATGCAATCAATATCATCTTATGTGGGTCTTCTAGCCTAGTAGATTTTATTTGAAATTTTTCATTACTGTTATTGTTCATCCTGTTATATAATCTATAGAAAGTGTTAATATATAGAATGTGTACGGAATATGTAGGTTTATGAAGTATCAAGGAAGGTATGGATCAAAAAAGGAGAGCAGCAAGTGGAATTAAAGAAAGAATTCTTTGAAACCTATAAGATATTAGAGGGGGTAAGCTTGGTGACAAGCCTTACTATGGGGTTGAAACATTTGGGTTTGTAGCCCTCAGTCTTATCCCCTTCTACACAAGGTTCTATTCAATTGAGACCTTAGGGGTTTTCAACATTAAGGTAGAGTGCCCTAAGATTGTTGCATGGGCTAATAGGTGTATGCAGAAGGAGATTATTGCCAAGACCCTGCCTGACCAGAAGAAGGTTTACAAGTTTGTTAGACAGTTCAGGAAAAGGCTTGGTTTGGAGTAGACTGTTTAATGGTTAGTCCCTAATCTGAAACTGCTATATATTACTGTGCTTTTGGATGGTTGTGTAATTTCATTGGTTACATGTTGCAATGATTGAGAAAGGCAAAAATCAAACTACAAGGGTTTCGGAATTTTGATATCAATCACGTCCATCTTTTGTGCATCAATATTCTTTTGTATGGGATGCTACAAGAATGGGTAGACTTATTCATGCATTTGTTTCTGTGTGAAATAATTTTTTGTACTAAATCTCATCCCTCCTAGTTATTTTTGTGATGGGAAAATGCATCAATTCTAAATTAGGATGAACGAAAAGTGTTGAACTTTAGGAGGAAAAAATAGAAGAGCCTTTATATCAATAGAAGCAATGATTAAGAAATTTTGGTGAGGACATCAAGAAAAATCCAACAAAGCTCACTAGGTCAAATGGAGCACATTATGTTTATCAAAATCAGTTGGGGGGATAGATTTTAGGGATTTGAGACAATTCAAAGATGCTTTCTTATCCAAGCAAGTATGGAGATTGTTCCATAATAGAGACACCTCATTGTATAAAGTGTTTAAAGCTAAATACTTCCCAAAAGGAAGCATCTTAAAGCCAAGGTAAATTCTAAATGCTCTTTTGCATGGAAAAGCATTTTGCAAGCTAGGATGTGGTTCAAAAAGGTGCAATTTGGAGGGTTGGAGATGGTTCATCTATTAATATATGGGAACATCGATGGTTGCTGGATTTTTCTAGCTACAAAGTAATAACTCCTAGGGGTAATTCTCCATTACATATTGTGAGTGAACTATTTATATAAGGGACAAAGATTTGGAATGGAGCATTGATTGGCCAAACCTTCCTTCCTTGGGAAGTAGAATGTATTAAGAGAATAACTGTCAGCAACTATAGCAACAAGGATGCACTCATTTGGCCGCTATCTCAGGACGGTAAGTATTCTGTGAAAACTGCTTATCAGATTCTAGCTTCTAAAACCTAAAATAGTTTTCCAGATTCCTCTAGGGCTGAAAATTCAAACAAATTGTGGAATAAAATCTAGAAAATTCAAGTCCCAAACAAAATTAGACACTTTATGTGGCGAGTGCAAAATAGTCACTCTCGATTAAGAAAAATTTATTCAAAAGGAATGTCCTTAAGGAAACTCAATGCAGTCATTGTGAGGAGCACATAGAAGATTTTTTACATGCGTTATGGTTATGTGATCTGGTTCAATCAGTGTGGCAGTTAGAAACCAAATACCTCCACTTCTATCAAAAGAAGTGTAGATCTTTTGCTGATTTGGTGAGTACAATGTTAGAACAAGCTCCTCCTCTCACAGTAGCATTATTTTCTATGATCACCTAGTGCCTTTGGAAAAGACGAAATAGGATCAGAAAAAAGCAACCAACATGGCTTTGATAGAAGTGACATCGAAAGCAAAGGAACTACTCATTGAATTCCTCGATGTTCAATAGAAACCTCTTAGAGATACCTAATCGTGGTGTCTGGTTAGGCGGAATCCTCCAACTGAAGGAATGTACAAAGCAAATTTTGATGTATTGATCTTCTCTGGTACTAGTTTAGTGATCCAAGACTATTGTGGGAATGTAATAGCAGCCCTCAGCCAAAATATTCCACAACCTCACTCAGTAGATCTGGTGGAAGCATTAGTAGCTAGCAAGATAGTAAGATTTGCTAGAGAACTTTGCATTTTACAGGTGGAGTTCGAAGGAGATAGTCAGAGAGTTATCAGAGCAACCAACAACCAAGTGCCTTCAAAAACTTTGTTTGATCATGTAATTGAAGAGATTTGGTTGTTAACAGATGCTATTCAAAAGTGTAGCTTTGGACATGTACAAAGGGAGGGCAACCAGCTTGCTCATTCCCTTGCTAGAAAAGCAGTTCTATTTGCAGATCTTGATGTATGGATAGAAAATCTACTGTCTGAGCTGGATGTTATACTCCAAGTTGATTTAGGTCATCTTTAATGCTAAATCTTTCTTACTGGTTCCTCAAAAAATATATATAGAAGAGCCTATGAGCACATGCTCAAAGGCTAGTATATTAATATATTAAAGTCTCAAATCACTACAAGAAATCTGGGTTTAGGTAGTGTTTTTTTTAGCAACGTTTTTTAATTCGCTGTAATAAGTAGTATATTTTGATGTTTTTAAAAAACGCCACTAAAGAGTGAGCCTTTTGTGACATTTTTCAAAAACGTCGCTGTAACCCAAAACAATAGCAGCGTTTCTTAAAATGCTGCAAAAAGTAAAATTTTAGTGGTGTATTTTTTTGTTTATAGTGATGTTTTTAAAAAACATCGCTATAGTTATTAAAGAACACCCTAGAATATAGTACAAAATTTTTGGGAAAACATATAGTGATGTTTTTGGAAACATATAGCGACGTTTTGAAAACGTCACTATATATTTCTCCAAAATTTTTGTCCTTTGCCCACTCAAAATTTTGCTAAGTGGGAAAGTTCCCAACCATTTTGTCCCCCCCCCGGCCCTTTTTTTTCCTTTTTGTCCTTTTCCCACTCAAAATTTCACTGAGTGGGAAAGTTCCCACCATTTCGTTCTTCTTTTCTTTTCTTTTTTCTTTTTTTTGGTCTCCATTTTGTCCTTTTCCCACTCAAAATTTCACTGAGTGGGAAAGTTCACACAGTTTTGTCCCTCTTTTTTTTTTTTTTTGGGTCTCCTTTTTGTCCTTTTCCCACTCAAAATTTCACTGAGTGGGGAAGTTCCCACCATTTTGTCCTCTTTTTTTTTTTTTGGTCTCCTTTCCCTACACATTTTTTCATTCCTTTTTCTTTCTTATCATTTTTTTTTCTTAGACAAACTTCCCTTCCCACTTCTATAATCTCCCCCCCCCCCACCCACCCACCCTTATCACTTCTTCACACTTAGCCACCGCCAACCATTGCCGTCAACCTTGCCACCGCTTGCCACTGCTGACCCATCGATCTACAAGCTCTTCCCTCTCTAGCCACCACCCACTGCCAGCACCATACCTTTTTCCCTCTTTTTTGGTATTCAAGTTTCTTGAAAGTGTAAGTCTTTTTGTTTTAGCTTATGGGTTTGCTTTGATTTGGTTTTTCTTTAATGGGTCATGGAGTCTTTGTGTTTTGGCTTATGGGTTTGCTTTGATTTAGTTTTTCTTTAATGGGATATGGAACTTTTGTGCTAATTTTTGTTGTTTGCTTGTTTTGGTTGGATTTTGGTATAGAAATGTCTTATTCAAATTGGATTTTTGAGCAAAAAGATCTGAGCATCAAAGGCTAAATCATTGTAAGTTTATGTCCATGTTTGTAAATCTTGTAATTTTTTTTTTCTACAATTTTTCTATAGTGTAGATTTTGAATTTTTCTATTGTAAATTGTTTTAATATTGTCATAGATTGGGTGGTTGTTGTTGTTGTTGTTGGTTTTTTTTTTTTTTTTTTTGGGTATAGGTAGACAGTGTTTTGTTACAACCACATATATTTTGGAAGTATTGTACTTTGTTTAATATTTTCATAGCTTAGGTGTTTTTTTTTTTTGTGGGGGGGGGGGGGGGGGGGGGGGGTAGGTATACAAGTGTTTTGTTCAATTCAAGATGATACATGTATTGAATCTATGGTTAATGTGTTAGTGTGGACATTTGATATTGTGGAATATTAATGATAGGTATATTTGATCTATTACATGCTTATGTTAGTTATTGTTATATTTTAAGTAGGTTTACATAGCATTTTTAATATTTTAAAATAAAAATAATAAGTAAGTTTTGCGACGTTTTAAAAACATCACTAAAAAGTAAAAGGACATGCTTTTGTGACGTTTTTGAAACGTCGCTATTGGTGTGATTATTTGTGACGTTTTATAAATGTCGCTAAATGTATTTTCCTATATTATATACGAATGTTATACTATTAAAACATCACTAAAAGTTTTTGAACGCCACTAAAGAGTCACATATAGCGACGTTTTTCGAAACATCACAATAGACCCATAGCAATCTCTCTATTACAACATTTTTGAATGTCGCAAAAAAAAAAAAAAAATGTCACTATAGACCAATTGTGTCTATAGCGAATTTTTTGGGTTTTTAGTGACGTTTTACAAACGTCACCTAAATCCAGATTTCTTGTAGTGAATTAATGATCCTTAAGCCTCAAGGCTAGTATGTGTGTGTGTGTGTGTGTGTGTGTGTGTGTGTATTAATTTGTTAGTTAAAACAATTGAAAAATGAGAATTTGAACTCTAGATGTCTCTATTGGATATAACAAGAGATATAAATCAAGCTAAAAAACTCTTAACAAAATATGATTGCATGGACTTTCCCTGTAGAGATATGCTTTTATTTCTAAACAATGTAAAAGTGCATAATATGAGCATCAATATTTGTCAGTAAATTAAGAATATATCAAGTTTCAAAGATCAAGATTTAGAGGGATACATTTGAACGAATTCCTACTATTTTAACTGTATTATGCAACTATAGATGAACCCTCAAGAAAGAAAATATTAAAACAACTTTCTTGTTTTTGGTTAGATGATTGAAATAATGGTGTAGTTTATCTTGCTACTTACACTCTTGTATGCAAATTTTTTTTTTTTAATTAATGTGGTGGAGTTTATCTTTGTGAGCTTCATAACTCCTAAGTAATCATGATGAAACATGACACGAGGAAACTCTTAATGCATAATTGCTTAAACCAATAGAATTTTTTGTCCTATCAAGGGTCTTAAATTTAAGTATCAATTTCAAATTTGTGCACATGTTATAACAGGAAGTTTGCCAAACGATAGGATAATTAGACTAAAAGAATTAAAAGTAAAACAAATAAAATAAACCAAACGTGTAATTGTAAGTAAAAGTTAATGTGAAATTTCCAGATATATTACAACCTTTCACGACATATTTGATTGACAAACTATAGTCATTGTTACAAATTTGAAAGCTCGAAAATGTGTGAAAAACAAAAAGCTATTTGGACCCCTAAATTAAAACTTACAGCTCGGTTGATTTTACTCTAACTTTTACTAAGTATGGAATAGAGTAAATGTGAGCGGATAAACAATATAACTATTCTAAGCCATATTCATCAAATCACAGCAGTAAAATGAAAGCTAAAAGAGTAGAGAAGAAGAATGCAAACACAAGATAACACACCGATGTGTTATCGAAGAGGAAACCGAAGAACTCAGTGAAAAACCTCTCTGCCACCCTCCAAGCGGTAAACCGATCCACTAGATAATAAATTGGAGTACATGAATAACAAAAGACCCTCCAAGCCTAGTCTACCTCATGTACGCAAGCCCTCCAAGCTCCTGCTACCAACTGACTTCACCAAGCCTTGTCTTCTCTAACTCTCCGGATCACACAATTCAACCCGATTGCATCCACCAAACAAATGGCTTCTTCCAATGCTTCCCAGTAGCACCAAAACCTCACTTTACACTCAGAATGGGTGTGGTAAGTGTTTGGGCTATCAACCTCTCAAGGATTTGGAAATGGAGAGGTAAGAGTTGAGGAAAACCACAATGGATTGTGTAGAGAATTATGGATAAAAAAATCTCTAACTCTCAAGAGTTGTGGCTAGGGTTTTCTCTCTGAAAGCACTCCTTAACATATATGCGTAATGTGAGTATATATAGTGAGGGTAGGGACAGGGTGTATTAGATATGATAAATTGGCAAAACGGAATTTTTTACGGGTTTCTCGAGGGAAGGCCTTACCTGCGAGATACTCGCAAAAACCAACTGTCACCATCTGTCATGACTTTTCGCATTCCAATCTTGTGTTGAGCACATGCTTCACTTTGCAAGGAGGCTACTCGCAAGCTACCCGCGAAAACTTCTTTGGTCTTCAATTGCCTTGAGTCTTCACACTCCCTCTCACACACAACCCTTACAATAAAATCCCACATACAATATAGGGAACAAAAGATTGAACATAATTACAATCAAATTTGGCACGAAATTAAAGCCAACACAAAATAGTTGTAAATCACGACTTTACTAAATTCATATAGAGTTTGGGCTTTGGATTGTGCACCCGTATTTATGGTTTAGAATCTTCACATTGAAATTGATAGACAGTGAATTTTTTCTTTAGAATCATGTCTATCCTCTTGGAAACCTCAACTAAATCAAATGCTTTGTTTCACCCAAATGAATTTTGGCATCAAAACTCAGAATGAAAAACTATGGGCATCACCATAAATTCGTCCAATTTTACAATAAGATCCTAATCACTCACCAAATATAATTATCCCTGTAATTTAATAACCATCTGAGCCAAAAATCAATTACATATGGAATGAAACAAAATTCCACCCCCACAGAATGCAATATAGAAAAAGAAGTAGAGAGAAACCATTCAACAAACTCTTAAGAACAAAGCGTAAAGATTGTGGCCAAAATGGGCAAATGCCCTTTTCGCGCAAAATATACAACGTTTTGCCCTCTTTCTCAAACTAATTAGGAAAATGCCCCTGTTTTGAAACTCAATTTTCTAAAAATTGAGTTTCAATTCAAAACTCGATTTTTGGACAATTGAACTATAACAAACTGAAAAAAAAAAAAAAAAAAAAAAAAAAAAAAAAAAAAAAAAAAAAAAAAAAACAAATTTTAAAAATTAAAAAAAAAAATTACTAAAACTCGAGCCCCATGAACTCAAGTTCCATGCAATTTTGTAAGGCCCTATAGTGACGTTTTAAGGCCCTATAGTGGCGTTTTAAAGCCCTATAGTGACGTTTTAAAACATGCAAGTTTTTTTAAGTTTGATCACTCCATAGGGAGCCCTTCCATGCAATTTTTTAAAGCCCTATAGTGGTGTTTTAAAGCATGCAAGTTTTTTAAGTTTGATCACTCCATAGGGAGCCTTATAATGGCGTTTTAAAGCCCTGTAGTGGCATTGTAAAACATGAAGTTTTTTTTTAAGTTTGATCGCTCCATAGGGAGCCCTATAGTGGCGTTTTTCATGGAACTCGAGTTCTATGCAATTTTTTTTATTTTTTATTTTTTAAGTTTTACCTATAGCTGCGTTTCATGGATGCCTATAGTGGCATTTTTTATGGAACTCGAGTTCCATGCAATTTTTTTTTTTTAAGTTTGATCGCCCCATACTCGATTTTCTACAAATCGAGTTTTACATTGAAACTCGATTTTGAGAAAATTGAGTTACAAAAAAGGGACCTTTCCCTAATTAGTTTGGGAAAGAGGGCAGAATACTGTATATTTTGCACGAAAAGGGCATTTACCCATTTTGGCCACAAGATTGTCTTAACAAAGGATTGAGACAATTGAAGAGACTCCCAAGAATTGAAAGAGAGGACCATGGAGCTTAAATAAGAAACCACTAACCATGGAGCATGATTTTTTTCTTTTTCTTTTTAGAAGCTATAATTACGTTAATGTCTACTTAAGATTGGGTTGATTGGGTACACCAGGATTTGTGTTGTACTAATATTTGATTCTTTTTCACTTCTTTCCCTTTTTTTTTTTTTTTTTTTTTTGTTCGTTGGATAAAATTGTCAAAATAATTAATTACTGTATTTTCCTATAAGAAGTTTTTATAAATATTTTCCACCTTTTTCACTATTTAATGCTTTACTTTGGTTAGACTAGTCACTAGAGGCATAGTTTGAAGGATTCGTGCGGAAGGATAAGGAATGCAATGAGGTTTGTGTGGTCAGTGGCAATTGATATGATTGTAGATTGAGATTGTTGATATTATTTTTATTTTTTTTTTTGGATACTCGGAAAAGACCGGAAAAAAAATTGTTTTATTCTATATTTTAATCTATGCAGTTTTTTTGTCTTAAATGATTTTTTAATTTAATAATTTTTTTAGGCCATTAAATTTATGTGACATATATAAATTAAAATAATAATATAATATGATATGATTGGACATTTGGACCGACCTATTGTATGACAGGTTTATATGTGGATTTTAACGGCTACCGCAACAACCAGCTTGGATAGAAAAGCTTGAATTATAGGCAAAAATAAAAAATTTTAATATGAAGTGAAATCAAAATGACATCAAACTTAAAATATGAAAGTTTAGTCATAAAGAAAATATTTTACTGGAAAAACAATCAAAACTCTTTAAACATGATTCTAATCATATCACAATTTTTTCACAATTTTTTTGCAACAAAAAAAAAATACTAATTAAAATTAATATTACTACAGTGACAATTTAATAATTTTTTTTTTTTTTTTTTGAGATGATATAGACAAAAGACATAGGGATGGGGAAAGAGGGAGTGAGAAGACAAGACTTACAATACTAGCATTTAATTACAAAAAAGTCTAACCTTTGTAAGTACTGATGAAGCTAAAGTCGCTAGTCATTTAGGTCGTCCAAATAACCCCGATGCAACTTGCAAGAACATAAGAGAAGATAACAAAACTAGGTCACTAGTGTGGTGCCTGCTGACGAGCCTCCGATGGTAATGTCAGAATGAGAAAGAAAGGGTTGGAATGTATTTAGCTGGTAAAATAACTCAATATCTGTCCCTTTACCTTTGGTGGAGCATGGTATTATAGGTCACCCTCCTTCTAGCCGTTGGAACCACCATTAATGGTGGTTTTAATTTCTGGGTAACATTTTTAGTATTTAATGCAGAGGGAAATGGAATCTCCTGATATTTAATGTGCGAGTATAAGAGCTTCTGAGCTGTCGCCACGTCCTCAATTATGTATGGACGAACCTTTTTGTCTAGCTTATCAATTGCCCCCCATTCCTTGGTTGCCAAGTTTCTTGACGAGCCTGGGAATCCAGAGAATCGCCTAACGTTTCATGTTCCCCCAATGATTCCGTTTCCATCGCATTTATGACGATGTGATGGCATGGTGCGCTTAGAGGCCATATGTCGCATTCTGGTTGGCTGGACGTGGGTGCATTCCTCAACAAGTCCTTTGGGTTTCCCGCGTCTCAATTTTCCTTGGGTAGGTATTTAAAGCTTTTTTCTTTCTTTCTCTTCTCTTCTCCACTCCTATTTCTTCCCTTACCTTTGTGCTACTTCTATTTTCTACAATTTTTTGAGCCTCCTCCCTTCTCCGTGCTTTGGCCACACCGTTTTTTCTCTCCTCCAAGCTCCAGCTACTCTATTCCTTTTTCTTCAGGTACAATACTATCCTTTTCCTAATCTTGTCTTTGCTCCGCTTTGACTAAGAGCTTCTTTCCCTACATTTTATTTCTTTTTTCTTTTTAATGTATGAGTATTCTGAGGTTAGGCATCACTGCCCCTCTGTTTCTTTCCTTTTTGCTCGTTTAAAGGTGCTTTTTGGGTCTAGTAGTGGCTGTCCGGAGGTTGGGGCTTTTGTTTTTTAGGGTAGTGCCTAGGTTTAGTCTTGGCTGACCTTAGCCCCTTGCTGCATCAATCCTTAGATTGGTTTAAGTCTATAAGAGCAATGTCAACAAGTGAGTTGGATATAGGCTTGTCGTCTTGCGACAAAGCTATAGAAGTTGATAATGCCATCTCGGCATCTCTGTCTTTAAACCATTTGTCTTCCTCCCCCACCATCTTGAGGGCTTTCCATGCCTAAAAATAAACGTGTTCTCTATACAAGGATACGCTCTTCAGATTTAGGGATAGGTTTCAGATCCTTGACGAGACCAAGATCCGTCTTCCTCGTCCAGGTAAGAAGGCTTACACCTTCAATCCTAGGGAGGTGTGTTTTTATAAGGCTGCCCTTTTGGGCGGCCTCAAACTTGGTGTTGCGTAGGTGGGGGACACCCAGACTTGGTGCGTCTTCCTTCATTTCTGATTTGTGTTTTTTCCTTTTTTGTAGGTACTTATCTTCAGCTCGTCTGACTCTAACGCCTCATTCGTTTGCTTCTTGTAGCTAAGACTCATCCAAAGTTGAAAAGCAAGTATAAGAACCATATCAAGAGTGCTACGGAGTACACGGGCACTATTGATGATTTTGACAAACTGATTAACCCCAGGATGTTGGCTCGTCATTTCTTGGGTCCTGAACCTTCTCCATACGTCTTACGCACAATAGCCAAAGAAGAGAAAAGTAAGTATTCGTCGTTTAGAACCCTTGTCTTTCTTCTTCTAGTCTCGTTGCTAACACCTTGTTCATGGTGATCTTTTGTAGAAATGGCAACCAAGTTTAACCAAGAATTGTATGCTAAAATGAGAGCAAAGAAGAATGAACCCTTATCCAGCCTTGCTCAGAAACATCCTCGGGCAGCGAAGAAGGTCGTGGAGACCACCACATCTACTCTTGTTACTTTTGACCCCAAGGCCGCTTCTCCTACTGCCTCCATTAAGGAGATCACCCCATGTCCCAAGAAAGCTCATGGTGGTGGCAAGGGGAAGAGCAAGGTTGATGCCAGTATTTGGGACGATGCTGCCACTGTTATGGGGAGGGCCCACAACGTCGTCATTCCCAAGGAGTTGAAGGATTTGAATTATGTTCCTTCCCACGAGCTAGTGAGTCGTCATATCCATAAACTCGTCTAGGTACACTCTTGAGCTTTATCCTTGTCACCACAATTTCTTTCTTGTTATGATTTCTGTTCTGTCCCTTATTGTGGTTGTATTTTTGCTTATGGTCCTGGGAGAAGCTGTCCATCTTACCACTAAGTACCTGACCAATAAGAAGATGGTCGTCATGGCCAACTCCAAAGTTGATGCCTTAGAGCTGAGGGTTCAACTTTGAGGAAGGAGCTGATAGCGGCGATGGACGGTGGGAACCAAATGAAGAAGAAGATCAAGGTCTTGAAAGACGAGTTGAAGGTTGAGAAGCTATTAATGGAGCAAAAAGACGAGCAAATCCAGGCAACAGGGCATAAGGCTTCAAAGGCTAAAGATGAAGCGGGGCAGGCTTTTCGGCAAACTAACGAATATAACTGCGTCCTTCTTGGTTGGTACTTCAAGGGTTTTAAACTGCTGAGGAGGTACTTTGCCAAACATAACCCTAGGATGGACTTAGACAACTTGGACCTCGAGGCTGTTGAAAAGGAGATGGAAGCTGAAGAAGCTACTGGTGGAGATGCTGCTGATGATGGGGTTGATGATGGTGGTGACAACCAAACTATTTGATTCTTTTCAAAAAAAATTTACTATCCTTTTTTTTGGGGGGGGGGGGGGGGGGGTGGGTTGCTCCGTCTATTTTGGGGCCTTTTAAATTTACTATTGAACACTCTTTAAGGTTTTGGGTGCCCTATTTTTTTTGGGCTTTTACATTGCGCTTTCTTGAACACTGCATCTAATTCAAACAATTTCATCTTCATTTAACCTTGCAAAATTTTACTTTTCCCTCTATATAAATTTTTCTTCGTTGTACATACATCTGAATACATCAATAGACTTATATCTTTTAAAGGATTTTTTTCTTTGGCTTCATCAATAGACTTATATCCTATGAAGGATTTAGGTCTTAGGCCTCGTCCATAGACTCATATCCTTTGAAGGATTTATGTCTTTGGCCTCGTCATGAGACTTACATCCTTTGAAGGATTTATGTCTTTGGCCTCATCATCAAAGGATTTATGTCTTTGGCCTCGTCATGAGACTTACATCCTTTGAAGGATTTATGTCTTTGGCCTCATCATCAAACTTATATCCTTTGAAGGATTTATGTCTTTGTGAGCTATTAGTGCTTTTAAAGGAAACTTTTTATAGGCTGAGTAACTTCTGAATGGTTTCTTTATTACATTGATTAAAAATGATACAAGAATTTAATCAATGATTACAAATGATTATCCTCCTACTAGTGATACCTCTTCAAGTGTTCAACATTCTAGGGACGAGGTAACTTGTTGCCGTCCAACGACTCCAAGTGGTAGCTTCCTTGTCTGGAATAGTGGGTGACTTTGTAGGGGCCTTCCCAGGTAGGGCCAAGCTTTTCATGAGCTGGGTTCTTCATTGCAGGGGTAACTTTCCTGAGGATGAGGTCTCCTATGTTGAATCTCCTGAGCTAATACCCCGAAATCTTCTATTGCTACCTTGCCATTCTTCTAGACACGTCATCTCTTATCTCGTCTAGACAGTCCAACTTTGTCCTCAGTTGTTTGTTGTTGGTTTCTTCGTCGAAGAATTCTCTCCTTATGATGGTGACCCCCACCTCGACGGGGATTACAACTTCCATGTCGTACGTTAGGTTGAACGGCGTCTCTCACGTGGGGGTTCTAGTCGTGGTTTTGTAGGCCCAAAGGACGCTTGGTAGTTCTTCAGGCCATGCACCCTTTTCCCCCTCTAGTCGAACTTTGATGGCCTTTAGCAAGGTTCAATTGGTCACTTCTGTCTATCCGTTGACCTATAGGTGTCCTAGTGACAAGAAATGGTTCTTGATCCCGAGTCCCAAGTAGAAACATCTAAACGCCTGGTAGTCAAATTGTCTGCCATTATCTGATATGACTGTCCTCGATATGCTAAACCTGCAAATAATGTTCTTCCACACAAAGTCTTGTACCTTTTCCTCCGTGATTGTTTCCAGAGCCTCTGCTTCTACCCATTTTGTAAAATAGTCAATTGCTACATGTAAGAATTTTACCTGCTTTTTACCTTGGGGCAGAGGGCCCACTATGTCAATCCCCTACTACGCGAATGGCCATGGAGAGGTTATGATCGTCATTTTCTCTCCTGGGGTTCTATGGATGTTCCTATACTTTTGGCACTTGTCACATCTCTTGACGAAGTCATTTGCTTCCTTTCACATTGTTGGCCAGAAGTAGCCTGTCTTGGTAATCTTGGATATCAGAGATCTTGGTCCCGCATGATCTCCGCAGATGCCTTCGTGAACTCCTTCTATGATGTATCTTACTTTGTCCTCTTCAACACACTTCAAGTAGGGGAGAGAAAACCCTTTTTTTGTAGAGCGCATCATTTAGGAGCATGAATCTAGTAGCTCTTTTCTTTATCTTCCTTGCCTCGTCTGGTTCTAATGGTAGGTGGCCATCCTTCAAGTAGGAGATGATGGGTGACATCCAGCTCGTGCTCCTTTGTATCGCAAATGTATGGAACTCTTCTATATTGGGGAAGTTTTGTACTTCCATCCTAAACCCCAGTGGGTCGTCTTTAACTTCTAACAATGCTTGTCTCACCACTTCATCTGCTTCCATGTTCAAACTCCGTGAAACTTGCATAAACTCTACTTGTTCAAGATCTCTAGCAAGCTGGTTCGTCAACTTCAAGTTCTTCTCCATCCTCTACTCTTTTGCTTCATAATCCCCTTTAATCTGCCCGATTACTAACTTAGAGTCACTTTTTAGGAGTACTTTTTTGGTTTCCATGGACTTAGACAATCTTAGCCCCGTAAGTATTGCTTCTTACTCAACCTCGTTGTTGGTGGCTGGGAATTGGAGCTGGACCCCGCACTTCAAGGCATCCCCTTCTAGTGAGGTTATGATGACTCTGACTCCTCCTCTACCTTTGGCTAACGATCCATCAGTTTGGACCATCTATGACTTTGCTACATCCATCGGGCTATCTTCAGGCATCGTGAATTCGACGATGAAGTCCACTAGTACTTAGGCCTTTATTACTGTTTGTGGTCTACATTCAATGTCGAATTGGCTCAGCTCAACTGCCCATTGTACCATTTGTCCAGCAGCATCTGGTTTGTTGATTGCCTTTTTAAAGGGTTGGTCCGTCATGAAGAGGATAAGGTTTACTTGGAAATATGGACGTAACTTCCGAGAGGTAACGATCAAAGAAAAAGTGATCTTCTCGATGCTCGGGTACTTTGCCTCCACTCCTTGAAAGGCATGGCTTACATAGTACACAGGGTATTGGATCCTTAATTCTTCTCGGATAAAGGCTGCACTTACTGCCATGGCGGAGACAACCAGATAGAGTAATAGGTCTTTACCTTCTTTTGATGGGCTCAATAATGGTGGGGTGCCCAAATAGCATTTTAGCTCCTGGAGCGCTACTTCGCATTCATTGGTCCACGTGAAGGCCTGTTGAAGAATAAAGGGAACTTATTCGTCGCCTTTGAGACAAAGCGGTTCAATACCGCTACTCTTCTTGTCAACCTTTGTACCTCCTTGACATTCCTTCGGGAGGTCATCTCCAATATAGCTTTCACCTTCTCTGGATTAGCTTCTATGCCCCATTGTGACACCATAAAGCCAAGGAACTTCCCTGAGGAAACTCCAAATGCACACTTCGTCGGATTCAACTTCATCTAGTACTATCTTAGAGTTTTGAACATTTCCTCTAGGTCTTTCAAATGGCTTTCTGCTTCTTTACTCTTGACAAGCATATCATCTTCATACACCTCCATGTTTCTTCGAATTTTTTCACTAAACATCTGGTTTATTAACCTCTGATAGGTAGCTCTTACGTTCTTCAATCTGAATGGGATGACTCTGTAATAGTAGAGTCCTTGACTAGTGATGAGGGTCATCTTCTCTTGATCTTCTTCTGACATCTGGATCTAGTTATACCCTGAGAACGCGCCCATAAATGTTAACAGCTAATGTCCTGCCATAGAATCAATGAGCTAGTTAATTCTAGGCAAAGGGAAGCTATCTTTTGGGCAGGCTTGATTCAGATCCATGAAATCCATGCACATCCTCCATTTTCCATTTGCTTTCTTTACCATGACGACGTTAGCTAACCACTTCGAGTAGTACATTTCACGGATGAGCTTGGCTGTCAGGAGCTTATTTACTTTGTCCATGATAGCCTTGTTCTTCTCAGGTGCAAAGACTCTTCTTCTCTATTGAACAGGCTTTTTCCCTGGATCCACGTTCAGCCGGTGTTGGATGACATTCTCTAAGATGCCGGGCATGTCCTCGTGGTTCCATGCAAATACTTGTAGGTTTCTCTTCAGGAACTTCACTATCCCTTTCTTCATATCTGGACTAAGATTTGCCCTAACATTCGTTACCTTCATAGGCTTTCCTCCTACCAGTTCAACCATTTATAGTGCTTCTATCGTCTCGGGGTTCTTTTCTTTGATGATCCATGTATGGTTTTCTTTTGACACCAATACTGCCTAATAACACTCACAAGACAAAACTTGGTCCCCCTTGATTACCCCCACTCCATTTTCTGTAGGGAATTTTACCTTTAAGCAATATGTTGAGGTCGCAACTTTCCAACGGTTGACTGTTGGTCGTCCAATGATGACATTGTAGTATGAAGGACAGTCTACCATCAAGAAATTAAGTTACTTCGTTATTTGTTGGGGGTATGTGCCTGCTATTACTGTTAGAGTCACTATTCCTTTGGGTACACCTTGTCCCCGCTGAAATTGTCGAGGGGAGATTCAAATGGACAAAGCCTACTCGAGTCCACTTTCAACTACTAGAAGGCAGAGAGGTAAATGATGTCAGCGAAACTCCCGTTGTCTACTAGAATTCTTTTGGTTTTGAACCCTTCTATTATCAGCATGATAACCATGGGGTCATCATGTGGCTGTTTTACTCCTCTGGCATCTTCCTCTGAGAAGACCATGTCTTCAACTTCTCTCCTCTGGTGTTTTGTTGGTGGTATCATATGGACGTTGTTGACCTGCCTTTGTTGCGACTTCTTGAGGGATTTGAAGGAGCCCCCCGTCGTTGGACCACCGTTGATCATTCTTATCTCGCCAATTGCATTCTTTGGCCCTTCTAGTGGTTTATCATCGTCTTTCGACTTTTCTTCTGACCTGGTTCTATCTCTTGTTTTAGTCGTCCATATGTGTTTTTCTTGACGAACTTTTGTAGCTTCCCTTTCTGGATTAACTCCTCTATCTGCGCCTTGAAGTCCCTACATTCGTCAGTATAATGTCAGTGATCTCGGTGGAAGTGACAGTACTTTTTCTTATTTCGGGCACTAGGTGAACCACTCAACGGCTTTGGCCATTTTAGCTGGTGATCGTCCTTAATATGCATTAAGATCTGGTCAATGGGCATTACCAAGGGTGTGAAATTTACCATTTTGCGAGCCTTGTCGTCCCTCCGCTTACCTTTGTCGTTGCTAGGAAGGTCATCTCTCATTTCCCTCTTTTGCCCTTTCTGGTCATCTTGGGGACCAGTTTTTGACGTTCAAGGTCCGCTTACCTCTATTGCTGTGAAAGCATCCTCTATGTTCATGTATTTTTAAGCCTTCATGAGCAAGTCTGTCATTGACATTGGGGGACTTTTAGCAAGTGCTACTACGAATTCTTTGGATCTAAATCCTGCTCTGAACGTGATTAGCTGCACTTTATCCTCTACCTCATCTACCTCCAGCACTTCCCTGTTAAATCGCTTCACATAGGATTTTAAGGACTCCCATTCTCCCTGTCTGATCGTCAATAAATGATCTACTGGTCTTTTTTGATGCTATCCTCCAATGAAGTGACACATAAAGAGGCTGCTAAGCTAGTCAAAATCGTCAATGGAAGAATGCGCCAACTTACTGAACCACACTTGGGCTGCCCCTTTAAGGGTGGTCAAGAAGGATCAACAAACTATTTCATCAGGGGTCTGCTACAAGCTCAAGGTCATCTTGAAGGTGGTGATGTGAACCAATGGGTCTTTCAACCCATCATATGACTCCAACTGCGAAAGCCGGAATTTTGGCGGGAGTGGGTGGTCGAGTACCCCCTGTGTGAACGGAGAGTCTATCCTTCTCACCATCCCGTCCAAGTTCTTGGCCATTTTTCCTTTCATTACATTTTTGAGCTCATCCATCTCTTTTCTCATACTCCTCAAGAGGTCATTGGTAGCCTCGTCAGACCGCTTCGCACTCCTTGAGCCATCTCTCCCTTAGCTCCCTTCTAGATATTGCACTTCGCCCTAATTCCTATTGTTTTCAATCCTTCTCGGCAAGCGATTTTCTTCCTGTTGCAGTCGTTGTCTCATCTCCTGGTTTTGCTTTGTCAATTCCTTCACACTGGCCAGAGAGCTTGGACTTGCAACGCTAGGGCAGCTGACTCTGGTTGTGCACTAGACTCCATCTGGACGACAGTAAGGGTAGAGCAACATTTATGTCCTTAGGATTAGGAGAAAGAAAAAAGTTCCACACAAATGGCACCAAACTAATGAAACTAAAGTCGTCAGTCATTCAGGTCATCTAGATAAGAAATGGAATCTCCTGATATTTAACGTGCGAGTATAAGAGCTTCTGAGTTGTTGCCTGTCTTCATTCGAACTGTAATGGTTCTGGCAAGGCAGCATTTATTGCTCTACCGTCGTCCTCAATTATGTCTGAATGAACCTTTTTGTTGGGCTTATCAAGTACTAATAAGGCTTATAAACTGAAATCTCACTTATTAACTGACCGATGTGGTACTTTAGACTCACTCACCAAATCATTGGTGCTATAGATTGATATCAAAATTTTCACAAAAATAATTCACCTTCTTTCTTACCAATTCTCTAATCTTGGGTCCACCGTACACCACACCTATTTATCAAAGCAATAGTGTGGAAAAATGGTTAGAAAATTTATGTCAATGATATTTGTTCAAAGCGATTATTGCTTAATGACGAAAGCAATGACATTTTTTTTTTTTTTTTTTTTTTGGATGAAGACGAAAGCAATGACATTGTCTACCTGTAGAGGCCTCTCGATCATACGTTTCTAGTTCCTTGCGACCCACAGCCTATTGACTATAAATCCACATAGCCAGTTTCTTTGAATTCAATAGAATATCACTTTTCTTTGTACTTTCCCCCTTTTGCTTCGATAATAATAATAATAATAATATATCGAGTTCTCTGACAATGGCGGACGAGGTGATTCTGCTGGATTTAAAAAGTGAGTTGATTAAATTAGAAGTAGAGAAAAAATTGCCAACGTAGAACCAAAAATAACCTTTCTAAAATCATTTTAAAAAGTATAATTTTAAATAAAATAGAATAGAGATGTAGTAAAATACATATGTAATTTAAGAGTAATTCTTGAATACTCTTGGAATACAGAGAATGATACTCTTTGTTCTCATATTTATGGTGAGGTTTATCCATTAAATTTATGATGGAGTCCACTTTAAATATGAGAATAAGGAGTACTATTTCTCTATACTCGAGAAGTACTTAAGAAACCAAGCTTTATTCACATAGGTGTCCCATATATGTGTGGTCACTTTTTCTTTTCTTTTGTGAGTAGTTTTGGTGTAACAACTCGTCTATGTGGCGAGTTGTAATTGGAGAGAGGTGTGGCAACTATACCTCGTCACATGAGCGAGTTGTGACAGCAGACTTATTTTTCTTTTGTTGCTGCTACGTAAGGCAAAATATTATAGGCTAGGATTATTAGAGGTTCGTTCCATTCAATTAAAAAATTATTGAGGGAGAGCATAGGACAAATGAGGGTTGCAGTTTTTTGCCCCAGCAAATGCTGTCGGCCAACCTTTTTTTTTTTTTTAATCAATGGTATCAGCCAACCTTGATTTACCAAGGAGAGTCCACTAGTCATGTTATGTTTTTGAAGAGTAATATTACATACCAAAAATAAATGATGAAACTAATTTTAATATTAATTAAGTTGAAAAAGTATCATTGATCACTTGTATCATTGATCACTTGTTTACTTACCATGACAAATTGTCACATCAATAATGGTTAGATATTTTGTGTCGGTAGTCTTTCTTTGAAGAGAGCCCAGTGTGATGTTATGTTTCTTTTTAAATAGAGTACAGTAGTCATGTTGTACTTTAAAGAGAGTTCAATAGTGTGTAATGTTACCATTAAGGAGAGGCAAGTAGTCCCTCTCAATCTCACACGCAATCAAGAGCATCTTATATGGTCCTCCTTGCAAAGATTTAGAGAAATATCATAGGCTAGGATTAGATATTTTGCGTCGGTAGAGTCTCTCTTTGAAGAGAGTCCAGTGTGATGTTATGTTTCTTTTTAAGCAGAGTCCAGTAGTCATGTTGTACTTTAAAGAGAGTCCAATAGTATGTAATGTTACCATTAAGGAGAGGCGAGTAGTCCCTCTCAATCTCACACGCAATCAAGAACATCTTATATGGTCCCCTTTGCAAAGATTTAAATAGAGTCCAGTAGTCATGTTTCCTATCAAGGATCTTAAATTTAAGTATCAATTTTAAATTTGTGCGCTTGCTATAATAACAGGAAGTTAGCCAAACGATAGGATAATTAAATAAGGATTAATCAACTACAATAGTATTAACAAAAATAGTTAAAAGTAAAACCAATAAAATGGACCAACCATGTAATCTATATATTACTAAAAAAAATATATTACTAAAAGCTGAAGCGTAGCGTTTAATACTGCTGCTATCACGTTGTGCCACATCAGCTGTCACGTCATTTGTTTAAAAAATATATAATTTTTCCTTCAATTTTAAAATGATTTTTCCAATTTTTAGTCCTATAAATCTTAGACCTATAAATGCAGCCCACTACTTAGTTATTTACTTCCACTATCACCCTATAATAAATTTGTATAATTAATCCAGCCCACCTCTTATTTATTTAGTTCCACTATCAAGCTCATGACCTAAAGGCTTTTTAGTTCAACTTAAAGGAAAAAGAAATTAAAAATAAAAAAACGTTCAAGCCGGTTTTGTGTGAGCCTTTTCAACTTAAAAGGAAGAAAGAAAAAAAAATATATATTTCTAAAAGTTGAAGCGTAGCATTTATTGTTGCTACGCTCCAATTCAGCCACATTAGCCGCCATGATATCTTTATAAAAAAAAAAATGACATTTTTTAAAAATATTAATATCTAAGGATGATTTTACACCTTCTAAAATAATAATTAAATACATGTAACTTACCAACTATAATAAAATATTAATATCTAAATATCTAAAGATGACTTTACACATTCTAAAATAATGATTTTTTTATTGAAAGGCATTCTAAAATAATAGTTAAATACATGTAACTTACCGACATAATAATGCTATAATTATTATCATTGAAAACATGTAGTCATCAAATACTTTATTTATAAATAATAATAAAAATCAAAATAAAAAAGTAGGAATTCTTCACCGGACATACCATCCTTTTTTTTTTGTAAACCCTTCTCATACGCATTTTATTAAACATGTGACATAGAACTACAAAGGGTGGGATTATCTTCAGCATACCACTTTGTTGGTGGTAATTTATAGTAAAAGAGATATGATAGAAGTAGAAATACCACTTAACACTCCAAAATATTTAACATTATATATATATATATATATATATATATATATATAAAATACTAAACATATTAAATATTAAAATATTCAATATTGGACATAAAAAAAAATCAAAATTGCATTATCAGTTTATGACCTTACACATTCTCTTGAATGAACATATGAATACTAAACTATTCCCAAGTGCATTATGGCAAAATAAATTGTCATATAAACAGAATAAATACATTTCTAGAAGTTGAAACGTAGGATTTATTATTGCTATGTTCCAGTTCAGCCACTAAAAAAAAAAATGACATTTTTTAAAAATATTAATATCTAAGGATGATTTTACACATTCTAAAATAATAATTAAATAGATGTAACTTACCAACTATAATAAAATATTAATATTTAAATATCTAAAGATGACTTTACACATTCTAAAATAATGATTTTTTTTTTTGAAAGGCATTCTAAAATAATAGTTAAATACATGTAACTTACCGACATAATAATGCTATAATTATTATCATTGAAAACATGTAGTCATAAAATACTTTATTTATAAATAATAATAAAAACCAAAATAAAAAAGTAGGAATTCTTCACCGGACATACCATCCTTTTTTTTTTGTAAACCCTTCTCATAGGCATTTTATTAAACATGTGACACAGAACTACAAATGGTGGGATTATCTTCAGCATACCACTTTGTTGGTGGTAATTTATAGTAAAAGAGATATGATAGAAGTAGAAATACCACTTAACACTCCCAAAAAAAAAAAAAAATATATATATATATATATATATATAATACTAAACATATTAAATATTAAAATATTCAATATTGGACATAAAAAAAAAAATCAAAATTGCATTATCAGTTTATGACCTTACACATTCTCCTGAATGAACATATGAATACTAAACTATTCCCATGTGCATTATGGCAAAATAAATTGTCATATGAACAGAATAGTAGAAAACACACCCAATATTGCATTATGAGTTTATGACCTTACACATTCTCTTGAACGGTCATATATTAAGTTATGCCAAAGTGCATTATGACAAAATAAATTGTCATATGAAAATGAATAGTATAAAACACACCCACAAAGAAAATAAACGAAAACACACCCATCAACAAACTCTAGATTTTCTTTACTAAGATTGAGATGATTTCTCCGATCAGAAATAACAATTCAACAAAAAGTCATCGTCTCAATTTGGTAAGTATTTCAATGTGCTTACAATACTCTTGATCTTCACTCTATTTTTTTTTTTTTTTTTTGGGGTACATTTTAAATGTTTTCCACTTCTTCTTTTGAGTAATGGTTATTTTCCTTGATCACAATT
Source organism: Quercus robur (assembly GCF_932294415.1). NCBI lineage: Eukaryota > Viridiplantae > Streptophyta > Magnoliopsida > Fagales > Fagaceae > Quercus > Quercus robur. The sequence goes on from NC_065537.1 coordinate 20,535,270, forward strand.
TATCAAATCACTTCCATCATATCGAAATACATTACCATCTTGCTAATTTCTTATTTTGTTTTAGTACATGGTCTTTTGCCTCCCATTTGTTTATTTTATTTTCTGAATAGCTTTGTTATTTTTTAAATTAAATACTACACAAATTCTTGCTAAAACCCTTTAATCTCATCTAAATATATGCTAATTTATAATTTCTTTCTTAGGATACCTTGGAAGAGGAAACAAAATATTATGATTTATAGGAATGGCGTTTCTCTTTTTCTTTATATTTGGGATTATACCATGCGTTTCTCTTTTTCTTTGTATTTGAATTACCATAATGTTATTTGTTGAAGCATAGCGTTTAATGCTGCTGCTCTCACGTTGTGCCACATCAGCTGTCACGTCATTTGTTTAAAAAAAATATAATTTTTCCTTCAATTTTAAAATGTTTTTTCCAATTTTTAGCCCTATAAATCCTAGCCTATAAATGCAGTCCACTACTTATTTATTTACTTCCACTATCACCCTATAATAAATTTGTATAATTAATCCTGTCCACCTCTTATTTATTTAGTTCCAATATCAAGCCCATGACCCAAAGTCTTTTCAGTTCAACTTAAAGGAAAATGAAATTAAAAATTAAAAACATTCAAGCCGGTTTTGTGTGAGCCTTTTCAACTTAAAAGGAAGAAAGAAAGAAAAAATACATTTCTAAAAGTTGAAGCGTAGTATTTATTGTTGCTACGCTCCAGTTCAACCACATTAGCCTCCATGATATCTTTATTAAAAAAATGAAATTTTTTTAAAATATTAATATCTAGGGATGATTTTACACATTCTAAAATAATAATTAAATACATGTAACTTACCAACTATAATAAAATATTAATATCTAAATATCTAAAGATGACTTTACGCATTCTAAAATAATGATTTTTTTTTTTTTGAAAGGCATTCTAAAATAATAGTTAAATACATGTAACTTACCGACATAATAATGCTATAATTATTATCATTGAAAACATGTAGTCATAAAATACTTTATTTATAAATAATAATAAAAACCAAAATAAAAAAGTAGGAATTCTTCACCGGACATACCATCCTTTTTTATTTTTTGTAAACCCTTCTCATAGGCATTTTATTAAACATGTGACATAGAACTACAAATGGTGGGATTATCTTTAGCATACCACTTTGTTGGTGGTAATTTATAGTAAAAGAGATATGATAGAAGTAGAAATACCACTTAACACTCCAAAATATATATATATATATATATATATATATATAATACTAAACATATTAAATATTAAAATATTCAATATTGGACATAAAAAAAATCAAAATTGCATTATCAGTTTATGACCTTACACATTCTCCTAAATGAACATATGAATACTAAACTATTCCCAAGTGCATTATGGCAAAATAAATTGTCATATGAACAGAATAGTAGAAAACACACCCAATATTGCATTATGAGTTTATGACCTTACACATTCTCTTGAACGGTCATATATTAAGTTATGCCAAAGTGCATGATGACAAAATAAATTGTCATATGAAAATGAATAGTATAAAACACACCCACAAAGAAAATAAACGAAAACACACCCATCAACAAACTCTGGATTTTCTTCACTAAGATTGAGATGATTTCTTCGATCAGAGATAACAATTCAACAAAAAGTCATCGTCTCAATTTGGTAAGTATTTCAATGTGCTTACAATACTCTTGATCTTCACTCTATTTTTTTTTTTTTTTTTTTTTGGGTACATTTTAAATGTTTTCCACTTCTTCTTTTGAGTAATGGTTATTTTCCTTGATCACAATTTATCAAATCACTTCCATCATATCGAAATACATTACCATCTTGCTAATTTCTTATTTTGTTTTAGTACATGGTCTTGTGCCTCCCATTTGTTTATTTTATTTTCTGAATAGCTTTGTTATTTTTTAAATTAAATACTACGCAAATTCTTGCTAAAATCCTTTAATCTCATCTAAATATATGCTAATTTATAATTTCTTTCTTAAGATACCTTGGGAGAGGAAACAAAATATTATGATTTATAGGAATGGCGTTTCTCTTTTTCTTTATATTTGGGATTATACCATGTGTTTCTCTTTTTCTTTGTATTTGAGATTATACCTAATCTTTATATGGGTTTTTCATTAATTTTTCAACAAAATACAATGCAAATAACATTATGGTAATTCAAACACACTAAAGGTTTTTTAAAATTTTATGTTAAGATCTAATCTCTAAATCTTACCATTTATAATTTTCAAGGAAACAATTTTGGGACACTTACAATGTTTAAGTATTGCATCCATTTTATGACTATGGGCATGCATGCAATATTTTTTTTATGTTTTTCATGGTTAACCTAATATCCATTTCTTTGGATTTAAAAATTCTTTCAACTGAAGCATATACCTTGATGTAATTTATTCTTAGAAAATTCCACAACTTAATTCAAATCATGCTAGCCAAATATATGTGTGTGTGTGTATATATATATATATATATATATATAGACACACACACGCTATTATTCCTCACCTCAGCTAGCTTAAACTTATCTCATTCTCAAGGTAAAAAAAATGCTTAAAATTATTTCTTTTTTTGAGTTCAATATGTTCTTTGTATTTATTAAAACAGAGCACAATGATTTTGTACCCTTCTATATGAATTAAATCATCATACCTTATTTAGCTTAAACTTATCTCTTATTCCAAGTTCAATTTGGCTACAACATGTTGCTCTTCAATCCAAAATACTCAAATATTTTAGTGTAATACATATTTCTTTAGCACTTTTTACTTATATTCATCTGCATAAACTTCTTATAAGTTCTTGAATTGATTAGAATTTAAGAAGGTTATATCAAGATAATGGCAACAATCTTGTGTTAGCACTACTCAAAGAACCAAAACTATTAAACACAAAATTACTACCATAATTTTCTTTTTCTTTAGGATAATAAGTGATAAATGGTTGTTAGTTTGTTTACATTTCTTTGTAAATAGTTGTTTTTTGGTTATTTTGGGTATGTAGGTATTACTAATCAAATTCTCTTACATTTTTTAAAAAAAAAAAAAAAAATTATCACTAGAATTATGTTTCACATATGTCACACTTTTTAGCAAGTGTTCATATATATATATATATATATAATATTTCATTGGCAACTCTACAATCAACAGTACAATACTCTTGCGGTGTAATTTATAATTTATTTCATTGATTGTTAACACATGATAGTTTATCACTTAATATCTTTCTCTCTTCCTTCTTTCTAGAATGTATAGAACGTATTTAACAACTGTTATCATATTGGAAAACACAATATGAATTGGATATATTACACTTTTTTTTTAGGCTTGGTGCTCCACAAAAAAATATGCTCTTCTTCGAAGTTTTCTTTTGTTTTTTTCTCTTACTATTTTCTTGGCTGATTTGTTAAAATTTAGAAATTGTGTTTGGCTTCATCTTGCTAGGTTCATTTTGCATGATCATTGGCTTATATGCTATAATTTGGGCTAAAGCTGTAGATCTAGAACTGGAAGAGATCAAACTAGATATAGTCGTAGAGAACAAGAGTATTAAATGTATAAATTTGTGAATAGCTCAACAAAATGAACTGCTTCTATGGTATTAAAACACAATTATGAGCATGTATAAAAAATTCTATCATGACTAATTTTGCTTTCTCCTACCCCTTTTGTGTTATTTATTGATTGACTAAGATTTACCACACATTTGGATTCCTCTGTTTTCAGGTTTATTAAATTGTGGAGAAAAAATTCTATAAAATAGGTTATTTTCATATATGAGTTTAGTGAATATCAAAATATAAATTGTTATAGCTTGGTTTAATAAACAAAATTTGTATAAATTACTCATTAACTTCTCAAAAAATGAAAAATAATGTTAGCTTCCATATGAAATAATCAAGATTCATTTTCATGTTCTAATCAAAATTGTACATTCTCCAAATTTTTTTTTTTTTTTATTGTGTTGGATTTTGATGCATATTTCGCTATATTATATCATGTTACAAAATATCTTGCCATATATAATAATTGAAAGCAAATTGCAACATGTTTCCTTGGAAATATATATATATATATATATATATATCAAGACATAGACTTATTTACCTACAGAATATATACTACTTTATATTAGAATGTAATCACATTATTTTGAGATGAGTTTGTGACTATTACTTATAAGTCTCAAGTCCAACTTAGGTCGCCCCATCTACCCATTTTTTTCATTTAAAAAAAAAAAAAAAATTATGATGTCAAATTTTTCCGCGCATTGCGCGGGTTTGCAACTAGTTGTAAATAATAGTTAATGTGAAATTTCCAGGTTTATTACAACCTTTCATGACATTTTTGGTTAATAAACTATAGTCATTGTTACAAATTCATATGGACTTTGGACTTTGGATTGTTCACCCATACTTAATTAATGGTTTAGAATCTTGATGTTGAAATTGATAGAAGGTGAATTTTCTCTTTAGAATCATGTCTATCCTCATTGAAACTTCAACTATATCATGTCCTTAATTTGTTTCACCCACATGAATCCTGGCATCAAAACTCAGAATAAAAAACTATGGTCGACACCATAAATTCATTTGCTTTGACATCAAGATCCTAATCACTCACCAAATACAATTATTCCTACAAATCAATAACCATTTGAGCCAAAAATCAAAACTAAAAATCATTTACATTCGAAGACGCAGAAATCAAGAATAAAACAAAATTCCACCCCTACATAATGCAATATGGAAAGAGAAGTAGAGACAAATCAACTCTTAAGAACACAATGTGCAAGAGTTTATTAACAGAGGATTGAGACAATTGAAGAGACTCCCAAAGATCCAAAAGAGAAGACAATGGATCTTAAATAGAAAAAGTCTATGACCACACAATTTTTCACAACCTTTTGCTATAACTGTGATGTGATATAAACTGTGATTAATGAAAAAACAATAGTGAAACATAAGTAAATAATAGTTAACCATTCACAATCTATAATGTTAAAATTGTGACAAAAAAATTATAGAACAATTTGTGATCATAGAACTACTCGCTTAAATAAGTTACCATTGTTTCTCCAAAAAAAAAAATAATAATAAGTTACCATTAATGTAGCTTATTTTTGGTTGAGGACTGTGATTGGATATTTGGATGAAATAGACGGACAAAATTCATATGTACATGCTCACCTTCCAAATTTTATTCTTTCTCTCGATTTTTTTGTTTTTAAATTTTGAAGCCATAATTACGTTAATGTAATGATGCCTAATTAAAATTTGGTTGATTGGATTCACTAGGATTTGTGTTGTACATCGTTCATATTTTAGATACCCATATAAGAAGACTGTTAAAGTGACTAATTCCTAAAAATTGAGGAGTGTTAAGGACAAAAAAATTGGTAGAGTTATCATTTTTATAAGATTTTTTTTTTGATGAAAAAAAAAAAAAAAAAAAAATCTTATAAAAATGATAACTCTACCAATGATAACTCTACCAAATCTTATAAAAGATATTTTCTTAACATCAAATATAAGATATTTGATGTTAAGAAAATATCTTTTATAGGAAGGTTGGCTAGAAATTTCTAGTAAAAGCGCTAGCCCCTTTTGTCCCTAATGAAATTATTTTAATATTTTTTTATTCAAGATATTCTTCTCATTAATATTTGTTTCTTTTTTTACTTATTTCCAATTTTTGTTGTTTGTCTGTTTCTAATGGACAAAATGAGGAATTTTTTTTTCTAAATAACAATAAATATTAAAAAATTTAGTTAATTATCACGTTTCAAAACAATTTTGAAAACTAGCATCTCGAGTGTCTAAAACTCGAGTTCCAAGATAAAACTCGAGTTTTTAAGTCTCGATTTGTAAGTGGATAAATAAAAAAATCAGGCTGAAAATCGAGTTTTAAACACTCGATTTCCATTAATTGAGTAAAAACGCCGCTATAGGTCTATAAAACGTCACTATATGGCTTAAAAACGCCACTATAGGACCTCCCTAAACCTGTACTTTAAAAAAAATTTTGCAGGAAAACGCCGCTATAGGATTTTAAAACGTTACTGTAAAGCTTAAAAACGCCACTATAGGTGAAATTTTTTTGCATGGAAATCGAGTTTTAAAGACTCGAGATCTATGTGGCATTTTCACACTCCCAAAACGAGTCTCTTGGACTCGAGTTATAATATGGATCTCGAGTTTCTAAAACTCGAGATGTTAGTTTCCTTAATTCTTTGAAAACTTTCCTAACTTACTATTTTGAATGGCTGATGGATGATGTTATGCACAATACCTCCAAAATGAGGGTACAAAGAGAAGTCTGAACTCTGAAGTGCCTGAAAGGCCTGTGGCAATTATATCTAACCATGCACGTGTCCCATATTAATTCTTTACTTTTGTTAGACTAAAGGCATAGTTTAGGTAAAAAGAGAGTCAAGAGAGTCAGAAATCAGAAACTCAAAACGAACTTGGGAATCAAACATGACCAAAGCAATGACATCGTCCGGATAATGGAATGATCCAGAAACTCAAATGCGTTCCCAATACGCTTTGTAGTCGAAGTTATCCTTTACCATTGTTTTTATATTAAGTAAAAATCCAACTATTAAATTATATGTTCTTATTATATTTTTAATATTTATAAAATTTTAAAAAAATTAAAGATTAATTATTATGTCATCAAATAAATATTATAATTTTAAGTTTTTGTAATCTAGTAGTACATAAAAATAAAAGTTAATTGATCAAATAGTAAATAATATTTGATTTGAGCGAAATTTGATATATATATGTTTAGAATATAAGGAACATGAAATTAAACGGATAGATTTTCAAAATTTACAAAAAAAAAAATATATATATATATATATATGAAAAATTTAATGAGTTTGGAGAAAAATTTTTTATTATTTTTATTATTGTTATTTTTTTACCAGCATACTTTAGCATTATTTGTACTTTATGTGTTTTCCTTTATTGTTTTAATCCCAGTATATTTCCCTTTCAAACAAAAAAAACCACCGCCTATGACTATAAATCGACCCACCCCTTGACTATAAATTGACGCTCTCTTCCAAGTCTCTTAGCACTCTCTCACACTTATTTTTGCATTTCTCTCATTTGCTTCAACACCTAGAGTTCTGTGACAATGGCGGGCGAGGTGGTTCTGTTGAATTTCTGGCCTAGCCTGTTTGGGTTGAGGGTCAGGATTGCTCTGGCTGAGAAGGGTATCAAGTATGAGTCCAAGGAAGAGGACTTGAGCAACAAGAGCCCTCTGCTTTTAGAGATGAACCCTATTATCAAGCAGATCCCAGTTCTCATCCACAACGGGAAGCCTGTGTGTGAGTCCCTAATCATTGTTCAGTACATAGACGAGGTCTGGAATGATAAGTCTCCATTGTTGCCCTCTGATCCTTACCAGAGAGCTCAAGCCAGGTTTTGGGCTGATTTTGTTGATAAGAAGGTACCTTTTGTACAATTTCTTTTCCTAGTGTTTTTCTTTTTCTCGGTTTTCATTGGTGTCTGAGTCTCATACATTTGACCCTTTTTTTTTCTTTTAGTTTTTTAATGTTGAGTTAATACTTAATACTAGGTGAAATATTTTAGTTTATGTTTATGAGGTTGGATTCGCTAGATTTCTTTCAAAAAATGTTATGTTGGAATGTTTATAGATTCTATTATAATTTACTAATTCGTAGGTCATGTCAAGGCAGTATTTAATTAGACATGCAAGATGACTGTATAATATATTTGACCAAAGAACTTGAAAGAAATAAGAGCAGGGAGAAAAAGAAGGAAAGAAAATTTGATGGTTTATATTTGCTTTTCATTGACCATGTTCAATTTATGTTTTTTTTTTTTTTTTCTCTAATTGAATCGAACAAACCTTTAATAATCCTAACTTATAATATTTTAAATATGTAGCACCAGCAAAAGAAATAAAAAGTGACCACAAATATATGAGACACCGCGTAACAAAACCTTCCAAAGTTACACATATATTCTACTTCTTTATTCTATTCTATTTGAAATCATGCATTTTACCATTTTATTATTGCTTTTCATAAAATTATTTTTGGTTCTACCTTGTCAAATTTTTTTCTTCTTCTACTTTAATCAACTCACTTTCTTACTGGTAATCATTTTGAGAAGTTAAGAAAAATAATTTTAGGATAATAACATATAATGAAAAGAAAATGCACAAAATGTACCTTTGTATCAACAAAATCAGCCTAGAACTTGGCTCGAGCTCTCTGGAAAGGATCAGAGGGCAACAATGGAGACTTGTCATTCCAGACCTCATCTATGTACTGAACAATGACAAGAGACTCACACACTGGTTTCCTGTTGTGGATAAGAACTGGGATCTTCTTGTGAATGGGATTCATCTCTTAAAGCAGAGGGCTCTTGTTGTCATTCATCAAGTCCTCTTCCTTGTGATAACATATTTGAATTGCTTTTACGCTTCTAAAGAGTTTTGATTGTTTTTTTTTTTTTTTTTTCAGTAAAATATTTTCTTTTTGACTAAATTATACATAGCATAATTTAAGTTTGGACAAAGTTTAGCAACAAAATTGGTTGTAGCCTAAGGCTATAACCTTATTCAATATCTTTTTATTAGAGGTGAATTTTGACAAATCCACCGTTAAATTATATTTTCTTCTTATATCCTCCATGTTTGCAAAATTTTTATTAAATTAAAGATCAATAACTATGTCATCAATAAATTGTTTAAATTGCAAGTTTTTGTAGTTTAAAATTATGCATAAAGTGTAAGCTTATAGATTATATAGTAAATAATATTTAATTGGCACAAAATTTGATATCTTTATTAAGAACATAAAAAACATGCAATTTAACGGTTAAATTTTCAAAATATGTAGTAATGTAAACGATATTAAGTAAGGTTGTAGTCTTAGGTTACAATCAATTTTGTAGCTAAACTTTGTCCTTTAAGTTTAATGTCATTTTTATTTCATCTCATATTAAAAATTTATTTTTTCCTATATTACAAGCTTTTCTATCCAAGTTGGTTGTTAAGGTAGCAGTTAAAATTCACATAAACCAGTCATACAATATGTCCAATCATATCATACTATATTATTATTTTAATATATTTATGTCACATAAATTTAATAGCCTAAAAAAATCAATAATCTCAATCTACAAACGTATCAACCACCATTGACAACACAAACCTCATTGCATTTCTTACAATCACACCCAGCTCAACACTAGAAAGAATCCTCAAAACTATGCCTCTATCAAAAGTAAACCATTAAATGGTGAAAAAAGTTAACGAATGTCTTAATTAGGGTATTGATTTACGAAACATTTATAGGAACTTTTTATTAGAAATGAATGTTTAATATAAGTGATACAAACTACATTGTCTTTATATAATATTGCCGAGTTATCTTTGATTAATGAAAATTCACATCATTCTTAAATATGTTGAATTGTCAATCTCAACTAAACACATTCACAACTTGCTTCATGTACTGCAACAATCCCTATGCGAATTGAAGAAATAGCATATTGTTTACTTCTTCTTAAAAATAAAAGCATATTGTTTACTTAATAGACCTCCATGAAATGAAAGGTGGCCATAAGTGAACAAATATTATTTTGTGATTGGCCTTTACATGGATTAGAAATATGTAAAGCATTAACAGCAAGGGGAAAAAACCATTAAGGGCACTAATCTTAAAAAATTTAATTCACAACTATAAGATTGTGAAAATGTTTTATGTGCAGTAATCTAAAGTAGTTTCTTCTATAGATCTTACCGATCTCTACAAAACAGTATTATAAACTCTATTTTATTATGATAAATTGAATGGATTTGTGCCTTAATTATTCAATTGACTTTACATGAAAAGTTATTCCACCGTAAGATATTGGAATGAAGATATGTTTTTCAGTTTTTGCCTATAGAAAGAGAAAAACAAAATATTTCACGTGAATTTGAAGGATTGATTCTCATATGTGATTATTCACTTATTAATGATTACTTGGGTGACATGAGTGTATTAATTTTTTTTGGGTGATTATTCACTACATACGGTAATGCTTTTTATTTTTTATCTTTATGACCATATGATATAACATAGACAATTTTTTTTTTTTTTTTTTCACAATATTTTTCAGAACTGGCTAAGGTAACAACTTGTTATTGAAATAGATATCACTTTCACATGAAACTATTCACTTATACAATTGTCCCAATCACAACATTCTATGTTAAGAGTGTAAAATATCATGCAAGATGACTGTATAATATATTTGACCAAAGAACTTGAAAGAAATAAGAGCAGGGAGAAAAAGAAGGAAAGAAAATTTGATGGTTTATATTTGCTTTTCATTGACCATGTTCAATTTATGTAGTTGTTGGGTACCAAATTCAAACATTATTTCTTTCCACTCTTAGCATTAGTCATGTTCAAGACCCATTCGTTTGTGCGTGAGCCACTAATTAAAATAAAAGTTATGAGAGTTCCGTAGTCTCTCTCTATCATACAATCAAGAACATATTTTATGGGCCTTTCCCACTTGCTAAGTTCTAGAGAAACATTCAGTTTGCCCAGTAGACTTGATTTGAAATTCATCACTGTCATTGTTCATCCTAGTAAGACAATGTGTGGAAAATTCAGGTTTATGTAGCTTCAAGGAAGGTATGGAGGCCAAAAAGAGAAGAGCAAGACGAAGGCAAGAAGGAATTCCTTGAAACCTTAAAGACAATGGAGGGAGAGCTTGGTGACAAGCCTTACTTTGGGGGTGAAACATTTGGGTATGTGGACATTTCTCTTATCCCCTTCTACAGCTGGTTCCATGCCTACAAGGTCTTAGACAATATCAATATGGAGGCGGAGTGCCCCAAGATTATCGCGTGGGCTAAGAGGTGCATGCAGAAGGAGACTGTGGCCAAGACTTTTCCTGACCCGAAGAAGGTTTATGAGTTTGTTGCTCAGACAAGGAAAAAGTATGTTTCGGCGTAGAGGAACGATTAGGCCTCAATTTGCTGGAAGTGCTAGCATACGATGGTTTTGGATGGTTATGTAACAGCGTTGTTTTTTTTGTAATGTTTAAGTTTGGATTTATTTCATAGTGTCCGTTTAGCTTGCAAGACACTTTGACGTGTCTGCTGAGCATTTCTAGAGGGCATGTATTGTACTGTTTTACTTGTAAGATACTATGATGTGTCTCTGCTGAGCCTTAGATCTAAAGGGCTTGTACCGAATTATAAATAAGAAAGACATTTTGTTGTGTGAGCTAAATTTTAGATCAAACTTATTCAAACTCTACCATTTTGCCATCAAGTGTATACAAAAGTATCGGTACCAACAATCTGAGGAAACAAAACTTTCAACTTTTTACAATATTTTTTACACTTAACATAGAGTGTTGTGATTGGGACAATTGCAAAAGTGGCATAAGTGATGGTTTCATGTGAAAGTGATATCTGTTCCAATAACAAGTTGTTACCTTAGCAAGTTTTGAATAATATTGTGAAAAAAAAATTTGTCTATTGTATATTATATGGTCATAAAAAATATAAAATAGAAAGCATTACTGTATGTAGTGAATAATCACAATATATATATATATATATATATATTAATACACTCATGTCACCCAAGTAATCATTAATAAGTGAATAATCAAATATGAGAATGAATCTGTCAAATTCACGTGAAATATTTTGTTTTTTTCTTTCTATGGGCAAAAACTGAAAAACATATCTTCATTCCAATATCTTTCGGTGGAACAACTTTTCATGTAAAGTCAATTGAATAATTAAGGCACAAATCCATTCAATTTATCATAATAAAATAGAGTTTATAATACTGTTTGAAGATTGGAGATCGGTAAGATCTATAGAAGAAACTACTTAAGATTACTGCACATAAAACATTTTCACAATCTTATAGTTGTGAATTAAATTTTTTAAGATTAGTGCTCTTATGTTTTTTTCCCCTTGCTATTAATGCTTTACATATTTCTAATTCATGTAAAGGCCAATCACAAAATAATATTTGTTCACTTATGGCCACCTTGCATTTCATGGAGATCTATTAAGTAAACAATATGCTTTTATTTTTAAGAAGTAAACAATATGCTATTTCTTCAATTCACATAGGGATTGTTGCAATACATGAAGCAAGTTGTGATTGTGTTTAGTTGAGATTGACAATTCAACATATTTAAGAACGATGAGAATGTTCATTAATCAAAGATAACTCTACAATATTATACGAAGACAATGTAGTTTGTATCACTTATATTAGACATTCATTTCTAATAAAATGTTCCTATAAATGTTTCGTAAATCAATACCATAATTAAGACATTCGTTAACGTTTTTCACTATTTAATGGTTAACTTTTGATAGAGGCATAGTTTTGAGGATTCTTACTAGTGTTGAGTTGGGTCTGATTGTAAGAAATGCAATGAGGTTTGTGTTGTTAGTGGTGGTTGATATGTTTGTAGATTGAGATTATTGATTTTTTTAGGCTATTAAATTTATGTGACATAAATAAATTAAAATAATAATATAGTATGATATGATTGGACCTATTGTATGACGGGTTTATGTGAATTTTAACTGCTACCTTAACAACCTACTTGGATAGAAAAGCTTGTAATATAGGAAAAAAAATAAATTTTTAATATGAGATGAAATAAAAATAACATTAAACTTAAAGGACAAAATTTAGTTACAAAATTCTTTGTAACATAAGGCTACGACCTTACTCAATATTATTCACATTACTACATATTTTAAAAATCTAACTGTTAAATTGCATATTCTTTACATTCTTAATACACATATTAAATTTTATGCCAATTGGATATTATTTACTATATAATCTATAAGCTTACATTTTATGCATAATTTTAAACTACAAAAACTTACGATTTAAACAATTTATTGATGACATAGTTATTGATTTTTAATTTAATAGAAATTTTGCAAACATGGAGGATATAAGAAAAAAAAAATGTAATCTAACGGTGAATTTGTCAAAATTCACTTCCAATAAAAAGATATTGAATAAGGTTATAGCCTTAGGCTACAACCAATTTTGTTGCTGAACTTTGTCCAAACTTAAATTATGTGATGTATAATTTAGTCAAAAAGAAAATATTTTACTGAAAAAAAAAATTCAAAACTCTTTAGAAATAAAAGCAATTCAAATATATTATCACAAGGAAGAGGACTTGATGAATGACATCAAGAGCCCTCTGCTTTTAGAAATGAATCCCATTCACAAGAAGATCCCAGTTCTTATCCACAACAGGAAACCAGTGCGTGTGTCTCTTGTCATTGTTTAGTACATAGATGAGGTTTGGAATGACAAGTCTCCATTGTTACCCTCTGATCCTTACCAAAGAGCTCAAGCCAGGTTCTGGGCTGATTTTGTTGATACAAAGGTACATTTTGTGCATTTTCTTTTCATTATATGTTATTATCCTAAAATTTATTTTTCTTAACTTCTTAGAATGCTTACCAGTAAGAAAGTGAATTGATTAAAGTAGAAGAAGAAAAAAATTTGACAAAGTACAACCAAAAATAAATTTATTAAAAGAAATAAATAAAATGGTAAAAAGCATGATTTCAAATAGAATAGAATAAAGAAGTAGAATATATGTATAACTTTGGAAGGTTTTGTTACGCAGTGTCTCATGGAAGTAGAATAATGGGTTCAGATGAGAACTAATAAGAATTTATCACATCAACAGTTTATAAAAATGTTGTAAAATAGTTTATGATTGTAGTATTGCTCAAAATTAAAATCTAAATCATGCTTTCTATGTGTGTGTGTGTGTGTGTGTGTGGTTGGGGGGGGGGGGGGGGGGGAGTCATATTTGTAAATTGGCATATCTGAGACAAAATACACTTTATGTATAATTGAGTCTTAGTTTCTAGTGTGTTCAAAAAGACTTTTAAATAGTTATATATATGGTATTATTGAAGACACAAGAATACTCACAAAATTTCTCAAAAAAAAAAAAAAAAAAAACCTAAAATTGCAAATGTCGATACCTGTTCGATACCTATTGATCTATCAAGGTTTAATGAACCTCAATACCTAATGTACAGAGAGACAGAGTGATAGACACTTAATATGAGTTGCTCCCACTTTTTGTGCTCCTTAGGGTATTGTGCCAAGTTGCTTCTAGATCTTTCAAGTGTGGATTAAAGAACTCTACCAGTGCAACAACAATCACAGTTGTTGTGGTGTTAGTCATGTACTAAGATCCGTGTAAAAGAGAATTCTCTATAATAACAAGTATAATTAGGTATTGGAGTTGATACTGGTATAGATCAATATGTTCTACTGTAGGTAGATACACTACAAGAAATGAGTTTCAAAAGGCAATGGCAAGGGCATATGGCTCTTGAAGGCCATTGTATTTGCTCTTGTTGCTAAAAGAGATTTTACGACCATGTCTTTGCAAATAGATAATTTACGAAAGCAATTTACTATCGTTACTGAACAAATCCGCCTTCACAAACATATTACCAAATGACGAGAAAAGTCGACAACTTATTTTTAATGAGGAGGAGTAGTCGTCGTTAAAAACTATTTATGATGACCTTTATACCCTCGCAATTAGTTATTTGCAAATTTCAAATTAACAACACACTTTTTAGAGACAAATAATGTTGTCGCGAAAATTTTTTTGTGAGGGCTTTTAACCCCTCGCAATTAGTTAGGAATAATAGTGATGACATTAAGCTGTTGCTTAAAATGTTTTTGCAAGGGGTTAAGTGACATCGCTATTCTATAAATTGCGAGGGACTTTGTCATCACTATAAAATTATTTATGACCAAATTTTTATGTCATCGGTGATAATATTTTGTATAATTTTTTAAATATCTTATTATTTATTTATTTATAGTTATTTTATATCATTTTTTTTTTAACTATCATGTTACAATAGTACAATAATTACTAAAAATTGATCAGTTGAAAGGTAAAAATTCATATAAGTTCAAACTTTAAAATATAGAATATACAAAAAAATCCTGAACTAGTTTTCCTCTGAGTTACCCTCCAAGCTGTTTTCAACCTCCCTCATGTTATTGACTGAGTTGTCCTCTTCATCTCTACTAGTACCATCCTTAAAAAAATAAAATAAAATAAAATAAAACATTAAACATAACTCATGCACTAGAATATTAGCTTTTATAAAAATAATAACAAATAATGGTTAAAGAGAGTGCAAGAGAAATAGAGAGAACTCATGACATGTATTTCATTTATACTCACCCCCTAATCTCCATCCATCCATCCATTTATCCACCATTTTTTTCCAAAACAGTGTAGGAATGAAGGAAGGACCATTCTTATAACGATCTTCTTTCTCTGTGTACTTCTTAAAAATAGGATTTTTAATGTGAAACATCCAATAAGAATAATAGCGTTTCACCAATTCTACAAATGCTTTCTTCACTTCCTCATCTAGTTGCTTATGCTTAAAATGTTGAGCTCTATAGCAAGCATATAAAGTTTCAAGCTCAGATTTTGGGTATTTAGTAAAAGTTGTCCAAACTCCATTCATATTTTGGTGAAAAAGAATAGTAATCTCTCGAGTAGCTTTTGGTGTGATGATTTTGCCTTTACTTTGACCTTCCCTTGCCATGTCTGCCTTTTTTTTTTTCTAATAAGCCCTTGCCATGTCTACCTACTATTAGTTAGTATTAATATGATGAAAGTATATAATATAAATATGTATTTCGAATACGATTGTGTTAAAGACATGATCCACTAGTAAAAGATGATACTCAAGTATAAGATGATACTAGACCTTATCCTCAATCCAAGAATACTTATTGCTACAATCAACACACAAATAATTGATTTTCATATCTTTATTTATTGAATGTTTAAATGCATACTCAAGAAAATTTTCAACCCCATTAATATACCCAGTAGAATGATGCATCCAAAATTTATCAACTGACATTTTATCTGCTCCCTATAAAGCATCATATTATATAACTAACAACAATAATGGTTGCTAAAACATATATAATTATGCACTCTTAAAATTAACTAGCAAAGTTAACATTGGGTCTTGTAAAATAGAAATATCATGGATTCACATATCTGGCCACAAAATAGAAATATCAACACAATCTAAAGCAAATCTCAAGCCAAACAATTGAGATTGGACAAATATGTTGTCAACATCGTCATCCTGATTAACTTTTTCAAGTAATCTAAGATTTTCAGCTCACTACAAGCCTTACACATTTAAAACTCACATCAGAGAACTCTACAAAATTTCTGTATTTAACATTCCTTATAGTGTTTCGAAAATTACCACAATATATATATTCAATAACGCTCTGTTTTGATGTAAAATATTTTCAGGAACATATTTTCATATTTTACCATGTTTGTTTTGCAGTAAAATAATTAGTCAAATGTAAAATATTTTCAGTCAAAGGAAAAATCAAAGGCAAAAAGGGTAAAATATTTTACACTTAAAAAGTCAGTAAAACATTTTACAATTTCTTCTCCTCTCTCACACCCGACACTTTATCAGCTTCTGCTCTCTTAACTTTCTCAGTTCTTCCATCTCTCAACTCTCTCACTCACAAGTCACAGGGCCACAACCCTCTCATCTCCACCCATCTCATACCATTGCCCACCCACTGACCGACCCCGACCGCCATCATCGGCACTACCAACCTCATCATGTTCGCACAAATCCTTCTTCTCTTCTCTCTTGCACCACCTTGGATCTGACGACGATCTTAAGTTTTTGGTGACTACCTGATCTTGCCTCTGCTAGGCTTAGATTTTTAGATTATGTTCTTTCTTTCTTGGACTTTCGATCTGAGTTCATGAAGGTTTTTCTTGGTTGATGGTGGCTGTCTTTTGGCTGGTTTTTCTGATCTTTTTTTTTTTTTTTTGGGTTTTTTTCCAATTTGGATTTTTGGTTGATGGTGGTTGTCATTTGAGTGGTCAGTGGTGGTTTATTGGTTGGTGGCTGTTTTTTGAATGGTTGGTGGTGTTTTGGTGGTTGTTTTTCCTTTCGATGTGGAGTTTTTTTTTGGGGGGGGGGGGGGGGGGGGGGGGGGGGGGTGATCTGTGCACCACTTTCTCTTTGTTGAAGGTCTGTACACACTGCACAGGTTTGTGCACTAGGTTTTTTTGTTGAAGGTCTGTGCACCAATTATTTTATTATTTTATTTTTTGTTGAAGGTCTGTGCACCAATTGAGTTTTGAGAAGTATATGGAAAAAAAAAATTTACAGTGAAGCATACAATTGAAAAATGATTTTCACTGAATTTTCATATTGACAATCAAACACGGTAAAATGAAAAATTTTACTGAAAATATTTTACATGTAAAATATTTTATCTCGAAACAAACAGAGTGTAAGATACAAAAGTTTGTGTTTGCCAATATACAAGATAAAATAAATAAATAAATAACTAATTATAAAACCATATATATCAGTATAGATATATATGACTAATTATTTTATGGGTTTATTCTAAAATACAAAAAAATTTAAAAAGTACCCATTTGTCATTTGGTTCAAAATTAAATTTATACAATGGAAAGATTATTCATAACCTACAAAATCCAAATTGCTAGAATTGGAAATGATAGTTGATGAAGACAACAAAAAAGAACAAATACATGTGGCATACATTTACAAAAATCAAGCATGTTGTATAAGAGAAAATGACTGCAACTCACATTGCAGTGTGCACCGAGGTTGGACCTGAGATATGGAAGTAACTTCTTCAATTCCTTAACCATCCTACCGTTTGCACCTAATCCTTCTGCGGCAACACCAAAGTAAGGGAGAGAAGTATTTTTCTTTTCTTAAAAAATTGTAAAAAGTGAACCAAAAAAGTAGAATATGCATGTGTGTGAGAGATATACATCATCAACAAGCAGTAAGTGTAAGAGATTTTAGGGTTGAACAAAGAGTGATAATTGAAAAAAAATTTATATATATATATATATATACTCACTCCAGCTAGCCAAAATGATCCAAAACCTCACACAAAAATATTAAATGAAATTGCAGAATACGATAATGAGAGAAAGGAAAATACCTCATAAACTAACGGTAAGAGCATTCTCATCAACAATTGTAAAAATTTTAGCATTTACAATCTCAAAACACTACTTTACAATTTTAACACATTATTTTACAATATACCAAACATCAAACATTCTATTTTTTTTACAACTTCAATTAAATATTATTTCTTTATTCTTTCTTTATGTTTTCTTTATTCTTTCTTTTATGTTTTCAAATAACTACCATTAACTACCATGTTTTGTACCCAACAACAACCCTCAAAATAAAACCTCTACATATGCACGTCACTCAAAATTTTTCATTTGCCAAGTCTGCATTACTACATGGATAACATACACAAGATCTTCCCATTACATTTTTCTCTGAATAGAAATCACATAGCTTTCTATTCTGATACCAAGTGACAATAGAATATTACCAGTACCATAAAATAGAATTCAAATAGTTTAGATGACTAGTTTAAGGAGAAGTTGGGCCTCATCAACGGTATAATTCAGACAGTGCTTTGAACTTGAAGCTGGCTGTATTATTGTGGGTCCATAAGTAGATAATGTACAGTCAACTGAAGTTCAATATAAAATTAGAACCAATAAGTGTGCATTTGGATACCGCTTATTTTGCCGAAAACTGAAAACAATAAAAAAAAATATATTATGATTACTGTTCACATGAACAGTGCACTGTTCATTTGCCTTGATGCACTGCTCATGTCCCATGAACAGTGCACCAGGCGCTGGTCAAAAAAGAAGCCAGACACAGACGCTGGGCTCCAAAACGCAAACCAAACGGAGCTTAAAAAGAGTAAATAATTACAACTAGAGTAAATATTAGTTCTCAACAACCAAGGAAATGAATCCAGATGTCTAAAGGTACAATGCCCTGCTTCTCAATAGCCTTTTAAAATTTTCTATAAACATCATGTGTATAAGTATATATGCCACTGAATTCAAACATGATGTATGAAATTTCATACTAGCATAATGTTCTTATGTGGATGTTGAACCCCTAATATATAAATAAATAAATAAAAGGGCAGTAACCTGCGCACAATACTTCCACTGACCCCATGATATATGATTACATTATTTGAAAAATGATTATTCTGCTTACTTAGAAGGTATAGCTCTTGCTGAACCATTTAATTGAATTCTCAAAAGCTATCAAAGGAGAAAGTTATGGAGCATTGATGGGAACCATTTAGGTGTGCACAATAGCAAAGGAAAATAGTAAGTCTTAATTGTTCAAACAAATGTATTTGAACTTGAGGCATATATGAGGCAAAAGTACCAAAACATCATTTGAGAGACAAAACTACAGGCAGCACGGGTAAACAATTTTTGCAGTAATCATAAATGTGCATCATGATACTATATATAATGTGAATACACTGAATAACTTTCACACAAGGTCAAGCAGTCAGTACACTTGTCCAATATAAAATCTTAATTGTTAAATATACCTTAACTTAGACGTCTATTCTGAAAAGATGTTTGATAGAATTTTCATAAGCTCAATCAAGGAAACAAACCCAAATTGTAAATAATTACAACTAGAGTAAATATTAGTTCTCAACAACCAAGGAAATGAAAATGAATGGGAAATAAGGATCGCAACATATCCTATTATGGTTTATATGTTGAGCAAAGTTTAATTTCAAGTGTGTAGAGAAAAATGCAAATCTGTCTAAAATATGTTCAACATATAAAACTCTAAAGATGATACAAGAATTTTAAGGAGGAATTTCAGCAAACACAAACCTGTGCTTCACGTTTCATGCTGTTATCCTGAGGAGCGAAGCAAGATTGCTGGTATCGCTGTAGTGTTTTGGTTATACTGCAAAAAAAGAATTGAATACTAATAATTAAAAACATATGTTAGACAAGCATGAGTTTGCATATTTGAGCCTAACCCAATAACAACTTGCATCAAGAGACAAGAACAATGAAAAACTGGCCATTGGTTGTGCGGCGGCTTCCTGAGGTCGTCGACAGCTCAGAGCGCGGTGGTAATGACTCGGACCTCCGGGAATCTGAGCGATGGGTGCTCCGCGAGGAGGTTGTGGATGGGGATTATGTTGTATGGGCCGGATTCTAATGGCGGTGCGCCTGGACTGGGCCGGGTTTGGCTCGGGTTGGGGCTCGGAGGTGGGCGTTACCGGTGATAGCTCATGGTGTTCGGGTTTTGTGTATATTGAGGTGGGTTTTTAGTTTAGAGATGAGAGAGAGAGGGAGATGGGCAGAACGTGCACAGCGAATCAAAAGACAGAAGGGGGTAAATGGAAAAGGCAAATAGAAAAGAGGAATGGGTGCATTTACGCGTTGGGGGGTTTTGTTTTTTGTTTTTTGTTTTTGGTTTTTTTTACCTGTTTTCTTTTATTTATGTATTTTTAGACACGAAACAAAATCTTACAATTTACAAGTTATAATAATAACTTTTTATTATTATAAAATTTACGGTTTTTTTTTTTTTTTTTTTAAGTTGAAAGTTAGATTTGTATGATCTCCAATCTCTGGCCGGAATTTTTTTTTTTTTTTTGGAGAAAAATCTCAAATCTTTTTTATCATTGTTATCAATTTTGTTCTGATTAGGCTGAAATGGCCGAAAAATTTCGTACTGATCACCTAACCGGTATGAATCACCCCCCTTATTCCACCTCAGATTAAATTTTGGTGGCTTTTGGTCTGTTTCGGACATTTCAACCTATTTCGGTAAATTTCGACCGGTATAGCAATTTCGGCTGTTACTGATATAATCAATATATTTTACCTTTTCAAGTTGAAAAATGACTAACAAACCTAGTAGAGTAAGTCGCCACCTCGTTTGAGTCTTCTGACTTTTCATCTCCTGCTCTTTAGTTAGGGATGGCAATTTTGCCCCGCCCCGCTTTGACCCGCCCCACCCCACCCCGCCTCATGCGGGATTTCCCCGCCCCGCAAAGGTGGTGGGGCGGGGATGGGGCAATATTTTGTCCCCGCACCCCGGGGCGGGGCGGGGATGGGTTTAGTATTTTTATCCCCAACCCACCCCATCCCCTCCCCAACCCTCACTAATAAGGACTATAATTGTAAATTTAGTAAATCCTAAATCACTAATATTTGAAGTGAAACACAAGAGTACAAGATATGAGATAAAATATTTTTTATTCTAAAACCCTATTGCTATTGCCGCCTCTGACCCATCACTCTTCTCTGTAGTCTATACGTGTTTTCAAGGTTCATCTCATTCACGTTACATGGTGCTTCCAGACTTCCAGTAGGCAGGTTTGTTTCATGTTTTTTGCACATTTTTTTGCACATTGTTTCATATATTTGAATATAGTAGGCAGTAGGTTTGTTGATATATTTGGCCCCACGTTGATTCATGATTTTGCACATTGTTTCATTTTGTATTTTGCACAGGAGGGGAGAGATCTTCTATTCGGTTATATTCCAAAAGCATTAAAATAATTGTAAAATTGAATGTTCAAAATTTCTTCAATTCCAGAACAAGCCAGAATAGTGAAGGGCTTACATTTAAAAGAGTTTTTTTTTTGTATATATCTCATGGTAGTTGAGTTTTAGTACTCATTCTATTCGGTTATATTTATATTTTTATATCCAACTTATTTTTTTTTTTACCATGTGATAGTCATAGTTTTTAAAACTTATTTGATTGATAATTTTAAAGATTTTATCTTTGTTAATGTGGTTAAATACTCATGTCTATATCTTTCTATCGACAGTATTGTTTTCCTTGAAATGTGTGAAAGCATTAAATGCTTGGATTTTAAAACATTTTGTTTTGTTGTGATTTATATTATTGTACCAAAAAATTTATTTATATATATAAAATTGTATTAGGAGAGGGGCGGGGCGGGTCCCCAAGGGGCCCCAAGGGGCGGGGATGGGGCAAGGTAGTTTTCCCCGCACCCCGGGGCGGGGCGGGGATGGGGAAGGGCAACAACCATGCGGGGCGGGGACGAAGATCCCATCCTCCGGCCCCGCCCCGCCCCATTGCCATCCCTATACTTTAATTTCTCTACTTTTTTTCTCTTTTATCTTTCTTTTTAGTTTTGTGAGCTTAGTCAATAGCCACGTGACAAAGCATTGCAAAGTAGCAAAGAGAGTTTGAACTTTGAAACGCTCTAACTTTTTTATTAAGTTTGACCCCTCCCCCAAATGTAAATATACTATCTTTCTTTCTTTTTTAAAATTTTTTTAACTTGCGGCTTTTTTGTTTTCATTATCTACGTACATACTATATTACTGTTTTAAACTTTTAATAGTCTAAAAAGTGATAGTTGATATTATCTTATTATTATAATTATAATTTAGGTAGATATTTAAAAGTAATATTGATATACAAGTTGAAACATAGACTTATAATTTTAATATTTTCAACAAATTATATAAGAAATATATGTATATAAATAAAATAAATTAAAAAACCAGTAACCCAAAACGAAATGCAAAAATACGCTGGTACCGAAATATTCCGTTAAAATGAACAAACTGAAACAGGTTCCAAAACGATATTCATAACATTGTTTTTCATTAATCACTAAGAGCATCTCCACTAAATTAACTAGCCAAAGTCATTTTTGGGAGAGCATGAAAAATATATAAAGATAATGTAATCTAACGGTAGATTTGTCAAAATTCACATCAAATTAAGAAATATAGGGTTAAATTCAAGTTACACCTGAGGCAACCCAAAAAAATGTTATACCACCCAATAACTTATTATTGAATTCATATTTCGAAAATCCAACCATTGGATTACATGTTCTATATGGTCATAACAATGCATGCCAATTTTCATGTCAATCGGATGTAATTTACCAATTGTTATACAAACTCATCTTTTACGCATTATTTTAAACTACAAAAACTTAAATTTAGACAATTGATTGATGATATGCCTATTAATCTTTGATCACCTTGAAATTTTGTAACCATGAAAAATGTATGAAGATAATGTAATCTAATGGTAGATTTGTCAAAATTCACATCGAATTAAGAAATATAGGATTAGGTTCAAGTTAAAACTAACGTAACTCTAAAAAATGTTACACCACACAATAACTTATTATTAAATTCATATTTTAAAAATCCAACCGATGAATTACATATTCTATATGGTCTTAACATGCATGTCAATTTTCATGTCAATCGGATGTAATTCACCATTTTATCTATAAACTCAAATTTTATGCATTATTTTAAACTACTAAAACTTGAATCTAGACAATTGAATGATGACATGGCTATTAACTTTTGATTACCTTGAAATTTTGTAAGCATGAAAAATATATGAAGATAATGTAATTTAACGGTCGATTTGTCAAAATTCACATTGAATTAAGAAATATAGGGTTGGGTTGAAGTTACACCTGACGTAACTCTAAAAAATGTTACACTACCCAATAACTTATTATTAAATTAATATTTTGGAAATCCAATCATTGGATTACATGTTTTATATGTTCCTAACATGCATGCCAATTTTCATGCCAATCGGATGTAATTTACCAACTGTTCTACAAACTCTTCTTTTAAGTATTATTTTAAACTACAATAACTTGAATTTAGACAATTGATTGATGACATGCCTATTAATCTTTGATCACCTTGAAATTTTGTAACTATGAAAAATGTATGAATATAATGTAATCTAATAGTAGATTTGTCAAAATTCACATCTAATTAAGATATATAGGGTTAGGCTCAAGTTACACCTAACGTAACTCTAAAAAATGTTACACCACACAATAACTTATTATTAAATTCATATTTTAAAAATTCAACCATTGAATTACATATTCTATATGGTCTTAACATGCATGTCAATTTTCATGTCAATCGGATGTAATTCACCATTTTATCTATAAACTCAAATTTTATGCATTATTTTAAACTACTAAAACTTGAATCTAGACAATTGAATGATGACATGGCTATTAACTTTTGATTACCTTGAAATTTTGTAAGCATGAAAAATATATGAAGATAATGTAATTTAATGGTCGATTTGTCAAAATTCACATTGAATTAAGAAATATAGGGTTGGGTTGAAGTTACACCTGACGTAACTCTAAAAAATATTACACTACCCAATAACTTATTATTGAATTAATATTTTGGAAATCCAATCATTGGATTACATGTTCTATATGTTTCTAACATGCATGTCAATTTTCATGCCAATCGGATGTAATTTACCAACTGTTCTACAAACTCTTCTTTTAAGTATTATTTTAAACTACAATAACTTGAATTTAGACAATTGATTGATGACATGCCTATTAATCTTTGATCACCTTGAAATTTTGTAACTATGAAAAATGTATGAATATAATGTAATCTAACAGTAGATTTGTCAAAATTCACATCTAATTAAGATATATAGGGTTAGGCTCAAGTTACACCTAACGTAACTCTAAAAAATGTTACACCACACAATAACTTATTATTAAATTCATATTTTGAAAATCTAACCGTTGGATTAAATATTCTATATGATCTTTACATGCATGCCAATTTTCATGCCAATAGAATGTAATTCACAATTTTATCTATAAACTCATATTTTATGCATTATTTTAAACTACTAAAACTTGAATCTAGACAATTGAATGATAACATGGCTATTAACCCTTGATCACCTTGAAATTTGTTAAGCATGAAAAATATATGAATATAATATAATCTAATGGTAGATTTGTCAAAATTCACATTGAATTAAGAAATATAAGGTTGGGTTGAAATTACACCTGACGTAACTCTAAAAAATGTTACACTACCAAATAACTTATTGTTGAATTAATATTTTGGAAATCCAATCATTGGATTACATGTTCTATATGGTTTTAATATGCATTTTAACTTTCATGCCAATCGAATGTAATTCACCATTTTCTCTATAAACTCATATTTCGTGCATTATTTTAAACCACTAAAACTTGAATCTAGACAATTGAATGATGACATGGCTATTAATCTATGATCACCTTGAAATTTGTTAAGTACGAAAAATATATGAATATAATGTAATCTAACGGTAGATTTGTCAAAATTCACATTGAATTAAGAAATATAGGGTTGGGTTCGAGTTACAACTGAAGTAACTCTAAAAAATGTTATACTACCCAATAACTTATTATTAAATTCATATTTTGAAAATTCAACCATTGGATTACATGTTCTATATGTTCTTAACATGCATGCCAATTGGATGTTATTTACCATTTGATCTTTAAACTCATCTTTTATGCGTTATTTTAAACTACAAAAATTTGAATTTAGACAATTAATTGATGACATTCCTATTAATGTTTGATCACCTTGAAATTTTGTAAGCAAAAAAAATATATGTAGATAATTTAATCTGACGATAGATTTTTCAAATTTTATATCAAATTAAGAAATATAGGATTGAGATCGAATTACACTTGATGTAACTCTAAAAAATGTTATACCACCCAGTAAATTATTATTAATTTAATATTTTGAAAATCCAATAATTGGATTACATGTTATATATGTTCTTATCATGCATGCCAATTTTCATGCCAATCATATGTAATTTACCAATTGTTCTATAAACTCATCTTTTATGCATTATTTTAAACTACAAAAACTTGAATTTAAACAATTGATTGATGACATGCCTATTATTCTTTGATCACCTTCAAATTTTGTAACCATGAAAAATGTATGAGAATAATGTAATCTAACGGTAGATTTGTCAAAATTCACATCGATTTAAAAAATATAAGGTTGGGTTCGAGTTACACCTGACGTAACTCAAAAAAATGTTACACCACTTAATAATTTATTATTGAATTCATATTTTGAAAATTCAACTGTTGGATTACATGTTCTATATGGTCTTAACATGCATGCCAATTTTCATGCCAATCGGATGTAATTCACCATTTTATCTATAAACTCATATTTTATGCATTATTTTAAACTACTAAAACTTAAATCTAAACAATTGAATGATAACATGGTTATTAACCTTTGATCACCTTGAAATTTGTTAAGCATGAAAAATATATGAATATAATGTAATCTAATGATAGATTTGTCAAAATTCACATTGAATTAAGAAATTTATGGTTGGGTTCGAGTTACACCTGACGTAACTCTAAAAAATGTTACACTACCCAATAACTTATTATTGAATTCATATTTTGAAAATTCAACCGTTGGATTACATGTTTTATATATTCTTAACATGCATGCCAATTTGATGTTATTTTCCATTTGATCTTTAAACTCATCTTTTATACGTTATTTTAAAGTACAAAAACTTGAATTCAGACAATTAACTGATAACATGACTATTAATCTTTAATCACGTTGAAATTTTGTAAGCCTGAAAAATATATGTAAATAATGTAATGTAACAGTAGATTTGTCAAAATTCATATCGAATTAAGAAATATAGGGTTGGAATCGAGTTACACTTGATGTAATTCTAAAAATTGTTACACCACTCAGTAACTTATTATTGAATTAATATTTTGGAAATCCAATCATGGGATTTATGTTGTATATGTTCTTATCATGCATGCCAATTTTCATGCCAATCGGATGTAATTTACCAATTGTTCTATAAACTCATTTTTTATGCATTATTTTAAACTACAAAAACTAGAATTTAGACAATTGATTGATGACTTGCTTATTAATTTTTTATCACCATCAAATTTTGTAACCATGAAAAATGTATGAAAATAATGTAATCTAACGGTAGATTTGTCAAAATTCACATCGAATTAAGAAATATATGGTTGGGTTCAAGTTACACCTGACATAACTTTAAAAAACGTTACATCACTCAATAACTTATTTTTGAATTCATATTTTGAAAATACAATCGTTGGATTACATATTTTATATGGTCTTAACACGCATGCCAATTTTCATGCCAATCAGATGTAATTCAACATTTTATCTATAAACTCATATTTTATGCATTATTTTGAACAACTAAAACTTGAATTGATTAATGATATGACTATTAACCTTTGATCACCCTGAAATTTTGTAAGCATGAAAAATATATGAAGATATTGTAATTTAACGGTAGATTTGTCAAAAATCACATTGAATTAAGAAATATAGGGTTGGATTGAAGTTACAGTTGACGTAACTCTAAAAAATGGTGCACTACACAATAACGTATTATTGAATTAATATTTTTGAAATCCAATCATTGGATTACATGTCCGATATGTTCCTAACCTGCATGCCAATTTTCATGCCAATCGGATGTAATTTACCAATTGTTCTACTAACTCATCTTTTATGTATTATTTTGAACTACAAAAACTTGAATTTAGACAATTGATTGATAACATGCCTATTAATCTTTGATCACCTTGAAATTTTGTAATCATGAAAAATGCATGAAGATAATGTAATCTAACAGTAGATTTGTCAAAATTCACATCGAATTAAAATATATAGGGTTAGGTTTAAGTTACACCTAATGTAACTCTAAAAAATGTTACACCACACAATAACTTATTTTTAAATTCGTATTTTGAAAATCTAACCATTGGATTACATATTCTACATGGTCTTTACATGCATGTCGATTTTCATGCCAATAGGATCTAATTCACAATTTTATCTATAAACTCATATTTTATACATTATTTTAAACTACTCAAACTTGAATCTAGACAATTGAATGATGACATGGCTATTAACCTTTGATCACCTTGAAATTTTGTAAGCATGAAAAATATATAAAAATAATGTAATTTAACGGTAGGTTTGTCAAAATTCACATCGAATTAAGAAATATAAGGTTGGGTTTGTGTTACACCTGACGTAACTCTAAAAAACGTTACGCTACCCAATAACTTGTTATTAAATTCTTATTTTGAAATCCAACCGTTAGATTACATGTTCTATATGGTCTTAACATGCATGCCAACTTTCGTGCCAATCGGATGTAATTCACCATTTTCCCTATAAATTCATATTTTATGTATTATTTTAAATTACTAAAACTTGAATCTAGACAATTGAATGATTACATGGTTAATAACGTTTGATCACCTTGAAATTTTTTAGGCATTAAAAATATATGAATATAATGTAATCTAACAGTAGATTTGTCAAAAATCATATTGAATTAAGAAATATAGGGTTGGATTCGAGTTACACCTGACGTAACTCTAAAAAATGTTACACTACCTAATAACTTATTATTGAATTCCTATTTTGAAAATTCAACCATTGGATTACATGTTCTATATGTTCTTAACATGCATGTCAATTGGATGTTATTTACCATTTGATCTTTAAACTCATTTTTTATGCGTTATTTTAAACTACAAAAACTTGAATTTAGACAATTAATTGATGACATGCCAATTAATCTTTGATCACTTTTAAATTTTGTAAGCATAAAAAATATATGTAGATAATGTAATCTAACGATAGATTTGTCAAAATTTATATTAAATTAAGAAATATAGGGTTGGGATCGAGTTACACTTGATGTAACTCTAAAAAATGTTACACCACCCAGTAACATATTATTAAATTAATATTTTGGAAATCCAATCATTGGATTACATGTTTTATATGTTCTTATCATACATGTCAATTTTCTTGCCAATTGGATGTAATTTACCAATTGTTCTACAAACTCATATTTTATGCATTATTTTAAACTACAAAAACTTGAATTTAGACAATTAATTGATGACATGTCTATTAATCTTTGATCATCTTGAAATTTTGTAACCATGAAAAATGTATGAAAATAATGTAATCTAACGGTAGATTTGTCAAAATTCACATTGAATTATGAAATATAGGGCTAGGTTCAAGTTACACCTGACGTAACTCTAAAAAACGTTACACCACCCAATAAATTATTATTGAATTCATATTTTGAAAATTCAACCGTTGGATTACATATTCTATATGGTCTTAACACGCATGCCAATTTTCATACCAATCGGATGTAATTCACCATTTTATCTATAAACTCATATTTTATGCATTTTTTTAAACTACTAACATTTGAATCTAGACAATTGATTGATGACATGGCTATTAACCTTTGATCACCTTAAAATTTTGTAAGCATGAAAAATATATGAAGATAATGTAATGTAATGGTAGATTTGTCAAAATTTACATTAATTTAAGAAATACAAGGTTTGGTTTAAGTTACACCTGACGTAACTCTAAAACATGTTACACCACCCAATAACTTATTATTGAATAAATATTTTTAAAATCCAACCGTTGGATTACATGTTCTATATGGTTTTAACGTGCATGCCAATTTTCATGCCAATCAGATGTAATTCACCATTTTATTTATAAACTCATATTTTATGCATTATTTTAAACTACTAAAACTTGAATTTAGACAATTGTTTGATGACATGGCTATTAATATTTGATTACCTTGAAATTTTATAAGCATGAAAAATACATGAAGATAATGTAATCTAATGGTAAATTTGTCAAAATTTACATCAAATTAAGAAATATAGAGTTTGGTTCAAGTTACACGTGATGTAACTCTAAAAAATGTTAAATCACCCAATAAATTATTATTGAATTCATATTTTTTAAAATCCAACCATTAGATTACATGTTCTATATGGTCTTAACATGCATGCCAATTTTCTTGCCAATCGAATGTAATTTACTCTTTGATCTATAAACTCATCTTTTATGCATTATTTTAATGGGAAGAAATTTTTATTCACTTTTGAGTGAGAGAGAGAGAGAGAGAGAGAGAGAGAGTACAAAATGATGAGATTAATGAATTTTAGGCTACTATTTTGAAGTTGAAAGTGCTATCATTTTTTTGTGGGTACAATTGTTTAGAAAATAAGGACTGACCTTTCTTATATAGGATGTGTATAAAAGGTTTTTTTTTTAGACTGTAAACAAAAGGTTCATCTAAAGAATACAAAGTGTTATATGTCTATACGTTTCTTTTTATTTTTCTTTGAATTTTAGAATAACTTTTAACTCCAAAAAAAATTAATATTTTAATGAGTTTTTGCAAAGTTCAATCGTAGCCCTCACAAATTGTAGGGATATTGGGCCCAAAACTTCTTTATCTGTACTATGACCCTATCCGAGGATGATGGTGTGTCCGAGGATGAGATATTTTTATCAGAAGAGACTGCGATAGTAAGTAGAGAGATCAGTCTTAGTCATAACAATTCAAGGGGTGGGTCGAGAATAAGCACATCCTCGACTAACCAATGCCGAGGTCTGAAGGGGTTACCAGTTGTCCTAGGTAATGTTCCAGGAAGTTCCGTTGGTGCAGATATGTATTGCAATGAGATCAAACTGGGAGAAGTCCTAAAAATATCTTAGGAGAAAGTGGCTGCCTCCGCATTAAATGCACTGCAGCTAACTCTCTGATCGCATTAATGTGGAGGTAATGCCTGAACAGTGGATTTCAGCCTTATAGCTACTACATAAGGACTTATGGGGAGTGCTAATGGGACAAGTATCAACATCGACCGTTTGGCATGCACGTGGAAGGTGGAGATGAAATGGAAAAACAGTATAAAAGAAGAAGGAGACAATGAGACTGGAGATCGAAAAAGATAGAGAAAATTACTGTAGCATCTAGAATTGATTTTGTAATCAAACCTAAAGAAATACATAAGAACAGATCTCCTTGGACTTTGCCGATGACGATTTTCTTCATTATAAACCTGTTCATTTACATCTTCTTGTCCTTTAAATCTATTTTCTAGTTAGTCTATTTCATTAGAGCCCAGTTTTCTAACTCATTCTCTACAAATTCATTGTTTTGGGCTTTTTGAGCCTATGTTCATTCATACCTTGGGCTAAGATTTCAAATTTGGTTCTTACACAAATAATTTTGTGTTAGTAAGGGCATATTTTTAACCCACGCAAAAAATAAACTTTTTGTAAAGGATTTTTATTGTCCCTCGCAAATAATATGGAGGGAAAATTTCCCTCCAAAATATTAATATTTGTGAATGCTATAATACATAATTGCGACATCTTTTCTTATTAGTCACAAATATTTCACATTTTTCCAAGTATTTGTGATGACTTTATTTTGTTATCACAAATAAGATTTTTTTAGAGGGTTTTATGGATCCGTAAAAAATTCTTGATCGCTAATAGTCATTTTTTTTAATGAAATTATTTTAATCTTTTTTTATTCCAGATTTTCTTCTCATTAATATTTGTTTCTTTTTTTTTACTTCTTTCCAATTTTTGTTGTTTGTTTGTCTCTAATGGACAAAATGAGAGTACAAAGAGAAGCTTGAAGTGCCTGAAAGGCCTGTGGCAATTATATCTAACCATGCACGTATCCCATATTAATTCTTTACTTTTGTTAGACTAAAGGCATAGTTAGGAGGATTCTGACTAGGGTTGAGCTGGGTATGGTTGTATCTTGTAAAGAGGTTTGTGTGGTCAGTGGTGGTTGATATGTCATTGTCAAAGTGGTCCTTAAGGTTAGGGTGGTCCTGATAAATTATATGACAAAAGCAATGACATCGTCTGGAATATTGCCGGGGCAGCGCCGCCTTAAGGTCAGGGTGGTCCCATATATATAATAATCTAAAAATTTTTATTTGTCTATCATTCAAAAAAAAATTTTGGAATACTCTCAATTTTTTTTATACCAGTAAAATTAAATTTTGCTCCATAATTTGTTCTATATTCAGTGGATGAATGATTGCTTGGTTGTGTATATTGAAAGAGATGTAA
Organism: Quercus robur; assembly: GCF_932294415.1. Taxonomy (NCBI): domain Eukaryota; kingdom Viridiplantae; phylum Streptophyta; class Magnoliopsida; order Fagales; family Fagaceae; genus Quercus; species Quercus robur. The sequence continues at coordinate 20,567,133 of NC_065537.1, forward strand.
CTTGTAGCATTGATAATGAGACTATTATGCAATAATTTCAAAATATGAAAACTCGCAGAAGACAATTGTAAATTTTATGTATTTGTGTGTTTTTTTTTTTTTGTTATTGTCAATATGTAAATTTCTCTTTTTATTACATTGTATAATTTATACTTTTTAAAGAATACCCTAAAAAAAAATCCTGGAGCCGCTACTGAATATTACGGAAGGATCCAGAAGTATTAGAAATGTTAGTACAATAGACTTGACTTGGAAAAGCATGTCATTAAATAAAAATAATTACCTTATCAAATATATATATATATATATAATAATTACTCCTTCAATATAAAATAAAAATAAATAAATAACATTTGCATTAGTTTATTAAAAAATTTATATCTACTTTAATTTAATATGAGAATATAAATCTTTTTATTTTACATAACAATTTTTTCATTCACATAACCATTATTTTTAAAACATTCACCCAACCACCTTCACACACATCAACCAAAATAATAATTAAAAAATGAATAAAATATGCATTTTTATGACTAGTAAATTTAAACAAAATATATATAATTTTAGACAAACTAATATAAATAATTTTTTGAATTAGTTAATAAAAGATTTGCATTTATTCTATTTTACATCAATTGATACAAGTAACCATCATTTCATAAGTTCAAAAAATTAAAATACTTAGTATTTTAAAAAAATTAAAAGTGAAAAAAATAATTTTGGTACTATTTTTTTTTTTGAAAAATAATTACAATATTCTATTAACCATGTAGTTTGAACCATTTTCGCTTAGACTCTCAAATACTTTGTATATAAGAAAGTGTCAATTCAACTACAAATCCTTTGACAATTTTGGTACTAAATATTATAATAACTAAAACATTTTCCTTATGACTAGAGATATTCTAGTCTATTATAAAAAGTATATTTATATTAAGTAAATTTTATGGCATTTTTATCCTCAGTCGTGAAAAAAAGAAGAAAGCCCTAGCAGCAAGTAAGTCATATTAGTCAAAGCCGCCTGACCAACCCCTTGACTATAAATCGACGCTCTCTTCCAAGTTTCTATGCACCCCTTGACGGACTCTCAATAGCGAGGATAATAAAATCTCTACAAATATAAAAAGGTCACGTCCAATGAAAGGTCAGAAAAGTGACATAGAGTGAGGGACTACTGATGAAAAAGTAAGAAATGCAAAAGTGCTAATTATTTGACAAAGAGTAGTTATAGCATCACAACAAGAGGAATAATGTGTTCACATAGTGTAATGGGGTTAGTTGAAGAGTATTTCCACATTGACCACTGCTACCCTTTTATCAATCACCAGACTTTTACTTTAACGAAAGCAATGACATCGTGCGAAAGCAATGACATCGTCCAGAGCCGCCACTGCCTAAACAACCCCTTCACTATATATTTACGCTCTCTTCCAAAGTCTCTTTGCACTCCCTCACACTTATTTTTGCATCTCTCTCATTTGCTTCAACACCTAGAGTTCTGTGACAATGGCGGGCGAGGTGGTTCTGTTGAACTTTTGGCCTAGTACGTTTGGGTTGAGGGTCAGGATTGCTCTGGCTGAGAAGGGTATCAAGTATGAGTACAAGGAAGAGGACTTGAGCAACAAGAGCCCTCTGCTTTTAGAGATGAACCCCATTATCAAGCAGATCCCAGTTCTCATCCACAACGGGAAGCCTGTGTGTGAGTCCCTCCTCATTGTTCAGTACATAGACGAGGTCTGGAATGATAAGTCTCCATTGTTGCCCTCTGATCCTTGCCAGAGAGCTCAAGCCAGGTTCTGGGCTGATTTTGTTGATAAGAAGGTACCTTTTGTACAATTTCTTTTCCTAGTGTTTTTCTTTTTCTCGGTTTTCATTGGTGTCTGAGTCTCATACATTTGACCCTTTTTTTTAATGTTCAGTTAATACATAATACTAGGTGAAATATTTTAGTTTATGTTTATGAGGTTGGATTCGCTAGATTTCTTTAAAAAAATGTTACGTTGGAATGTTTATAGATTATATTATAATTTACTAATTCGTAGGTCATGTCAAGGCAGTAATTCAATTAGACATGCAAGATGACTGTATAATATATTTGACCAAAGAACTTGAAAGAAATAAGAGCACGGAGAAAAAGAAGGAAAGAAAATTTGATGGTTTATATTTGCTTTTCATTGACCATGTTCAATTTATGTAGTTGTTGGGTACCAAATTCAAACATTATTTCTTTCCACTCTTAGCATTAGTTATGTTCAAGACCCATTCGTTTGTGTGTAAGTCACTAATTAAAATAAAAGTTAGGAGAGTTCTGTAGTCTCTCTCTATCATACAATCAAGAACATATTTTATGGGCCTTTCCCACTTGCTAAGTTCTAGAGAAACATTCAGTTTGCCCAGTAGACTTGATTTGAAATTCATTACTGTCATTGTTCATCCTAGTAACACAATGTGTGGAAAATTCAGGTTTATGTAGCTTCAAGGAAGGTATGGAGGCCAAAAAGAGAAGAGCAAGAGGAAGGCAAGAAGGAATTCCTTGAAACCTTAAAGACAATGGAGGGGGAGCTTGGTGACAAGCCTTACTTTGGGGGTGAAACATTTGGGTATGTGGACGTTTCTTTTATCCCCTTCTACAGCTGGTTCCATGCCTACAAGGTCTTGGACAATATCAATATAGAGGCGGAGTGCCCCAAGATTGACGCGTGGGCTAAGAGGTGCCTGCAGAAGGAGACTGTGGCTAAGAATTTTCCTGACAAGAAGAAGGTTTATGAGTTTGTTGCTCAGACAAGGAAAAAGTATGTTTCGGCGTAGAGGAACGATTAGGCCTCAATCTGCTGGAAGTGCTACCATATGATGGTTTTGGATGGTGATGTAATAGCGTTGTTTTCTTGTAATGTTTAAGTTTGGATTTGTTTCATTAGTGTCCGTTTAGCTTGCAAGACACTTTGACGTGTATGCTGAGCATTTCTAGAGGGCATGTATTGTACTGTTTAACTTGTAAGATACTATGATGTGTCTCTGCTGAGCTTTAGATCTAAAGGGCTTGTACCGAATCATAAATAAGAAAGACACTTTGTTGTGTGAGCTAAATTTTAGGTCAAACTTATTCAAACTCTACCATTTTGCCATCAAGTGTATACAAAAGTATCGGTACCAACAATCCGAGGAAACAAACTTTCAACTTTTTACAATATTTTTTACACTTAACATAGAATGTTGTGATTGGGACAATTGCAAAAGTGGCATAAGTGATGGTTTCATGTGAAAGTGATATCTGTTCCAATAACAAGTTGTTACCTTAGTAAGTTTTGAATAATATCGTGAAAAAAAAAAAAAAAAAAAAATTGTCTATGGTATATTATATGGTCATAAAAAATAAAAAATAGAAAGTATTACCGTATGTAGTGAATAATCACAATATATATGTGTGTGTATATATATATATTAATACACTCATGTCACCTAAGTAATCATTAATAAGTGAATAATCACATATGAGAATCAATCCGTCAAATTCATGTGAAATATTTTGTTTTTTTTCTTTCTATAGGCAAAAACTGAAAAACGTATCTTCATTCCAATATATTTTGGTGGAACACCTTTTCGTGTGAAGTCAATTGAATAATTAAGGCACAAATCCATTCAATGTATCATAATAAAATAGAGTTTATAATACTATTTTGAAGATTGGATATCGGTAAGATCTATAGAAGAAACTACTTAGATTACTGCACATAAAACATTTTCACAATCCTATAGTTGGGAATTAAATTTTTTAAGATTAGTGCTCATTTTTTTTTCCCCTTGCTGTTAATGCTTTACATATTTCTAATCCATGTAAAGGCCAATCACAAAATAATATTTGTTCACTTATGGCCACCTTGCATTTCATGGAGATCTATTAAGTAAACAATATGCTTTTATTTTTAAGAAGAAGTAAACAATATGCTATTTCTTCAATTCGCATAAGGATTGTTGCAATACATGAAGCAAGTTGTGAATGTGTTTAGTTGAGATTGGCAATTCAACATATTTAAGAACGATGTGAATTTTTATTAATCAAAAGATAACTCGGCAATATTATACGAAGACGATCTAGTTTGTATCACTTATATTAGACATTCATTTCTAATAAAAAGTTCCTATAAATGTTTCATAAATCAATACCCTAATTAAGACATTCGTTAACTTTTTTTCACTATTTAATGGTTTACTTTTGATAGAGGCATAGTTTTGAGGATTCTTACTAGTGTTGAGTTGGGTGTGATTGTAAGAATTGCAATGAGGTTTGTGTTGTCAATGGTGGTTAATATGTTTGTAGATTGAGATTATTGATTTTTTTAGGCTATTAAATTTATGTGACATAAATAAATTAAAATAATAATATAGTATGATATGATTGGACATATTGTATGACAGGTTTATGCGAATTTTAATTGCTACCTTAAAAACCAACTTGGATAGAAAAGCTTGTAATATAGGAAAAATAATTTTTAATATGAGATGAAATAAAAATGACATTAAACTTAAAGGACAAAGTTTAATTATAAAATTGGTTGTAACTTAAGGCTATAACCTTACTCAATATCATTCACATTACTACATATTTTGAAAATTTATCCGTTAAATTGCATGTTCTTTACGTTCTTAATACACATATCAAATTTTGTGCCAATTGGATATTATTTACTATATAATCTATAAGCTTACATTTTATGCATAATTTTAAATTACAAAAACTTCCAATTTAAATAATTAATTGATGACATAGTTATTGATATTTAATTTAATAGAAATTTTGCAAACATAGAGGATATAAGAAGAACATGTAATCTAACGGTGGATTTGTCAAAATTCACCTCTAATAAAAAAATATTGAATAAGGTTATAGGCTTAGGCTACAACCAATTTTGTTGCTAAATTTTGTCCAAACTTAAATTATGCGATGTATAATTTAGTCAAAAAGAAAATATTTTACTGAAAAAAACTATCAAAAACTCTTTAGAAATGTAAAAGCGATTCAAATATATTATCACAAGGAAGAGGTCTTGATGAATGGCAACAAGAGCCCTCTGCTTTTAGAGATGAATCTCATTCACAAGAAGATCCCAGTTCTTATACACAATGGGAAACCAGTGTGTGAGTCTCTTGTCATTGTTCAGTACATAGATGAGGTCTAGAATGACAAGTCTCCATTGTTGCCCTCTGATCCTTACCAGAGAGCTCAAGCCAGGTTCTGGGCTGATTTTGTTGATACAAAGGTACATTTTGTGCATTTTCTTTTCATTATATGTTATTATCCTAAAATTTATTTTTCTTAACTTCTCAAAATGATTACTAGGAAGAAAGTGTGTAGATTAAAGTAGAAGAAGAAATTTTTTTTGACAAAGTATAACCAAAAATAACTTTATTAAAAGCAATAAATAAAATGGTAAAAAGCATGATTTCAAATAGAATAGAATAAAGAAGTAGAAAATATGTGTAACTTTGGAAAGTTTTGTTACGTGGTGTCTCATATATTTGTGGTCACTTTTTTATTTCTTTTGCTGGTGCTACATATTTAAAATATCATAAGTTAGGATTATTAGCGGTTTGTTCGATTAAATTAAAAAAAAAAAAAATTGTGGGAGAGCATAGGACAAATGTTGGTAGCACTTTTTTGGCCCAGCAAAAGGTATAAGCCAACCTTGATTGACCAAGGAGAGTCCAATATTCATGTTATATTTTGAAGAGTAATATTGAGTAAGTGTTTATTAGGTTGACAAAGTTTTTAATGGTTCTTATATGGCTCATTATTGATCACTTGTTTACTTAACACAACAATCTGCCACATTAATAGGTATTAAATTTTTTTGTATCCATAGACCCTCTCATTGGAGTCTAGTAGGTTGTTATGTTTCTTTCTAAATAGAGTCCAATAGTCATGTTACCATTAAGGAGAGGCAAGTACTCCCTCTCAATGTCACACGCAATCAAGAACATCTTATATGGGTCTTCCCCCTTGCAAAGATTTAAAGAAATATTCGTCTAGCCTAATATACATAATTTGAAATTCATTATTGAATTCACTATTATTGTTCATCTTGTTATATAATCTATGGAAAGTGTTAATAGAATGTGAGTGGAATATGTACGTAGGTTTATCAAGTATCAAGGAAGGTATGGACCTCAAAAGGAGAGGAGCTAGAGGTAGCAAGAAGAAATTCCTTGAAACCTATAAGATATTGGAGGGGGAACTTGGTGACAAACCTTACTTTGGGGGTGAAAGATTTGGGTATATGGACCTTACTCTTATCCCCTTCTACACTTGGTTCTATTCTATTGAGACCATAGGGGGTTTCAAAATTGAGGCACAGTGCTCCAAGATTGTTGCATGGGCTAAGAGGTGTATGCAGAAAGAGACTATTGCCAAGACCTTTCCTGACCAAAAGAAGGTTTACGAGCTTCTTGGGCAGTTTAGGAAAAGGCTTGGTTTGGAGTAGACTAATGGTTAGTCCCAAATCTGGAAATGCTATCATATTAGTGTGGTTTTGGATGGTTAATTTTGTTGATTTTGTGTTGTAATGTTAAATTTTGGGTTTGTTTCTCTTTCCAACAAAAAAGTTTGGATTTGTTTCATCTTGTCAGTTGTAAGACCTTTTAGTGTGTCAGTTGAGTTTTAAATCTATTGGGTTGTGTCTGCTAAATTTTAGATTAAAATATTTTTGTACCCTTGCGCCCTTGTGCCGTTTTAAGTATAAAATTTTATTTTTATTAAAAGTAAGAAATATATTATTAATATGAGTAATAAAAAATATATTATTGATATATTAATATATTAGTTGTGATATTATTGATTTAAAATAATTTTTTATATTTAATATTTTTGAATTAAATATATTAATAAAGCTCAAATCAATGCTTAAATTTAATTAATAAAAAAATTTCTATCTCATACTTTACTCAAGTCATTTAAAATAAAAATTAAAAGAATATGGTAAAACCACAACCTTTTTTACAAATTGTTGATGTAGTAATTGGTTATTGGTAAATAAAAAAAATTATTAGCAATGGGTTCAGATGAGAACTAATAAGAATTTATTACATCACCGGTTTATAAAAATGTTGTAAAATAGTTTACGATTGTAGTATTGTTCAATTAAAATATAAATCATGCTTTCTATGTGTGTGTGTGGTGGGGGAAGGGGGAGGGGGGGGGGGGAGTTATATTTGTAAATTGGCATATCCGAGACAAAATACATTTTATGTGTAATTGAGTCTTAGTTTCTAGTGTGTTCAAAAGACTTTTAAATAGTTATATAAATGGTATTATTGAAGACACAAGAATACTCAAGAAACTGCTAAAAAAAAAACCTGAAATTGCAAATGTCGATACTATTCGATACCTATTGATCTATTGAGGTTTAATGAACCTCAATACCTAATGAACAGAGAGATAGAGAGATAGACGCTTAGTTTGAGTTGCTCCGACTTTTATTGCTCCTTAGGGTATTGTGCCAAGTTGCTTCTAGATCTTTCAAGTGTGGATTGAAGAACTCTACTAGAGCAATAACAATCAACAGCTGTTGTGGTGTTAGTCAGGTACTAAGATCCGTGTAAAAGAGAAGTTTCTACAATAACAAGAACAATTAGGTATTGGAGTTGATACTGGTATAGGTCAATATGTTCTACTATAGGTAGGTACTTTGGAATAGGGCGGTTGGGGTAAGATTCCTTGTACTTGTAACTTTCCTAATTCTTGATTAGTGGATCCTTCGGAAGTGGTGACTTGAAATTCACCAAGTGGGGTTTTTTCTTGCAAAGGTTTTCTCCATTGTGATAAAATCATCATGTCAAATTTATTTTCCGCTGCACTCTATTTAGTTTGGTGATTTGATTATGCCTTAATCTGATTTGCATGTAATATTGACTAATTAATCAACTTGGGTAATTGGATTAATTAACTAAGGTCAATTTATAACCCAACAAATATATATATATATATATATATATATGGACAAAAATTAAAGTACAAATAATTTAAAATATCCTAAAAGATAAATGCTTTTTAATAAAGCTGTGATAATTTTGTAATTTTTCTCTTTGATAAAAAGCCACATGATGTTTATATGAGGAGGTTTTTTTGTGTGTGTGTGAGTGTGTGCGTACCTAGATAAGTATTTATGTGCAATTAAATATATTTTTCGTTACTTTTATTTCTAATAGCTTTTTAAGGAGATAAATTGAAATAAACTAAATAATTGAGAATTCTAGTGAGGGTTTTTTATAATAAAAAATAGGATTTAATGTAAATGGAATTCAATTTATCGGTAAGGTATGTAATATTTTATTTGTTTTGGTGTAAATTGTTTCAACCGAAAATATTTTCAAAATAAATACCTTGTTTTTCAATGTTTGTGTTAACAAAAATTCTTTAGAAATTTTTTTTTTCAGTGTTTCGCTCATACAAAAGATTAGAAATTTCCTATATTTTTTATTTAGATATTAAAAAACAAATTTAATTCATCACTTTAAGATATTAATATAGCATAATTAATACCAAACTAAAAACAAGAAAATAAAGTTAGAGAAAATTACACTTATAAGCACAATCAAAATAAGAGTGCAACAAGAAGAAATAAAATCACATTATCAACTAAACTTAATAAAATAAGAGTTATTAGTTAAACATAATACATATGTGGGTAAATTCCATTAACCTCCCTTGAAGTTTGGGCAAATACCACTCAAGTCCAAAACATTTCAAAATTAACCAATTAGGTCCCTAAAAGACAACTTAATCCCTAACACCCTTAACACTATAACCCCTCCATCATTTTTCTTTTCCTCACCCAGACTTGTCTCTTCTCTCTCTTTCTACTCATTCTCTAACTCTCTCTAGTCTATTCTCTCTCATTCCTCTCCCTTTTTCAGACCACTCTTCATTTATATCTCTCTCTCTAACCTTAAATCTACTCCAATTTTACCCATACCCAATCCCAGCCAAAGCCATAACAACAAAACCCAAATCTTACCACAAAACTCAAATCCAAAAAATTAATTAAAAAAAAAAAAAAAAAACCCAAACAAACCCACAACAACCACTACAAGAAATTTGGGTTTAGGCAACGTTTGTAAAACGTCACTAAAAACTCAAAAACATCACTACAAACACAAATGGTCTACAGCAACTTTTTTTTGCGACGTTCTAAAACATCGCAATAGACTGGTTGCTATAGATCTATTGTGACATTTCCAAAAACGTCGCCATATGTGAATCTTTAATGGCATTCAAAAACTTTTAGTGACGTCACTATATAATATAACATTTTCATATATCACTTAGGAAAATACACTAGCAGCACTTTTAAAACGTCGCAAATAACTAGTCCTATAGCGATGTTTTTGAAAACGTCGCTAAAAATAATTTCTCATAGTTTTAGCGACGTTTTTAAAACAAAACATTGCTAAAACTTGCTCAAACTAACAAAATGTCCTAACTGATGATTTACCTAATACACGATATTCCACAATAACAACCTAATCATCAATATTTCACAATGTCCAAACTGTTGTTTTGCTCAAACTAACCTAATCATCAATATTCCACAATGCATGTCCAAAAATAACAAATGTCCAAACTAACACAGTAACACATTAACCATAGATTTAAATAGATATATAACTATATATATTTAATACCAATACACTTGTCTACCTACACCCAAAAAAAAAAAAAAAAACCAACCACCTAAACTATGACAATATTATAAACAAAGTACAATATTTCTAAAATAAATATGGTTGTAACAAGACACTTGCCTACCTACACAAAAAAACAACCACCTAAACTATGACAATATTAAAAAACAAAGTAGAATACTTCCAAAATAAATATGGTTGTTCAAAACAGCTATGGATGGAGTCCTTATAAAATACTGCAACATTGCATTTACCACTATGTGCTAGTTTCTTGATGGGATGAAGCTTGCGATCTATGATGAGTTGGAGAATGATGATCTAAACCAAAACCACCCTGAATACAAATTAAAAGTATCTAATAAGTTCATAAAAAAAATCATTTTGAGTAACAAAATAATAGTTGCTATACTTAAAAATTTTAAACACCCAATACATTCTTAAAACATTAAAATTTCATACCCGTCTAGCTTCTGAAGAATGATTTTGCCGATTTTGCATTAGTTGCAGCATTTGGGTTACTCACTCCTCTAAGTTATCATAACGATTCACTTTCTACAAACTTAAGCAAAAACCATGAAAGTAAAATTACACATACACTTAAATATAGTGCACAATATATTCAAAACCACTTAGTTTCATAAACATGCAAATAGAATTACACATAATCTTAAATATAATAAACAAATGGATTAAGCATTTAACCTCTTAAGAAATAAGCAAAAACCATCTAAAGAGGATTACACATAAACTTGTCCAATAGTATACAACAACTTCATAACCACTTAAGTTTCATAAACATGCAAATAAGATTACACAAGATAACTTTAAAACTCTTCACAAACAAAGCAAATAGGAATACACATGAAAGATGAACAACATATTAACTTTCATCATCATTCGACTCATCAAGTATTGAAGTCCAAAAGTAATCAACAAACATAACTCAACAACGTCCAAATTTTCAAAAAATAATAAACACTCCTAACATGAATGTAAACAACTTATAACACTATGCAAGCCACCCGCTTGTTCCAACACAACAATCCATCTAATACAATTATCATAATCACAAATATAGAATGCTTACAAGTATTGAAGTCCAAAAAGTAATCAACAAATATAACTCAAAAATATCCATCCAAATTTTCGAAAAATAATAAACACTTCCAATATGAATGTAAACGGCCTTATAACACCATACAAGCCACCTGTTTGCTCCAACTCAACAATCCATCCCAAGACAATTATCAACATCTCAAGTACAAAGTTTTAAGCAAAAATTACTTACTATGCTCAAGCCAAGCAAACACCTTTCAAAACAAAATTCCAAACTTATCACAAAAAATGAGTGCTTAACTTGCAAAATAAAAGAGGACACTTAAATGATGTTTAAGGCAAATAAGGGTCTCATTGCAGAAAATTTTAATGAGTCATGGTGCATGGAAATTTAGTAACAATATATATATATATATATATATTAATAACCTGCAAAAAAAAAAAAAAATGAAAGCCACCACTTTCTTAATTTTCCAAGATTATACAGAAATTACTATAATTTCATATAAAGTAATAATTGTAATTTCTAATACAATAACACACAAACACAGTTCAATACCACTCATCAAGTCATAATTGTAATCCCATAACATAATTGTTAAAGAAAAAAAAAAAGCTTAGTTTTAGAACTTTTAAATAATATCATGAATGTAGGGAGACCATTATCAAGATTTTATTCCAATGGCTGCCATTGTGAATGTCATGGATAATACCTAGGTAGATAAGTCCAATTTTGAACATCCTAAGCAAATTAATTGTATAGGACTATATTAATTTCATAAACCATTCTATAAACATTAAAACAAGACTGCAAAGTTAATACTAAAATTTTAAGGTGCAAATAGAACACAATCCTTACATACCTCCAATGGATTGTCAGGTTGTAAATAATTCCTGAAGAAATGGTATTGAAAATAAAGGCTCATATTTTTTTTATAAGTATTTTGCTATCTTCTATAGACATTGGAAAGCATTTTAAGCACCAGCATTAAATTTGATTCCTGTTTTGCAGTCCATAAGTCATAATCATGGGTATGGCAAGTATTAGATTCTCAAATAAACAGCTCCAAGGCAATAGATAATTGAAGACTTGAAGCAATGCATTAGATGGACCATGGACATTATTCATATAAAAACTATTCAAATTGAGTAATGTCCAATATCTAATCAGGGTACAAAAGAAGGCCCCATTGGCTATAACGCCACATGATTGGCATAAGCAAAGTCTTATTTCAAATCCAGCCAACTTGAATAATTGTAATCCTATAAACTTTTCACCTACCACAAACAATGTGCATTTACCAACTTAATACAAAGCATGTCATTACCAAACCATGATAAAATTAGCCAAAGTAAAACACTTGTCAAAGAAAGCACATATGAACTTACAAGATAAATCACACAACAAAAGCTTGTAGTAAATTCCTTAAAGTCTCTCAGAACATACTTTCTGATTAAATTTACAACAGGTCAGCTATTTTTAAAAATTTTCTTGGTCCACTTAGTATTATCCAAAAACCTTGAAATTAAATATGGAGAAGCCCTTATATGTCTAGTATATACCATAAAAAATTCAGCTCAAAATAATTTTTCTATAATTTATTAAAAATCACGTAGTGCATCTGACTCAAATCTGTCCCTAACAGATATAAAGTCTCAAAAACAAAATACTATAGTTTTAACACCATGCCAAAAGCTTTAAGATTTAATTAAACCTTAAAGCTACATGTGTTAACACATATAAACAACTAGGATTACAACCCATAACCTAATATAACAATCATCTCAACACACAAATTCAATCCCATAACTCATATAGGCAATTTATCAAATACTTGGTAAGCAAAAAACACATGCTCACATTACTTGCACAAATTTATAGTTAACATCACAATCACAACCTCATATGCCAAAAACATTTCAAAATACAAGAAAACCCTCTATCAAAAATTAAACCCAGTCTCCCATATAAATCAAAAACTCAAATGATTTCTCAAGAAACCTAACTCACATTGTTGCCAAACAATAAATCCATTTCACCCTATTAAATTAAAAACCTCCAACCAGATCTTAAATGTCCCAACAAACACAACAAAACAATCCCCAAAACAAAACCCACAACATCAAAGACCAATCCTATCAATATAGAATAAAAACCCAAAGATATTAGAAGGTGGGTCACTGAGATTTTACCTTAAATTCAAGTTAGAAGAAGTCAAACCATGGAGAAGAGGGAGAACAGGGAGTGAGGCGGCGGCAAAGGGCGAAGAGGCAGCGACGGTGGCTACGTTAGGCGGTGTCAGCGGTTGTGACAGAGAGAGCCGCTTGTGAGAAAGAGAGAGAGAGAGAGAGAAGCAGAAAGAGAAGGTTTTGAATTTTGTGTGAGGAGTGGGTGCTGCCAAGAAGAAGAAAAAAAGAATTGGGAGTCAGGGAGTGTAGGACACGAAGTGAAGAAAAAAAAAAGGGGGGGGGAAGGTGTGAGAAATGAAATGTTGGCAGCGGAAAAGTAAAAAGATGGAGGAAAATTTAGAGTTTTTTTTTTTTTTTTTTTTTTTTGCAATATATTGGGAAGTCTTCTTTAATACCTACAGCGACGTTTTCAAAAAGGTCACTATAAACTAGAAAAACGCTGCTAAAACTACACTTATTGCGGTGTTTTCAAAAATGCTGTTATTGTTTTGAGTTACAACGACGTTTCTTAGAAAACGTCGCTAAACTCTCACTCTTTAGTGGCTTTTTTCAAAAACGTCACAGGAAACGTCGCTAAACTCTCACTCTTTAGTGGCATTTTTCAAAAACGTCACAGGATCCCACTTATAGCGGCGAATTTAAAAACGTCGCTAAAAAAAAGGCCGCCTAAGTCGAGATTTCTTGTAATGAACAAAATTCAAATCTAGAAAATTCAAAAAAATCCTAGCCAAACCCACAACAAAACTCAAATCCAAAAAAATCATAGCAAACCAACCACAACATTAGAAGCCACAACCACCCCCCACTACAAATCCACCCATATCAGAAGTGGCTCCAACCGATTCGATTGATTCAAACTTGCTTTCAAACCAAGATCTGCCTAGATTTGTTTCAAGTTGGCTTCAATTCGAACCCAGATCTAATGATTTTTAATCCAAATTTGGTTCGTGTTGCCTCTGATTTGGTTCATAATATTGAGACCTTCTTCATTTTTACATGTTTGTGTGGCTGGTATTCTCTTTTTCCTATCAAAGATCGAAGCATCGAAAAACATTTAGATGAAAACCACCATCGTATATGCTAAAAAACTGACCTCTGGCAATCTTGATCAATGCCAGTCAAAGAGAAATCGTCCACAACAATTCAGTGGTACCCAACGATTCGACTGATGAACACCCCTGAGAGAGAGTGGGTCGGGTTGGAGAGAGAGAGAGAGAGAAACAAAGGGACAAGAAAGAGAGATAGCGAAGGGAGATCTGAGAGAATGAGTGGGACAAGAGAGAAGAGACAAGTTTGAGTGAGGGAAAGAAAAATGACAGAAGGGTTACGGTGTTAAGGGTGATAGGGATTAAGTTGTCTATTAGGAACTTAATTGGTTAATTTTTAAATGTTTTGGACCTGAGTGGTTTTTGCCCAAACTTCAAGGGAGGTTAATGGAAATTTTGAAGGAAATCTTGTGATTTAGAACTATCAGTGTTATTTTTGTTATTATTTATTTTGGTCATTTTGCAAGTTATGAGGGCATTTTTATCATTTTGGATATTTTAGGGATATTTTCACCATTATGGAGGTTTCAATGGTATTTTGTTCATTTTATATGTTTTTAGTGATAAGTTTATCTTTTAAGAGGTTCTAATGGTATTTCAATCCTTTTGACATTTAGGGCTTTTGGTCATTTTGAATATTTTAAGGGTATCATTCTAAAAATTTCAATTGTATTCTAGTAATTTTAAAGGATTTAGGGAGAATTTTGAGGTTATTTTGGTTATATAGAAGTTTTGGGGTATTTCTATCATTTGTTACGTTTTGTTTTGTATTTTAGTCATTTTAAACATTTTAGGAACATTTTGGTAATTTTAATAGTTATGAGGGTATATTTCATTAAATCTGGTTAACATATGCCCTTAGAAATCTTTTAATGGAAAAATAAAAAAGTAACTAACTTTTTTGACAATTAATTCAATTTTTCATAAAATGTTTCCTAAAATGAATGATTAATGACTGCCATAAGAGCATTTGTTAGTAAAACTCATTTTCATTTTGGGAATTTTAGGGTACCTTTATCAGTTTGGAAGCTTCTGTGGTATTTTAGTCATTAGAGAGAGAGAGAAAAGTGAGGCTTTGGTTCTCTTGAGGTGAAAAATGGTTTACACTCGTTGAGAGACGTAAAACATTTTCAGCCCCAAAGAGGGATAATTTTTATCTTTTTGAGGGAAAATGACTTTGACATGACCAAATTTTCCGTTGTAACAAACAACCAAGGAAATGTTTTCTAACAAAACAAACAATATTGTAATTTAAGCTATGTTTTACCTAATCTTTTGTATTCTTGATTATATTTTCTACTAGCTTAGCCTAAGTTATTTTCATTAATGCATCCATACGTAACTTCGAATCGCTTTCTATCCCCACATATTGCAAGTTCTTTCTGATTGGCTATCTCAACAACAGTCCAATTGGATGACACCAGTGACTCCTATTTTGTTGTTGTAGGTCTATTATGACATCTTTTGGATTGCAAGAGAGTTATGAATCATCAAAGACTGGTGCCTTTTTCATTGCATATATATATGGTGACGACACAGATAGATGATCTAACATTTTAACAAAGAATAGCATAAATTAACCATAAGCAACCAACGGAGCTTTGCCCAAAAGGCCTAGATTCGAGTCCCACTATCAGCAATCTTCTTTGGTGGGCGATCAATAAGTCTAATGTAAGTCCTCTGTGAGGCCTGTGGCTTGCTTTGACCCTATTATGGGTTAGCCTCCCCTTACCTAAACTTTTCTTTACAAAAAAAAAAACAAAAACAAAAACCACAACCCTTTTGGAATATATAGAATCATTCTAGCACCACAATTTTTTTGTGTCATTACACTAAAATTGATAGTGACTATCTATCACTTTTACATGGATTCACAATCTATCACATTAGAGTTGTGGTAACTGGTAAAGTTATGGCACCGTCCTAAATTTTCTCTTTGGAATATCAACATATCCAACTTTCATGCAAAAAAAGATAACCCACTGTAAAAGTTGGATCATTGGGTCACTAGTTCAACCAATAGGTCACCACCAAATCGCACAGTTAAATATAAATAAATATAAAAATAAGTTTGAGAAATTATAAAACAAATATGTAAATTAGAAAAAGAAAAAAGAAAAAAGAAAAAGAAAAAAGAAGACATTCCTAAACTCCTTCTTTTGGATCCACCTTACATTAGTAACTTAACCCCTACCATCACCTATAGGTAGTTTTAAACAAGTTTCTTTTGAAGTGGATACTTGAATGATGTGGGGGTCAAAAACTCAAACTGACAAAAAGTTCTTGATCAACACAACTAATTTCTAAGAAAAGGTAAAAAAAAATCCACAATAGGAAGATTAGACAAGTAATTGAAGGACAAAGATGGTTGAATAAGACACTTTCACTGAGAAAATCTACTTCCTAACGTACAATGTATGAAATAAAAGTGAATGCAAATTCTTACTCTCACTTGCTCTACTTTCTCAATTTTTCTACATCCCTTTCCTTTTGGGCTAACTCCTCCTTTTATTCCCCTCTCCTTCCACCTTTCTAGTTGTGCAATTCTTGGCTGGATGATTGAAGATGCTTGTCCCATTAGATACGTCTCCTGCCATTCCTTGATCATGAAATGAGACTTTTGGAGTGTCTCTACTATTTAGGCAAGTCATTCATCATTTAATGTTACTTTTGGGCTTTGCATCATCTTCTTCGTGTTTATTGGAAAAAAGGGGCCAAGGTTTCTTCCTCAGTGAATCCATTGGATCTTTTCTCGGTTGGGTGTTCCTCGGATTACCTTGGCAGTCAGTCTAGACCATCCCACTATTTCACGAGCTTGGGCTTTTCGATGTTGAGACTTTGGCTGATTTCTTATTTTGGGAGTGTCTCTACGACATTCCTTTTTCGGTCCAAAATCCACAGGGTGGTTATGTTCCTCCACCCACAAATGCCAACAAGTATGACTCATAATAATTTGTCCTCCGGGAGATACAACAATTCATTCACCACCTGATGCATTAATTTACCTACTAAAATGTTGCCCTTTTTACCCAAGACCCTAGCATCACAATTCAAATATTGTCTAAATTTCAAAGTAGGTGGGCTTTTAGATGCGGTATTTCATTAGCAATTCTTTTAGGACTATAGCTTATCACAGAAGTCTAAATTTTAAAAAATGAAATGTCACAATTGTTTTTTTTCATAAATGTCAAAGTGATTAAAAAGAAAAGATATCCTTCAATTATCTACCAAGTTTGACAACATTTTTGAAAATGATTGAAAGAAAGATGTCTTTGTTTACTTTTTTTTTTCTTTTTTTTTTAATAAAAAGAACAATATTGTGGCAGGCAAAGAGTAAGGAATACGTTTGATACAAACTTGCTACTTTTGCTCACACAATTAATTTTTAAGAGGTGGAATGCCCAATCAACCTTAAATGTCCTTAATGAGATGAAAAGATTAAAGTGGGAATCATTGAATTAATTCCAAATGTAGACAGATGATATAGGATTAGAAACAGTCTAAAAAAATGCTTATATTGGGGTCCTCAGGTTTAGACCAAGATAGAGATTACAAGTAGTTTTTTTTTTTTTTTTTTATGTTTCAAGAAGTCCATCCCCCACTCCAGGGGCTTCTTGGCTTTATATAGTCAGTCAAGATGTATCTAAGCCCTACATTTGGAAGGCCAGGATCGAATTTCTTTGATACTTGTCCCATCAAGGCCTTACTAGAAGGCTTCTACACTAAGGTATGAGCTGGGTGGACACTATTCATAGGTCATTTCCTCATTAATGCGGCTAGCTAAATGGTTGTAGTGCATTAAATATGGAGGTGATGGATGCTTTATCCATCCTCTTTCCTTTCTTCCCTGCTTGGCAACAAATCTTTCTCTTCACCCTCAGTTTGCACTCAAAAATTGCTAACCTTGGTTCTCAGTTCCCCGAGGGCACGTTGACATCCTCGAAGTTCTTGTCCATTTTAGTCTTTTTGCTCTTGTATGAGATCATTTGTATTTATCTGAGAACATTCTGCTGGTGCCTACCGAGGTTCGTTTCCTCAGCATTGTCCTTAATCCCTTTGTTTGTATTCCTAGATCCTTGTCCCCCCACAAATAAAATCATTGGAGTTATGCCAATGAAAAGAATTTTTTTTTTCTTACTTGATCATTATTTACAAACAAACTAGAAATAGATCTTCCTCTAAGTGGAATTAATTTTATCTTGATCCTTTTGTAAATCTAATTCATTGAAACTTCCACAAGTAAAATGGAAGAATTATAAATCTCCAAAATAATAGATATGAATATCACAAATAGGGTCATTGTGATGTCCATCAAAGGAGTAACTCCCCAACCTGGAGAAACTTTACTACATTTCAAATTCAATGGTTTCAATAGATCCCCTACAATGATTTGTCTTGGACTAGATTTAGAACTATTTTCAACAATTTGTAGCCATAAAATCTTATTTTGTATTCATTGAGAAGCATTGGTATACAAACCCTAAATCAAAAAATAAAATAAAAGAATATCATAAAATTGCAACCAAGTCTTCACTAAATAGAATCATATTCATTTCATTTCTTCAAATTTTAAAAATAAAATCAAAACTCTAACTCTAACGTCACATTTTATGCATATTTCATATTTCTCAAGTTGCTCTAATTCCATGGGTTATGATTTAAGCTAATACTTGTAGATTTATCTTTTATTGAAAATTTTGGCATCAACCTCATTATAAAATCTCTTATTTTCATTATGCTTCAATTTCAAAAATAAATAAGTAAATAAATAAATAAACGTTACTACAATAAACATATAAAGATAATTTTGCTCAAAATTACAAAACTGGCTCGATTAAAACAACTAGTCCGAGTTGCATGAGTTACCCCAAAACCATTGGATTTTACCGATTTAATTACATGAATAATCAAATTAAAAAATTGAACTGACTTAGATACCAATTCACCTATTCATCAAAAACAAGATATCGATTCACCAAATTATTGATCCAAGAGGCTAGGTCAGAACGACTTTACTAACATCAGTAGGTGCAAAATAGAAAAATATGCAAAATTTACGCAATATCTCCTAAAACTATCCCACATCAGTCAAGTTATTGTTGTGTAAATATACACAATTGCTATAGTAATGGTATATTTACACGGTTACCATAGTATACTACCATTTTATTATTATTTTTCTCTCAACTCTGCTCTCTTCAATCTCTCTCTTCCCCAATCTCTTCAATGTGAAGAAGAAGAAGAAGAAGACCCAACCACCAATAACCGCTAGCACAACCACAACCAAGCACCACCAACACCACCGCTACAACCCAAAATCAACCCCAACCCATCAGAAATCCGTCCTAAACCTAACTCAAAATCAACCCAAACCACACCAAAAAACTCATCCCAAACCCAACTCAAAATCAAAATGAAATCAAAAGATTCAAAACCAAACCCAACAGAAAAATCGTCAGAGATGCCACCAATATGACCTCAGAGTTGTCGTCATTGTCGTCGGATCTACCACCATTGTCACTATCGTCATTGGATCTCCTTGCCTCCATGTGTGAGAGTGGCATGGATTTGGTATATGAGAGAGGCAAAGAGTTGATGAAGGAGATGAAGAGACGTGAAAAGAGAGAGACTTGAGATGAGAGATATATTTTAATGGAGAGAATATTAATAAAATAATAATAAATAAAAGAATAAAAATTATTATTTGAATAAAATAATGTGTATAATAAATGGTGTAATGTAGGTATTTTGAAAAATGATTGTGAAAAATAAAAAATAAAAGTAAATTTTTACTAGAAAATTTTAGATGTATGTGAATAGAGCTTGACTACTAAGTTTTTATTAATTAATATAAATTTCGATTTCTCAAACAAAACAATAAGAGCATCTGTAGCAGCTGGTACAAAAATTATGTCATTTTACCACACCAAATGCCTACTTTATTATTTTACCACATCATTTTGCAACATCTCATTTATCAAATGTTTTATAATTCAATTCTATACATTAAAATAATATTTACTACACATTAAAATAATATATTATCCTCTCCCCCATTATCATCAACAACAGCAACATCAACAACAACCCAAACCGCAAATCAATTGCCACAGCCCACAACCACCAGCCACCCCCACAGATCAACCACCGACCACCAATATCAACCATTGCTACCAAAAAAAAAAAAAGCTCAAACAAACACTACAATCAAAACCTGATCAACCAAAATCAGCCAACTCGATCAACCCAAACCCAAACCCGATCATCATCATCAACAACAACGACACAACCACCTCCGCTGCAACAACGCCGACAGCCACCACCAGCACAAACCCACATCCACCAACACCACCTTATAAATAAATAAATAAATAAATAAACCACAACCAGAAAAATTATTGCGGCCACAACCACCAGAAAAACAATAGAACCCATAACCCACCCACCCACCCACAACACCAGAAAAATTGTTGTGGCCACAACCCACCCACCGCCGACCCATCCTTCGGAACCCTTTCACCAATTTCGCACAACAGAACCCACCACCACCGATTCGCCCATCACCAGCCGACCCACCCACCACTGAATTTGATCATCGCAACCCACCACCAGTGATCCGCCAATCACCATCTCAACCCACCCACTGCCGAACTGGGTATCAAATCACTGCACAAAAAAAAAAAAAAAAAAAAAAAAACCACAGCGACAGAGATCGAAGTGAAAGAAGAAAAGAGTGAGAAGAAAAAACTGAGAGTGATGTCTGAGAGGAAGAGAGAAAAACAATGAGATTGAGAAGAAAAAAAGAGTGAAAGAAGAAAAGAATGGAGAGGCGTGATGTCTGAGGAAAAATGAGAGAGAAGAGATAAGAATAAAGGAAAGAGAGATAAGAGAGAAAAAAGAATAAAAAATATTAAAAGTTATACCACACCGATTTTGTATCGTTGCAAATTTGCAACGGTACTGTTCACGCAAAAATGATAAGATTTAACACATTTGATATTTGGTGTTTTTTATGTTTGATGTGACAAATATACCAAATATTTGACATTTAATACATTTGTCACACCTATTGTGGATGTTCTAACTAAATACTCGGAAACAACGAAATTTCTAGAAATAGAGAAAGGTCACGTCTTTTTTTTTTTTTTTTTTTTTTTTTTTTTTTGTTTTAAGTAAAGTAAAAGAGACGTAGGCCGACAGACTCAACATCCAAAAGGTCAGAAATGAGACATATACTGAGGGACTTAACAGTCAACACTCAATGAAAAGTGATAAATTATATGACGAAAGCAATGACATCGTCCAGAGTGGGTGTGCTATTTATTTGCTTTTGTATGGTATATGGTATTCTTATCCTGTAATATTAGTGAATATTAGTGGGAAAAAAAAAAAAAAAAAAAGCATTAGCAGTAATATTAGTGAAAGCCTGACCTTCCCCTTCGCAATAAACTGACTCTCTCTTCCAAGTCTCTTTGCATTCTCTTTCACACTTATCTTTGCATTTCTCTCTCATTTGCTTCAACACCTAGAGTTCTGTGACAATGGCGAACGAGGTGGTTCTGTTGGATTTCTGGCCAAGCATGTTTGGGATGAGAGTCAGGATTGCTCTGGCTGAGAAGGGTATCAAGTATGAGTACAAGGAAGAGGACTTGAAGAACAAGAGCCCACTGCTTTTAGAGATGAACCCCATTAACAAGCAGATCCCAGTTCTCATACACAACGGGAAGCCTGTGTGTGAGTCTCTCATCATTGTTCAGTACATAGACGAGGTCTGGAATGATAAGTCTCCATTGCTTCCCTCTGATCCTTACCAGAGAGCTCAAGCCAGGTTCTGGGCTGATTTTGTTGATAAGAAGGTACCTTTTTCTGCAATTTCTTTTCATTGTCCTTTTTCTTTTTGCTATTTTAATTTCTTTCCATTTTGGGTTTACGAATATGGCTTAGCTTTAGCTTTATTCTTATTAAATTTTTATATTTCTCGAATAAATATATTAATCCCCCAAATATTTTTTTTTTTTTTTTAGGAAGCCCAAATATTATTATTTAAAAAAAAAAAAAAAAGAGTATATGATTCAAAATTAATTTTTGATTTCTCGGTTTTCATGGGTGTCTCATACATTTAACCCTTTTTGTTATTTTATTTTAGTACTTAATACTAGGTGAAATATTTTAGTTTATGTTTATGAGTTGGATTCGCTAGATTTCTTTAAAAAAAATTTATGTTCGAATGTTTAAATTCTATTATAATTTACTAGTTTTTTTTTTTTTTTTTTTAATTATACTAAAGAGATAATGATAATAATTTACTAGTTCGTAGGTCATGTCAAGGAAATGATTTATTAATTAGACATGCAAGATGACCCTCGAAAATATTTGACCAAAGAACTTGCGAATTCTATGAAACTATATAAAATATTGTGATTAAAAAAAGAAGTTGTGAATTTGGACTAAGATACTGAGTCTTGTTCTTCTATCCCTTAAGTTGTTTGCCAAGGATTTCATATTTTTGAGGAAGATTAAATTTGCTTCAAGATACTGAAGTAGCCCCTGTTTCATTACTAGAGTAGTTCTCCTTGTGGATTCAAGTAACCATTTATGGATTTAGGAGCTTCGTTTTTTAAGTGTAACAAGAAGTATTAAGAAATTCAAATTGAACATAAAACTAATATTCAGTCTCTTACATCTGCTCCTGCGTTCACACTAAATTTGAAGCTTTTGTTTCGAATCCTAGGAGATCCTAGAGATCAAAGCAGAGTGGAGGCAGTGAATTAAGTTAAACGCCTAAGTGATTACTAAGATGTCTTTCAGAAAAAGAAAAAAAAAAATGAAAGAAATAAGAGCAGGGAGAAAAAGAAGGAAAGAAAATTTAATGGTTTATATTTGCTTTTCATTGACCATGTTCAATTTATGTAGTTGTTGGGTACCAAATTCAAACCTTATTTCTGTCCTCTCTTAGCATTAGTCATGTTCGAGGCCCATCGGTTTTTTTGTAAGTCACTAATTAAAATTTTCATTAAAAAAAAAAAGTCACTAATTAAAATAAAATTTAGGAGTCAGTCCAGTAGTCTCTCTCTATCATACAACCAAGAACATATTTTATGGGCCTTTCCCACTTGCTAATGTCTAGAGGAATATTCAGTTTGCCCAGTATACTTGATTTGAAATTCATTACTGTCATTGTTCATCCTAGTAATACAATGTGTGGAAAATTCAGGTTTATGGAGCTTCAAGGAAGGTATGGAGCACAAAAGGAGAAGAGCAAGAGGCAGGCAAGAAGGAATTTTTTGAAATCTTAAAGACATTGGAGGTGGAGCTTGGTGACAAGCCTTACTTTGGGGGTGAAACATTTGGGTATGTGGACCTTTCTTTTATCACTTTCTACAGCTGGTTCCAAGCCTATGAGGTCTTTGGCAATATCAACATAGAGGCGGAGTGCCCCAAGATTATCGCATGGGCTAAGAGGTGCCTGCAGAAGGAGAGTGTGGCCAAGACTCTACCTGACCAGAAGAAGGTTTATGAGTTTGTTGCTCAGATGAGGAAAAGGTTTGTTTCGGAGTAGAGTAATGATTAGGCCACAATCTAGAAGTGCTAGCATATTGTGGTTTTGGATGGTTTTGTAATAGCGTTCGATATTTGTACTGTTTAAGTTTGGATTTGTTTCATTAGTGTCCGTTTAGCTTGTAAGACACTTTGATGTGTCTGCTGAGCTTTTCTAAAGGGCATGTATTGTACTGTTTAACTTGTAAGACACTTTGATGTGTCTGCTGAGCCTTAGATCTAAAGGGCTTGTACTGAATCATGAATAAGAAAGACACTTTGTTGTGTGAGCTAAATTTTAGATCACACTTCTGCAAACTCTCCCTTTATGCCATCTAGTGTATACAAAAGTTTTGGTACCAACTATCTGAGGAAACTAAACTTTTTAGTTTTTACAATATTTTTCACAGCTCTTAACGTAGGATGTCGTGATTGGGATAATTGCGAAAGTAACATAAGTGATGGTTTCATTTGGAAGCGTTGTGTGTTCCAAAAACAAGTTGTTATCTTAGCAAGTTTTGAAAAAAATTGTGAATAAAAAAAAAAAAAAATTGTCTATGACCAAGTTAAGAACAAGAAAGAATTAAAATTAACCAATCCACTCAAAATCAATAAAAGAAAAAGGAAACAAGAAGACGTAATAATGAAATTGATAGACAATCTACCTAATCATTTAAAAGACAAAAAAGACTATTTACTAAAATTGAAAGATTCTATAGACATACTTATTGTTTGTATTAAGTGTAGGAAATATAGACACCATATTACGGAAGGTGGAAAAAGAGAAAAAGCTAAAAAAGAAAAAGATAAGAAAGATAAGTTGTCAATTTTACACATTTCTTCAAAAACACATCACATCAATCCATCTAAAACACTGTAGATTTACATTTTTGCTATAATAATTGTGTAAATATACATAGTTACTTTAGCTTTGTATTCTAATATTTAATTAATTTCCTATTATCTAATCTCTCTCTTCCTTTCTTCTTCTTTTCACGATCTCTTTCAAATAAACCCAATCACCACCACCCCCACAAGTCACAACTCAAATCATCCATCACAAAACC
The DNA here is from genome assembly GCF_932294415.1 of Quercus robur. Taxonomy (NCBI): domain Eukaryota; kingdom Viridiplantae; phylum Streptophyta; class Magnoliopsida; order Fagales; family Fagaceae; genus Quercus; species Quercus robur. Next base: position 20,591,710 of record NC_065537.1, read on the forward strand.
TAATTGAAGTTACGGCTAAAGCACCAGAATTAGCAACTCCGTCAAGATAGTACTCTGATGAAGTTGCCACTGTTGAGTAAACACATGGAAAAATACAGTTTTGTATCTCATACAAAAACACGCAACAGAATATAAACGGATCTATTTCATTTATGTGAGATAACATGCAACATTTGATTTTAGAAACAAAGAATAAGAAGGCGTACCTTGATGCAGCGAAATTCAAAAACAAATGAAGATTGAACTTGAGAAGACTTTTAACCTTCACTCTAATTCCACAATGTGCCCAAGATGTGTGGTCTCTCAATCAGTTCTATACGTATTTTTTCAAGAGAATAACCAAGTGTCTTGAGAAAAACTCTCAAAGTTTTTCTTTTTAAATCATACGTATATATTTTTTCTACACTTGGCAGTTACTTTATTTAATAACTCTTATTAAATAAATAACTTATTATCTGATTGGATTAGCCTTTTGAGCCAACCCAATTGAGCTTTAGTGTGTGGCTTGGAGTAAGACCAAAAGGAACAAATAAAGCTCTAGCTCCAATAGACTTTGGACTTATCTATCAACTCTTGACAAGCCCAAAATTACCATTAATTATATTTAATACCACTATATAAATATAATTGTACTCTAGGCCTTATTAATAAATTATATCTCAAGACTTTATTAATTATTTGACCCCTTCATGAAAATATACACAGTAATACAAAGTCATAATATATAACTATTACTTTGAAGATTACTACATCTTGATCCTTGAGTGCCCAGTTTAATCCTTTAAGTTATTCATATATATTTTATGAAATCTATAAACTTTAGTAATTCTTTACTAAATTGGTTAGGCCTAACACTCCGAATAACCAAACCTGTTAAACTTATCTCAAGAGAATTTTTATATCTCTATAAAAAGACTATGAATTCCATCTTGAGAATATGTGTTCCTTCAACATTACGTATGGTTGCCTAACATACTGAGGTTTTGACTATTTGTTTAGATCTCACTCCTGATATATTAAAGCAACCCACATTTCATGATTGGATTCATTATTCCCTTAGGATTGAGAGTTTATGTAAATGAAAGTCGTGAAAATTATTATTCATTTGATAGTCGTTAATAGAATAAAAAATCTCACAGCGATCTAGTTTAATATGTCTTATACACTTAAAACATATTAACATATCAATTAGAAGTCTTCACTTACCATTTCTAAATAGTTCTCTCCCAAGTAGGAGTCTCTTTCTCTTGGCTAGCAAGTCGAGTACCTCTCTCCCTCTCACACTGTTAGGGTTTTCTCTAGGGTTCGTCCTTCTCTCCCTTTAACGCCGCCATGGAGCAAGCGGTGGTAGAAGGTCTTCTCAACCTTTGTTTAACAAAGGAGGAGGAAGAGGAAATAACCATCACAACGAGCTGTAGATCAGGCCTGTTAGAAGAGTGTTCCTTGAGTCTTTTCAGCAAACTCTTGTCGGATAGACAACAAAACTAACGTGTGCTGAAAAATACTCTGAGATCGGCATGGAAAATGGGATCAAATTTACAGATTGTTGATGTCGGAAATAATGTTCTGCAGTTAAAGTTCAGCTCAGAATACCAACTCAAATGGGTCAAGAAAAATGGACCTTGGAACTTCGACAAAAACCTCTTGTTACTAATCAAATGGAGAAGAGGTCTTACGGCATCCAATATCGATTTCTCACACTCTCCATTCTGGGTTTATGAGGATTAAAGTCGATCTTCCGCTGGAAAAACCTCTCCGATGTGGGGGGAAGATAACTAACATGGAGGGAGGAAAATTTTGGGTAACCTTCAAATATGAAAGGCTCCTAAATTTTTGCTTCCTGTGTGGCAAAATGGGGCATGACGACAAACATTGCCCAAAAACTTTAGATTGGTGCAACACTCCTAAGCAGTACAGAGAATGGTTGAGAGCAAATGGGAAGGTGGGTCTTGATAAGTCACGGTCTACCAACAATGGGGGCAGAGATGAAAATGGCGGTGATAGAAATGAAGAAAACGTCCAAACAACGACAAGAAACTCTCATGCGTCAGTGACGGAAGGTGATGAGGGAAGTTCTAGAAACAATGGGAAGTAAACACTAAGCAACAAAGGGAGCCCTTCAGTGTTATGGACAAAGACAAAGGGAGCTGATAATGCATTATCCTTTGTGGGCCAACATCCACATGTTGAAAAGGAGATGATGGAGGTCTCTAGCCCAATAAAACCAAAGGCAAGCCCAACAAACATCAAGACAATCTTGGAGGACAACTTAAGCCCAATGGGAGAAGGAAATGGCAAGGCAAAACGCCATTGGAAAAAAATAGCAAGAGAAAAAGGTAAAAATAAAAGCCCAACTTTTGAAGTTCAAACTCAAACTTTGGGGGCTAAATGGGTGGGAAAAATAATCTTAACAAAAGAAGAACCTCCAACACAAGAAAACATTGCTCTGAAACTACCAAACTCCTAAATGAGATGGAAGATAGAATGGCGATGTTTGCTAGGCAGCACCGCCGAGAGCCATGAATCCCATAAGTTGGAACTGCCGGAGATTGGGGAATCCCGGTCAGTCAGGGCGCTGCATGATCTTGTGCGGCGTTGGAACCCCAAGATTGTCTTCCTTATAGAGACAAAATCAAGGAAGAATCGCATGGAAAGAATAAAGAATAGAATTGGTTTTGCAAATGGTTTGATAGTACCTAGTGTTGGCAGAAGTGGGGGAATTTCTCTTCTTTGGACAAGGGAAATTAATTTGGAGATTAAAAGCTACACAAGATTCCACATTGACGCAATAATCTTAGAGCCCAACAGTGATTACAAATGGAGATTAACTGGTTTCTACGGCCATCTAGAGACACATAAAAGGTATGAATCCTAGCACCTTCTTGCTTTCCTTAATAATCAATTCCAACGACCCTGGTTATGCTTCGGTGATTTTAATGAAATCCTTTCAATGGATGAGAAATTTGGGGGAGAAATTCGCACCTAGCAACAGATGGATGCTTTTAGGAGAATAGTAAATTATTGTGGTTTCCATGACTTGGGATATTTTGGTCCGGACTATACATGGAGCAATATGAAATTGGTGGATAATAGAATTCGCCTCAGATTAGATAGGGCATTGGCTACCTCTGAGTGGTCAGCTAGATTCGGAGGGATGAAAGTGTACTATTTAGTGGATTCAACTTTAGACCATTATGCATTACTAGTCACGGACTCCAAAACTAGGCACCGACCAAGGGTTAGACACTTCCACTTTGAAGCTTAGTGGACTAAAAGAGAGGATTGCAAGGCCATTATTGAGGCCTCCTTGGGATTCAGAGTGGACCTTAGCGCACCAGAAGGCATATCAGAAAATCTCAGAAACTGTGCAGTTGAACTTTCCAGATGGAATTCTGCGGTCTATGGGCAAATTCCAAAGAAAATCCAAGAAAAAGAAATGCGCTGAATGCCCTAGCCATGCGAGAAAAGGATAAGGATGTGAGTTTGGAGATTAACAGGCTAAGGGGAGAGATTAATGATCTCCTTAATGATAAGGAATTTTATTGGGGACAACGGGCAAAAGCCCACTAGCTTAAAGAGGGTGACAGAAACACTAAGTTTTTCCATGCGCAAGCTTTGGAAATGAGAAAACAGAATACTATTGTGGGCATTTGGGATGAGCAGGGAAGATGGTGTGATGACGAAGAAAGCATTGCCCAAGCTGCCATATCTTATTTTGACAACATATACAGTTCCTCCCACCCAAGCCATATTGAGGAATTAATTGAAGCAATCTCTTCTAAGGTGATAGATGACATGAATGAAAGCCTAACAAGGGAATTAACCAATGAAGAAGTGGTAGTTGCACTAAAACAAATCCACCCTAACAAGGCTCCAGGACTAGACGGTATGTCTGCCGTATTTTTTCAGAAATATTGGAGTATTGTTGGTAACAATGTTACTAATATGGCCCTAAATGTCCTCAACCATAACATTCCCATACCAGAGCTCAACAAAACCAATATCTCCCTAATTTCGAAAATAAATAACCCCAAAAGAATGACTGACTTTTGCCCCATTAGCCTATGCAATGTAGTTTATAAGCTCATTTCTAAAATTCTTGCCAACCGTCTAAAAGCTCTCCTACCCCACATTATATCAGAGAATCAAAGTGCCTTCACCTCTGATAGGCTTATCACAAATAAAGTGCTAGTGGCTTTCGAGTTGATGCATTATTTAGACAAAACATTAGGGAAAGAGGGCTTTATGGCCGTCAAACTTGACATGAGTAAGGCCTTCGATAGGGTTGAATGGGGTTTCATATCTAAGGTTATGGAAAAAATGGGGTTTTGCAATAGATGGATAAAATTGGTCATGCAATGCATCACATCGGTATCATGCTCTGTCCTCATAAACAATGTTGCTCACGGAAATGTCTATCCTTCGAGAGGTCTCCGCCAAGGTGACCCACTCTCCCCAAGCCTTTTTCTTCTTTATGCCGAAGGCCTTTTAGCACTCATTCACCAGGTAGCCAGGAATCAGCTCATCACAGGCATATCCATTACTAGGGGTTGTCCAAAGGTGACCCACATTTTCTTTGCCGACAACAGTATCCTTTTTTGTAAAGCAACTTCAGAAGAATGCCACAAGTTAAGATCAATCCTGATGGAATATGAAGAAGCTTCGGGTCAGAAAGTCAACACAGACAAATCATCTATCTTTTTTAGCCCCAATACAGCACAAGAAACTAGAGATGAGATTTTTAATATCTTGGGCCCTATGCAAAATTCGAGGCATACTAAATATCTCGGCCTCCCTTCTCTTATTGGCAGGTCAAAAAATCAAGTCTTTGCAAATTTAAAGGAGAGGGTCAGTCAAAAACTAGCGGGCTGGAAAGGCAAGCTTCTATCTATGGGGGGGAAAGAAATTCTCATCAAAGTGATGGCACAAGCAATTCCAATATACACTATGAGTTGCTTCCAACTGCCTCAAGGCCTATGTGACGACATGGAAAGAATGATGAAAAACTTTTGGTGGGGCCAAAGGCAGCAGGAAACAAAAATTGGTTGGATTAGCTGGAAGATGATGTGCAATCCAAAGGCAAAAGGTGGGTTGAGGTTCAGAAATTTACAAGATTTTAATTAGGCCATGCTAGCCAAGCAAGCTTGGAGAATCCTCACTAATCTGAGCTCTTTGGTAGCTAAAGTGCTAAAAGCTAGGTACTTTCCCACATGTGACTTATTAAATGCTAAGCTTGGTTCTTCCCCTTCTTATTCCTGGAGAATCATTCACAGTAGCTTAGAAATCATAAGATGTGGAACCTGGTGGAGAGTTGGAAACGGGAAACAAATCCATATATGGGAGGATATATGGCTTCCAACACCTTCAACCTACAAGGTTATCTCTCCCCAGAACCATAATACTGAATTCCCTATGGTCTCCTCCCTCATAGACCCTGACACTAAATGGTGGAAAACAGAAGTTCTTCGATCCACATTTCTTCCCTTCGAGGTTGAAACCATCCTGAAGACTCCACTAAGCCATAATCAGCTGGAAGACAAGCTTATCTAGATTGGAAACAAGAAAGGAGAATTTTTGGTGAAAAGTGCCTATCACATAGCCCATAGCATGATCGATTCAACTGAGGTGGGTGAAAGCTCCTCTGGGGACCCTTATAGACAACTTTGGAGGAATCTTTGGCAACTAAACCTCCCTGCAAAAATAAAATTTTTTGCTTGGAGGGCTTGTGTAAACGGGCTGCCCACCTTCGAGAACATAAGAAAAAGAGGGATTAACATCAGCAATGCTTGCCCCATTTATGGCCTGGAACCTGAGGACATCAATCATGCTCTCCTCCATTGTGAAGCTGCCTCCCTTGTTTGGAGCTATTGGTCTGATCATCCTAGACCACCATAGAGTCACAATTGGTCTTTCCTAGACATGGCCTCGCATTTAATTCAATCTAATTCCCCACAAGTCCTAGATTTATTTTTTGTGTTATCTTGGGCTATTTGGTCTAATAGAAACAAATTGGTGCATAATGATTCTCCTCTTTCCATCACAGGTTTGGAATCTGGTAATCAGCACCTTGGAGGACTTCAGAAAGGCCACTTCCTTAGACATCCTCCCCCCAAGGCAATCACAAACTAGGTGGGAGACTCCTCCTCAAGGAGTTTTCAAAATCAATGTTGATGGGGCAACTTCAGACCAGGGAAGAAATTCCAGCATTGGAGTGATTATTAGGGATAGCAATGGCCAAGTTGTGGTAGCCCTCAGTAAATATCTACCAGGCAGATTTGCTACAGATCAGGTGGAAGCTCTGGCAATGGAGCAAGGCGTATTGCTTGCTCAAGAATTGTAGTTGTCTCGTGTCATCCTAGAGAGTGATGCCCTTGTTGTGATTCAAGCCTTGAATGACAACTCCACAGGAAGTGAATTGGGCCACATATTACAAGGAATTCAGCTTGCGCGTGAATCCTTCAAGCTCTGCACTTTTAAGTATTTGAATAGAGACCTTAATGTTGTAGCGCATGAGCTTGCTCAGCTTGCGCATAGAAATGAATCATCCTGCACGTGGAATGGGGTTACCCCCCCTGCTGTGTCTATGTAGTCCAAAATGACTTGTTGTACTTGGCCTAGTGTCCTGTTGTGTTTGTCCCTTTGATGTACTCCTTTCTAGTTTTATGATATAAAACTACCACTACAAAAAAAAAAAAAAAAAAAAAAAAAAAAAGAGAAGTCTTCACTTCCATGATCAAGACAAATCATCTTAATTGACATCTTATAGTCTTCGCAGATGAAATGCTCAATTTCATCACCGATTACAAACTAAGATTTTAAGTTTACAAATAACTTGTGATTTATATCTTCTGTGACTAAATCACATACTATGCATCTAAAGGACTATATGATAATGTCCAAATATTCATATTACCATTATTTTAGATAATAATAAAACAACTTTATTGCATATAACATAATGTTATACATAGCATACAATAGGATTTTAGGGCACTAATCCTAATCCTAATCCTAATAGCCGCTTCCTCTCTAGATTTTCAAACTAAAAGAAAGCATGATGTCGATGTCAAATTTCTCCAGATAAGCTCCAAGATTATCTTTGGATAGCAATGCTATGATTTTTGTTTTTTTTTTTTTTTTTTGGGGGGGGGGGGGGGGGGGTGGATCTATAATGTTTGGTTGGTGAGAAAGTGTTGGCAAGAAAGTGGAAGAAAGTGAAGTAATTTTTTTTTTGGTTATTTAGTAGATTTTTTATTAATAAATAAATTTGTTTAGTTATTTCACATGGATATTTGTATAAATTCATTAGTTACATTTTTGGAACGTGATGGAATGTAATTAATGAACCAAAACTGGTAATGTTACATTACATTAAAGTGATTCAATGAATCTAAGATTAAATTAATCTAACATTACAATGCAATGTCACTTCATGCTAACCAAATGCCGTCTTAAAGATTCTATTATATTATCTCAATTATCTTACTTCAATCGATATTCCTATTCTTCTCAAAAAATAAAAAAATGTTAATCCTATAATTTTATAATAAATAGAAAATTTTAATTTAACTTAGGTCACATGAGATAACTAATGTTATGTGGTACCATATTGTCATGTCACCACACTAAATATTCTGATGTAACTTTCTATGTCACCAAAAATTATAGGTTAGGTTTAGGTTCTAATTAGTTCATTTAGTCACATTTAAATCCTTTATTCTTGCGGCCCGAGCCTAGTGGGTAGAGTGTTACTATGGTTACGTTCAAGTGGAAGACACCAACTCAAATTGCCCTCTACCTTTTTCTTATTCATAAAAAAAAGTTAATTCATTTAATAAAATATTTTATTGTTGAATAAGAAATTTGTAATTCAAACTTTACTTAAACCAAAAATCAATTGGTATATTAATACGATGATAAAGAGAAATGATCATGTAAGAAATATTATACCCTCAAAATCCTATTTTATATATAATCTTAAATAAACTGTTTCTTTAAGTGTCCGTTTGGATTGAGCTTATTTTTGCTAAAACTGAAAACTGAAACTGAAAAAGTTGTAGCGAAATAATTTTTAAATGTGTAAATAGTGCTGTGGGACCTATTTTTAATGAAAAAATTACTGAAACGTGTAATTTGTGGGTCCGTAAACAGTACACACGCGCAATCCAAACACTCACTTTGTCTCTTATCATCTTATGAATTATGATCTTATCAACGCTCGTCTCAAATAGGACAAAAGAGAAGTCTTCTACTATTGAGTCCAAATCTTCTGTCTCATCAATTGTGCTCCACTTTATACTCCACCAATGAAACTTGGACAAATAATCTCTTTCATTAAATGAGATAACTCTGACTTTAACACCGTTAACGTTAAAATCCCTTTCTTTTACTTTCTTTCTTTTTTTTTTCTTTTTCTTTCTTTCCGCAGCTTTTGTTCTTCTCTCTGTTTGCAGCTTTTGTTCTTCTCTTTGTTTGCAGCTTTTGGTTTCTTTTTTTCCCTCTTCCTTTTTTTTTTTTTGGTTTCTTTTTTTTCCTCTTTTCCATGTGGTTGACATTAACAAGGAGTCCAATGAGTTTTGTTCGAGATTCTTAGCTGGTTTCTCAAATCGGTTTTGCTCATTTCTTAATTTTGAGATCTGGATTCTGAAATTTTTTTTCTTCAAAGGTTCTTAATTAATTTTTGTGTTACTTTTTCAGTTTGAGGTTCCAAGTTCCAAACTTTAATGGCTCCAAGATTGGACTTTTCTAACTGGTGGGCAAAAGATACCTGCAAAGGAAACCCAGTGGTAGTCACAATGGATAACCCAAATTTCTTAGTTGTGGAGATTGATGGTCCAAAGTCTGGCTTCAGGCTTGTAGAGAAAAGTAGAGGCAAAAATGCAAAGCAAGTAACATGGGTTTTGCTTCTCAATAGACAAAACTTATTGGACTCCTTGTTAACGTCAGCCACATGGAGAAGAGGAAATAAAAGAAACCAAAAGCTGCAAACAAAGAGAAGAACAAAAGCTGCGGAAAGGGGGGAAAAAAAAAAAAGAAACCAAAAGCTGCAAACAGAGAGAAGAACAAAAGCTGTAGAAAAGAAGAAAAAAAAAAAAAAAAAGGGATTTTAACGTTAACGGTGAGTGTTAAAGTCAAAGTTATCTCATTTAATGAGAGAGGTTAATTGTCCAAATTTTATTGGTGGAGTATAAAGTGGAGCACAATTGATGAGATAGAAGATTTGGACTTTCTACTATTTTCCTTTTTCCTTTTTAAATATATTTCCCCTTATTTAGGTGATTTTCAATAATTAATATATTGCAGGTGTTGTTGGGGAAGGATCTTCTGACTGCCTACAACGAAACACCACTTCTATATATATAATCACACGAATCACTCCATTTGATTCATTATTCGACTTATCTTTTACCCCCGGCCCATTATCTTTCTGACAATGGCGCACGAGGTAGTTCTACTGGATTTCTGGCCAAGCATGTTTGGAATGAGGGTGAGGGTTGCACTGGCTGAGAAGGGTATCAAGTATGAGTACAAGGAGGAGGACTTGAGGAACAAGTGCCCTCTGCTTCTGAAGATGAACCCCATTCACAAGAAGATCCCAGTTCTCATCCACAATGGCAAACCAGCATGTGAGTCTCTGGTCATCGTTCAGTACATTGACGAGGTGTGGAAAGACAAAAATCAATTTCTGGGCTGATTTTACTGAGCAGAAGGTCCGTTTCCCTTTTCTATAGTGTAGGCTATATGCAATTATTATTATTATTATTATTATTATTATTATTTTTGTTCTTTTCTGTTCTTTTCTGTTCTTCTTCACTGAGAAAAAATTTCCCACAAATGTTATTTATATATATATATATTTTTTATGAAATTGTTATTTGATATATATATATATATATATTTATTTATTTATGTATTGATAGGATATTATTTTATAGGGTAAAATATAAAACTGACCCTTATAAGTTTCTTCAAATTTCATTTCAGTTTTCTAACTTTGTTTTTCTTCATTTCAATCCTCTAAATTTTAAGTTTATTCAATTAAGACTTTTCCATCAACTTTTGTAATATGTTATGGTTAATTTTTCAATTTTATAAATTTTTCTTCAATTTAAATTAAAAAAAATTTTAATTAATGGTTGAAAACTATTTTCCAAATTTTTTTTCAATTTCTTTTTTTTTTACAAAAGTTAACGAAAATGACTTAATTAAATAACGCTGAAACTTAGAGTACTGAAATGAACGAAAAAAATTAATTAATGATTGAAAATTAATTTCCAGATTTTTTTTTTCAAAAAATTTTAACGAAAGTTAATGAAAATAACTTAATTGAATAAATCTGAAACTTAGATGATTGAAATGAACAAAAACAAAATTAAAAAACTGAAATGAAATCTAAAAGTAGTTAGAATTCCTGTTTTATATTTTAGCCTATATATCGATTGAAGAGCCAAGAGTATCTTACTATCTTGTCTCAAATATTTTAGTTTATTTATTTATCTTTTAAAAATCTTGGTTTTCCCACATTTCTAATTCTTCATATTATGATGGTTTATTAATGTTAGATTCGACACTTTGACAGATTTCTTTAAACTACTTTTACCTAAAATATTCATGTTAATGCTCTCATGATAGGTTTATTTATTAGAATTGGATAGTTTATGGGTCTTGTGATGTCAGAAGACATGTGACAGAAGTTTCCATTGGAATTGATGAGTCTAACATATTTTTTTACCTTTATCATCTTTATTAGTATTATATTGATGCAATTTAGCCAACAATAGTATATAAACTAAAATATTTTATTCAACAAAAAATAAATAAATAAATAAAATATTTTAATAATATCAGTAAAGTTAAATAGTAAGGTAAATTCCAGAAAATTACCATGAAGTTTGAGTTAATATCAATTAAATCTAAAACTTCTCAAAACTAATTAATTTAGTCCTTAAAAGACAATTTTGTCCCTAAGTACCTAAATGCTGTCAGTTTCTGTTCTCTCTCAGTTAACGGAAAGACTTGATTGAATAAATCTGAAATTTAGAGAACTAAAATGAACGAAAACAAAATTACACTAAAATGAAATTTGTAAAAAAGTTAGAGAGTCAATTTTACATTTTAGCATATTTTATATATTGATCGAAAAGACAAGAATATCTTACTATCTTGTCTCAAATGTTTTAGTTTATTTATTTATCTTTTAAAAATCTTGGTTTTGCCACATTTCTAATTCTTCATATTATGATGGTTTATTAAAGTTAGATTCGACACTTTGACAGATTTCTTTAAACTACTATTACCTAAAATATTCATGTTAATGCTCTAATGATAAGTTTATTTATTAGAATTGAATAGTTTGATAAGTTTATTTATTAGAATTGAATATTCAGCAAAAAAATTTATTAGAATTGAATATTTTATGGGTCTTGTGATGTCAGAAGACATGTGAAAGTTTCCATTGGAATTGATGAGTCCAACATATTTTTTGAACAAACTTTATCATCTTTATTAGTATTATATTGATGCAATTTAGCCAACAATAGTATATAAACTAAAATATTTTAATAATATCAGTAAAGTTAAATAATAGGGTAAATTTCATAAAACTACCTAGATTTGAGTTAATACTAACTAAATCTAAAACTTCTCAAAACTAACCAATTTAGTCCTTAAAAGATAATTTTGTCCCTAAGTATCTAAACGTTGTTAATTTCTGTTTTCTCTCAGTTAACGAAAAGGCCATAATTGAATAAATATGAAACTTAGAAGACTAAAATGAACGAAAATAAAGTTAGAAAACTGAAATGAAATTTGAAAAAAGTTATGATAGGCCAAGAATGTATTGACCCTTTGTGATAATTAACCAATTAATTAGTCAAGTGAATTAATTAAGTTAATTAACATGCAATATGCGTGGTAGCACAAGCAAATTACCAACTAAGTTAATATGCAGTGGAAAATAAGTCGACACGGTGATTCGTTTATGAATGGAAAAAAACCTACACAGCAAAAACCCCACTGGGTGAGTTTAAGGTCATCACTCTTGAGAATTCACTATTATCACAACAAGCAGTTACAAGTAAAGGAATCCTAGTACCTTATACCAACTTACAGTTGAACCCTTACCCCAATACCCAATTGGACTTGTTCTGTAGTGACAATATCTCATTTCAATGCACGACTCCCAGTATGTGACTAACCAATTCAATGCGCGGATCCCAGTACGCGGCTTACACACCAACTTGAGAAGGATGTTGGCTGCAAAGTTCTTCAGTTCATCAACACGATGAAGATCATGAAGCTCCTTGGTTACAAAACCCTATGGTATACAAACATAGCAGCTTCTTGAAGAGAAAGATGAACTAAGAAAACTTTGTCTCCGGTCACAGTATGCTTGTGAATAACCTTTGCATCAAATTGCACTCACTTGCATCAATTGTAACAGCCCTTAAAACAATCCTTATATATGTTTAGGGTTGTGAGAAAAAAAGACCCAAATATTTATACACGGATTGGATGAAAATCAGAATTAAAAATCTGATTTTCTTAAATCTCGATAGATACCCTATCTATCGAGCAGCTATCGAACATCGGGCTTAAATAGCCTTTTAAACCTCGATAGATACTAGCTGTCGAGTTTTAAAATCCAGCACTTTTTCACTTGATTCTTGGACAGATTTTCATGGCTTTAACACTTGAACTTGAAATCTTGTTCCTTGAAGCATTAAACACATCCTAAATCTACCCAATTATAAGTAAAGTGCGTTTTGTCAAAGGAATAGCCAATTCTATATTGACATATGTTCCTAACATGATTCACATATGTCCTAACAAGTTAGAGGGTCAATTTTACATTTTAGCATATTTTATATATTGATCGAAGAGACAAGAATATCTTACTATCTTGTCTCAAATATTTTAGTCTATTTATTTATCTTTTAAAAATATTCGTTTTCCCACATTTCTAATTCTTCATATTATGTTGGTTTATTAAAGTTAGATTCGACACTTTGACAGATTTCTTTAAACTACTATTACCTAAAATATTCATGTTAATGCTCTAATAATAAGTTTATTTTTTAGAATTGAATAGTTAATGGGTCTTGTGATGTCAGAAGACATGTGAATGTTTCCATTGGAATTGATGAGTCCAACATATTTTTTGACCAAACTTTATCATCTTTATTAGTATTATATTGATGCAATTTAGCCAACAATAGTATATAAACTAAAATATTTTAATAATATCAATAAAGTTAAATAATAGGGTAAATTTTAGAAAACTACCTTGAAGTTTGAGTTATTATCAATTAAATCTAAAACTTCTCAAAACTAACCAATTTAGTCCTTAAAAGACAAATTTGTCCCTAAGTACCTAAACGCTGTTAGTTTCTGTTCTCTCTCTTCTCTTTGACTCTCATCTCTTTTCTCTTTTTCTCTCTCTCACCCAGCTAATCCCCCATCTCTTCTCTCTCATCCCTTTCTCTCTCACTAAACTTTGGTCATCAATGAAACCCACAATCCTCTCTCCTTCTAATTTTCCTTTGGTTGTTAGGTTCAGATGATTTGGGTGTGGGTTTGAAAATTTGGATTTTAGGTATATTATTTGTAGATCTATGGGTTTGCTATTTTGATTTGGGTTTTGGGGTTTGGTTGGATAGATGTCTTCAAATCTAGTGCATGTAGTTTAGATTTAAATTTTGGTGGGTGATCTTTCAAATTTGTGGTGGTCGTGTGGCTTAGGTTGGAAGTGGTGGCAACCATGGGTTGTTGCTGCACTAGGTCGAAGGTGGTGGCAACCGTGGGTTGTTATTGCACTGAGTCAGAGGTGGTGGCAGCCGTGGTTGGTTACCGCACAAATGTTTTTGTTTTTGTTTTTTTTTTTTGCTACACTGGGCTAGAGGTGGTGGCAGCCATGGATTGTAGTTGATGTTACTATTTTTAGGGGTAGAAAATAGGGAAGAGAGAATGAGAGTTGATGCTAAACTAACCTTTAGTAGTAATGGTTGTTCAATGGAGTTGCTGATGCCGATGAGACTTATGGGTTTTATAGGTGGCTAGGTTTGTTGAGAGAAAGGGACGACAGAGAAGAGAGTTAGAAGAGATAATGGCGTTTAGCTATTTAGGGACAAAGTTGTCTTTTAGGGATTAGGTTGATTAGTTCTAAGAAGTTTTGGATTTAGTTGGTATTAGCCCAAACTTCAAGTAGATATTTAGAATTTACCCTAAATAATAAAAAGTAATTAAGTTACATAACTAATGGATATGGTGTAAGACAAAGTTTTTATTTAAAAATATCCAAGATTATATTATAAAATAAATAATAAAAATATTTTTAAATTTTTTATTTTAAAACTTTGAATAATTGTTTTAAGCAAGATATTTAGGGTCAGTTTGAAATCTGTTTATTTTGCTGAAACTGAAAACTTTTTGCTGAAAGTATTGTAAATAAAGGTAAAAGTTAGTTGAAATAATATAATGGGACTCATGAATAGTACCAAGAATTACAGTGGGATTCATAAATAGTACCAAAAATAAGCTGAATAGTAAAATATGTTGGTAAAAATAGTCTTTGCCAAACGGACACTTAGGGTCTGTTTGAATACTGTTTATTTTGCTGAAACTGAAAACTTATTGCTAAAAGTACTGTAAATAAATGTAAAAGTTAGTTGAAATAGTATAGCAGGGCCTATGAATAGTACTAAAAGTGCAGTAGGGCCTATAAATAGTAGCAATAAAAAGCTGAATAGTAAAATAATTTTAATTTTTTATTGGTATCTAAATACACTTAGGTACGATTTGGATCCGGAGGTTGCGTTTCACGTTTGCGTTTCTTCTCTCTCTCTCTTTTTTCCTCTGTTGTGCACGCGTTTAGGGGGGACAACGGCTACTATTCATGCTACTGTTCATGAACAATAGCCGTAGTTTGTTGACTTTTCAGCCCCTTTATCAGTCCTGTGGGTCCCGTGAACAGTGCACGGGACCCACAAATTTTACTTTTCAGCAACTTTTTCATTAAAAATGGGTCTCACGGTACTATTCACACATTTAAAAATTATTTTGCTACAGTGTTTTCAATTTTCAGTTTCAGCAAAATAAGTTTTATCCAAACGGACCCTTAATCTCTTATATTTAGTAAAAAATAGTTTGTTAAAAGTCTTGTAACTCAATAATACTGTTTAGCTAGTTCTTTTTATGTGAATTTGAATTCAAATTTCCCTCCCCTCTAATTTTTTTTTTTTTTTTTTAATTCTTGAAATAGATTATACTAATGATTTTAATATATTTTTATTGAGTCAAATGGCAACATTATGTCGTACAGTTGTAATACATTGAGCCAAATATATAGTGCAAAATACGAGTATGATCCAAATTTATTATTAAAAACAAATATTTGGATAAATTATTAAACAATATACAATAACTAGTGAAACTTCATTGAATTCCTTAAAACAATTTTAATTGGAGTTATATTTTTTAAACTATAGCAATATTGTTCAATTTAGAGCAACTAATATTGTTATTTCATTATACTTATGGTACACTACATGACATAAGCCGAAAAAGCAAAAGAAATTTTTTTTTTTAAATGGTAGAGGATGTCCACTTGATATAACCACAACATATATCAGATAATTTTTATAATCGGGTTTTAACATTAAATTTTTTTAGTGATTTGAGTCCATCTTTCATTAGCAAACAAGAAAAAATATATATAAAGGAAAGATAAAAAACTTCAAAGTTGAAACCTATTCTAACAACCGAGATTAACTAATATTCTATGGATAATATTTTCCTACAAACCAGTTTAGAAGAATCCCATCTAACTCATTATGTAGCTATTTATATGACTATCATATATTATTTAAACAAGTTACATAACTTATTAAAAAATTAGGCAACGAAAAATACATGTCAACAATCTTTTCAACCTATACATAGCGAATTTTAGGAAAATTCCTCCAAATTGGTTTAATTTGGAGGTTAACTTTTTCCATCTTCAGCATTCTTGTTCTACTATGAGCTCTCTAGGTAATGAGAATACAAACCATTCCAATTTGGAGGTTAACTTTCTCCATATTCAGCATTCTTGTTCTACTATGAGCTCTCTAGGTAATGACAATACAAACCATTCATATTCCACATCCCTGTTTTACGAAAGTGCTAATACAATATAAGTGCAAGATGCAAGTGTATGACACTGCAAGGAAGATATGAGCCACCAAAGGAGAGGAGCAAGAGGTAGAAAAGAAGGAATTCATTGAAACTTTCAAGATATTAGAGGGAGAGCGTGGTGAAAAGCCTTTCTTTGGGGGTGAAACATTTGGCTTTGTTGACATTGCTCTAATCACTTTCTACAGCTGGTTTTATACCTATGCGACCTTTGGCAATTTCAGCATAGAGGCTGAGTGCCCCAAGATTATTGCATGGGCTAAGAGGTGCATGCAGAAAGAGAGTGTTGCGAATTCTCTTCCTGACCAAAAGAAGATTTATGAGTTTACTGTTTGGATGAAGAAATATTTTGGCATGGACTATGTTAGATTCTAAGGAATTAGGAACTAATGTATTAGAACTTTAATGTGTAATGCTGGCAAACCATGATCAAAACATTTAGTCTAGATTTAGGCTGCTCAAAGTGTGTTCTTGTGTAAAGTTGGAATCGAGTGTACTGCAGGATTTATTGTGTAAATCTGCAAAGCTCAATCGATCGAAAATTAGACTCGATTGATTGAAGATCGTGCAGATTGTTTTTCTGTAGAATTTTCCAACTCAAGTCCAGGCCCGTATAACGTGTAGGGTTTTATGTTTTGTCTTAAGTATAAAAGGAAAAGCCATAGCCATGTTATATAGTTGCTGTTTATGCTGTGTGTATGAATCTCTTGTGAGATCTAGAGGTGTTTGCCTTCATACATACTAAGGGTTATCAAGAATCAAGATTCATGTCAAGAGCTTGATGATCGTTTCAGTTGCTGCATAAAGAGCTTAAAGAAACACAAGTGAGAGTACTTGTAGTTGCTGTGGATCAAGGAAAGAAATAGTCCATGAACTCGAAGTTGTCACGTGGTCATGGTAGTAAGTTTCCTACACGAGGTAGCAATAGGATGTTAGTGATCTAAGTCGCTATTGTGTAAACTTCAATTCTTTCATAGTGGATCTGTTTTACCTTGAGGATAGCTAAGTTAAATCCTCCCTAGGTTTTTTACCTGTTTGGTTTTCTTGGGTTATCATATCGTTGTGTTATTTATTTTCCGCACTGTTTCAATGATATGATTTATTTGTGTTAACCTAGATCAGAATAATTTAACTAAGTAATCACTTGGCTAAATAACTAGGTTAAACAACTTGTGTTTTAAGGGTTTTAAAAATGTACAAGTGGTATCAGAGCGGGTTAGCTCTAGTGTTTAGATCTTTTGATTTAAGAGTTGATCCTTGACCCCTTTTGTCATGGAACACGATCACTCTCTTGTGATTCCACCTTATTTTGATGGGAACAATTATGCCTATTGGAAAGTAAGGATGAAAGCATTCTTGAAATCTATTGATGAGAGAGTTTGGAATTCTATTGAATACGGATGGGAGAAGCCCACTACTCCTGTTAGTGAGTGGCAAACTTCTCAGAAAGAAGCAACCGCTTTTTATAGCAAAGCCATGAATGCTATTTTTAATGCTGTTTCTATAAAGGAATTCAAAAGAATCTCTAATGTTGAGATTGCTCATACTGCTTGGAATATTCTCCAAACTGTGCATGAAGGCACAAAGACAGTTAAGATAAATAAGTTGCAGCAGTTAACAACTAGATTTGAAAGCATTAGGATGTTTGATGATGAAAGTTTTAATGAATTCTATACTAAGCTTAATGATATTGTTAATTCTACTTATAATTTGGGTGAAATCTATGATCAACCTAAGATTGTTAAGAAGATTCTTAGATCCTTGACTGAGGATTTTAGACCCAAAGTAACTGCCATCACTGAAAACGAGGATGTGGACTTTATCCCTATTGATGAACCTGTAGGATCTCTTCAGTCCTATGAGTTGGACCTACCTAAGACAAGCAAATCCAAATCAATGGCTCTTAAGTCTGTTGATAATGTTGATGTGAATGGATTTGATGATGAGCTCTTTGCTACAAATATTGCATATCTTGCCAAGAACTTTAGAAACTTTCTTAGGAACAATAACAGAAGGGCAAGAGGTAAAAACAATGTTGAACCTAGAAATTTTAGGAGGAATGACTCCACTAAGGTGAATAATACTGAAAAACCTAAAGAGAAAGTAGGTCACACTTCTAATAATTCTATGGTTCAACAATGTTTTGGTTGTCAAGGACATGATCATGTGAAATCAGAATGTCATACATTCTTGAGGTCAAAAGATAAGGCTATGGTTGTAACCCTTAGTGATGATGAAATTTCTGATAATGAGTTTGATATCGATGAGAATGGAAACTTCATTGCTTTCTTAGTTACTGCTGTAGTTGATGAAAGTGTTGCTGTTAATGAGAACCCTTCTGATGGGGAACTCTCTGAGGATGCTGATTTGCAAGAAGCATATAATAAGCTTTGCAAGGTTGCTGCAAAGGATGCCATGAACGTTGATTTAGGCTTATAGAAAATTGCTTTTCTTGAACTTGATAAGAAAATTTTGCTCTTGAAATTGTTTGATGCTAATGAATTGCTTGATAAGGTGAAGACTGAGAACATGTTGTTGCTTGATAAAGTTAAAAATTTGGAACTTGAATTATTTGTTGCTAGAGAACAAACAAATAGGACTGCTAGTTCCAAACTTAAACACATGCCGAGTATTCAGAAGTCTCCCTTAGACAAAATTGGTCTAGGTTTTAAAGATAGCATCGCTGTTTCTATGACTTATTCCACAAACTTTGTTTCTTCTTTTGAGCCTTTCGTGAGTGAGATTGTCAAACCAATAGAAGTTACAACTCCTAGGAAGATTAGGGTTGATCTCAAAGAGTCTAAACCTAAGACTTCTAACCCTCCTAAGGACAAGGTGCATGATAGACCTGCATAAGTTTGTCATTTTTGTGGAAAGTTTGGGTATATTCGTCCAAACTGTTTCAAGTTACAAGCTATTAAGCGAGCAAATAAGCAAAAAGTACTTATGCCTCAAGCACAAGATCCTATGGTACTTATTGGTGAATTGGTAAAGGTTTTAAACTTTTATTCCAATCCTGGAGTTGCTCAGCATTCTAATATAAATAATAACTCCAATGCAAGAGTTGCATCTAAAAAGTTTTAGATGCAAAAGGATCGATCTAATTGCGTCTTTCTGACATGGTCTTTGGGCTTCATCGTTCTACTCTTTGTGACCATTCTTCTTTGTTATTTTGTTTTCTTTGTTTTTCTAGGATTTGCATTGCATAACATTCATGCATTTCATTCTAGGTTGTTTTTGTTATTCTTTTCAAAAATTAAAAACAAAAAAAGGAGAAAAAGGGAAGAAAAATGTGTTTTGCATTCTTTTTTCTTGAATTTGAAATCAAGGTTGGCCATATTATCTTTACATAACATGTTTATGTACCTTGTTTACCTTAGATGAGCTTATTTTATTGCACTTTACTAGTTTGAGTTTTGTAGTGCATATTGTGTGGGAGATGTTTATAGTTTTTGATCACTTGTTCTTGATCTTGAAGTTACATGCCTTTGATTGTTGGACTTGAACTTATTGAGAAATGCATAAATAACCATCTCACCACTGTTTACTAGTCAATCATGAACACCTTAGTGCATATCATAAGATTTTGTGCTCGAGAAAGTGTAGCACATGCACAAAAAGAACATAAGGTGTAGCCTCCGTTTAATACTAAAATTGGTGTGTACATTATTGGACTATAATTAATTCAATCAAATAAAATTGATATTTACATTATCTTGACTATTTTAATAAGTTTCTAATCAAATAAAATTGGTGTGTACATTATGAGGCAAATCAAGAAACTTACATGATTGCAAGCTTGTTTTCTAGGAGATGTGAGAGTTATATGATGTAATTCTTTGGGTGATAGTCTCTTTCAAATTTATGTGATGAATTTTGTAGAAATTGTGATTGATTACTATTCACATATCACCTTACATGTATCTCAAGCTTTTGCTAGTTGCACACACTACACAAATTACTCTTTGCTAAACTTTGTACATTTTATTGTGTGTGATCTTGCTGTGGCCATCCAAGATTAAAAATTATTTGATTTTAATGCAACATGTGTTTAATGTTTGAGATTTGGGGACAATATGATTGAAAATCTTGTTTTGGAAGGTCTAGGTTAAGTTCAAGTGTTTTTGAAAAACCTTTTATCTCATACTCATGCATTTCATTCATAAAATACCATGCTTTGAGGAGTTTCTGCATAAATTTGCTTTGTTTTTCAAAAATTTGATTTTTCCAGATTTTTGATTGATCGAACCTGTTGCTCGATCAATGAAAATTGCGATTAAAATTTTGGTTTGAATCTACCTGGCTCGATCTATGCTTGATTGATGCTGGATCGATCAAATGTAATTTTCGATTGATTGAATTTGTTTTTCAATCAATCGAAAATCGTTCAAAGAGTTTTTTTAAAAATATGAGATTTTCACATGTTCTTCACTATTCAAAATTTTTCAAAAAGTTCTATCTCTCTCTCTTCAACCGATCCAGATTCATAGCCAATTTTTTCTCGTTTTCCCTCAAATCTTTCTCAAGGTTTTTGTCGTCTAGCACCAATAAGACCCTTTTACCCTTTCTTTTTTGGTTTAATCTCATTTTTCATGCATTTAAGGGACAATTTCAAACCTATGGGATTTTGGGGTTTTTGGTGTTTTCAATGATTTCTTTCAAAATTGATCAATGGGTTTTTATTGTTGGATGATATTAACATGATCTTCGTGGTTTAATTTGATCGATTTGATGAATTGGGAATAATTGGAATTTCTAGGGCTTGAAACTACTCGATTTGGGGATTTTGTTCAATTAAGCAAAAATTGATGAAAATGGCTTATGTTATTGATTAATTTTATCATTATATATTGTTATCTAACTTGTGTAATGATATTTTGGTCAATTTGTTGGGATTTTTGAGAGTGGGTTTTCAAAATTTGGGGTTTTTGATATAAACCCTATGTTCAAGCCAATTCTGTGATTTTTAAATTGTAATTGAACTATTTTCACTGCATTAGAGCATGCATCATGTGTTAATACTGTTCATGCATCATATAGATTGTTATTTTCTATATTGTTTTTTCTCTAACTGTGCCTGATGCAGTCTGCCCTTGGGTTTTCTTGTTTTTTCTTTGGTTCTTCTCTGTCTGTCCTATTCCAACCTTAGCATCATGACTAGGAAGATTAGAGCCAATAGGAAAACCACCTCCTCTTCTGCCCCTACCTTTGATAGTGAGAGGTTTTGGTTTGAGAAAAACCAAAAGGCCTATAAGAAGTTGAACATATATAGGTCTGTTTGGGTTGAGAGGAAAGTTGTTTTAGATGAGCTTGATGGGGAGATTCGGAGAAACTTTGAGTGTAGGGGTTGGCTTCCTTTGATGGATATTTCTCATCCCCCTTCGATTGCCTTGATCAGAGAGTTCTACTCGAACCTCTCGGTCCACTCTGATGATTCCAACACACAGTATGTGATGAGTTGGATAAGGGGTGAAGAGTACACCATTACTCCTTTAGTAGTGGCCTCTACTCTTGGGGTACCTTTGGTACATCATCCTGTCTATCCTTATGATGAGACCCCTCCACTTGATGACATTATATCATATCTTATTGGGTCTTCTATCTAGTGGGGTTCTGATCCTTGGATCACCTCTCACGAGTTGACCGAGATTTATTATCTCTTTTTTCAGATT
Organism: Quercus robur; assembly: GCF_932294415.1. Lineage (NCBI taxonomy): Eukaryota > Viridiplantae > Streptophyta > Magnoliopsida > Fagales > Fagaceae > Quercus > Quercus robur. Next base: position 20,613,552 of record NC_065537.1, read on the forward strand.
TCTTGCCATTCTATTTAGCCCATCTCTCACTTGCACACCATTCCTATAGAGAGATGTGCATTTTTGTATGCCCTTGTGATGGATGCTCCATGAGTTTTCCTCATCTTTTCATTTGATCCTTGGTAGAGGTTCATAGGAGTAGTTTTACTGAGCATGGTTTGTTTTCCCCTGTTTTTATTCATAGGATTTTGTTGCATCTAGGTTTAGATGAGTTTCCTACTTCTGAGCCTGTACACATTATAGCTCCCATAGGTGCCACCTTCCTTCGACAAAGAGTTGCTCAGATGAGAGCTAGCTTTAAATGCTCTAGAGTAGAGTCTTCCTCTGGTGCACCTCCTCCTCCTCCTCCTTCTTCAGGCGATCCTACAGCTGAGTATGTCAATCCCACAGCCGCAGTTGATCCTCCACCGACTTCTTCTTTCGATGATGCTTCTTTGCGGAGTATGCTGGAGACTGTCATGATCGTTTAGGCAGCTTTGGGACAGATTTTGGTGGATGTGCTCACTGAGCTTCAGGCGTTGCGTGCTGATTTGGCGAGTTCTAGATGTTCTCCATCACCTCCTTTTGATGATGAGTCTTGATTGCCCTTTGGCAATTCGTCACAAAAAGGGGGAGTACATATGGATGGGGATATGGGGAGATTTTGTTTTCTTTGGAGCTTTGGAGCTTTAGATTGTATCTAGGTGCTTCATGATGTACTTATGTTTTTGGCTAATGTTGTATTCCTTTATTTTTATGAGATGTATATGTTAGGGGGAGACATTATGTTTATGTTTTTATTTCTGTTTCTTGTTTTACATTGTGCTACATTGATTATTGATTTATATTCATGAGGTTATTCATGATATATATCTTTTATTTTATGTTATGTAAAATCAAGAATTTTTATTTTGTTTTTACTTGTATTTTCCACACATACGTTTATGTGTTTGTTAAGTGTTACAGGAATATACAAGTTGATTCAGTCGTGCTGTTGTCTACACTTTCAATTGATGGATAGTAGTTAGGTTGAATTGTTGTTGGTTGGGCTGTTTTGTAACTTTGAGCATTTTTGTTTTGGTATGTGTTTTGTCACGGATTGTAAAAGGGGGAGTTTGTTAGGTTCTAAGGAATTAGAAACTAATGTATTAGAACTTTAATGTGTAATGTTGGCAAACCATGATCAAAACATTTAATATAGATTTAGGCTGCTCAAAGTGTGTTTTTGTGTAAAGTTGGAATCGAGTGTATTGCGGGATTTATTATGTAAATTTGTAAAGCTCGATCGATCGAAAATTAGACTCAATCGATCGAAGGTTGTGTAGATTTTTTTTTTTTTTGTGCAGAATTTTCCAACTCAAGTCCAAGCTCATATGACGTGTAGGGTTTTATGTTTTGCCTTAAGTATAAAAGGAAAAACCCTAGCCACGTTTTATAGTTGTTGTTTATGTTGTGTGTATGAATCTCTTGTGAGATCTAGAGGTGTTTGTCTTCATACATACTTAGGGTTATCAAGAATCAAGATTCATGTCAAGAGCTTGATGATCATTTAGTTGTTGTAAAAAGAGCTTAAAGAAACACAAGTGGGAGTACTTGTGGTTGTTGTGGATTCAGGAAAGAAGTAGTCCGTGGACTTGGAGCTGTCATGTGGTCGTGGTAGTAAGTTTCCTATACGAGATAGCAATAGGATGTTAGTGGTCTACGTCGCTACTGTGTAAACTTCAATTCTTTCATAGTGGATCTATTTTACCTTGAGGATAGCTAGGTTAAATCTTCCCCAAGTTTTTTACCGGTTTGGTTTTCCTGGGTTATCATATCGTTGTGTTATTTATTTTCCGCATTATTTCAATGATATGATTTACTTGTGTTAACCTAGATCTGAATAATTTGACTAAGTAATCACTTGACTAAATAACTAGGTTAAACAACTTATGTTTTAAGGGGTCTAAAAACGTATAGACTAGAATAGGCTTGGCCAAAGTGTAATAGTGGTAGCAATATTAGCATAGTTTTGGAATTGTGTTGGTTTACAGTTCCTAGAATTTGAATTTGGGCTTGTGTCATCAATGTACGTGAATAGCTTGTTAGAGACATTTTGGTGTGACTACTAACTTCAGATTAAAATGACATGCATTGTATCACATTTATGGTAATAAAATAAGACAAGACACTTTGATGTGTATGCTAAATGTTGGAATTTTCTAGATCATAGGTCATGTCAAAGAAATGATATTTGATAGATTTAATTAGACAAGATGTCCACAGGTCGAGTCGGATCAGGTTTAGAGCTGACCCATACTCAATCCAATTGAGTAGGGGTGATTGAGAATTGGATCCGTACTTGATCGAAAATACGAGTCAAACCCGACATTTCGGGTCATAGTTTGGGTGGGTCATAATCATCGGTTTGGCGAGTCGGGGCTACAAATTAGGCAACAAAATGAATCAAACAAGTGATCAATAGAACACAAATCAGATAAACAAAATAAAAATGTGTTAGGGTTTCATTTTTTAAAGTTTGGGTTTTAATTTTTTAAGTTCAAGATTGATGAGTGATAAATCAAATCTATGATCAAACAAATTAAACCAATAACTATAAATCTTTGAGTTTTAAGTGATTTGAATAAATGATAAACTCATATCTCAAAATAGAGAAAAAGAAATATGAAAAATGAAGAAAATATACTGAAACTCAACTCAATTTGACCGCTTGTGGAAAGAAAGTGAGGTAGCAATATGGTGATGACAGAGGCTGTTGGAGACTGGAGAGAGCTTGAAAAGTGAAAAGTAAAAAATAAAGAGAGGAAGAGAGAGAGATTCAGATTTTTTATATTTAGTTTTGAGTTGATGTTTTTATTTTGTGTGCAAGTCTCATACTAATTGCAAGACAATTGTATACAACTTGCCTAGAAACTAATGAGAGATAAAATATATATTGAATATATATTGAAGATAGGTGGTAGATTTTCTACCAATGAGAAGAAGACATGTGAGGGGATAGAGAAATTTAAAACACATTTAAATATACTTCGGTCGGGTCAATTTATGCTAGTCCCTAATCCTTTAACCCACCACCTAAACCCTAGTTTCAGTTTTCAAAGAAAGAAGATTCGTATCCAACCAACTAGGCCAATTGGATCCGCCCATTGGGCTTTGATTCGGTCAGATTCGACCAGTTTGGTCGGGTCTCAGGCCCATTGGACAACCCTAACCCTAGTAAATATTTGACCAACTTTTAATTGAATTTTTGAATTCTAAAAAAACCATAAAAAAATGTTGAGATTAAAAAAAATTCCTATTTGATGAGTAATGTATGATATACTGAGTCTTCTTGCAAAAATACAAAAAATACAAAAAATAATAAGATTTTTTTTTCACAATCAATTAGCAAAATTTGGACTAAAGGGCTAATGATTAATAGCATATCACGTTAATTAGGTAAAAACATCCAAATTTTGAAAGAGGAGGTTCTTTTTCAAAATACCCCCATACTTCAGGGGTGTGCTTGCACTTTATCAAAAAAAAAATTGAAAAAAATAAAAGACTTTACTTTTGTCCTATTTTTTAGGGGGTACATGACCAAATTTTGCCCACTTAACCCTGAAAAACACATCCTATGCAAACTATTACGTAAAATGCATTTTTTAAATCTTATTTGGGCAAATATGTATTAGTGTTGCTGATGTGTATTTCAGTTTTTTTTTTTTTTTTTTTTTTTTTTTTTTTTTTTTTTTTTTTTTTTTTTTAGTATTTTTCAAGTGGATAGTGGTTGTTGTTTGTGAAAAAAGAGAAATATTTTTAAAATTTGATATTTTAATGAAATAAAGTTTACAATTAATAAAAGTCAAAGTAGGCTAACCCAATGAAATTTGAGTCCAATTGGAGCAAGGATTCAAAGGAAATTTGAGTCCACTTGGGATTTTCTCCAAATGGGAATTCAACTTGTAATAGGATTCCTTGACCTATTTAAAGGCTCTTTAGGGAAAAATTCAAAGGGGAGCTACCGTAGAATGTAATTTAGGTTTTCTTAAAATTTCTTTACAATTTTTAAAGTTTTATTTGTATTATGGCTTGCTAAGGTAAGAGGTGAAACCCAACTGTTTATTAGTATATTCTTAACAATTATTTATTGGTTTTAATGCTTATATTATTATGTTTTTGATTGATTTATTCATCTAGAAAAGTATTTAGTTCTGTATAATTCTTTGATTTATTGCAGTGGATAAGAATGATCAAAACAATAAATGAGGGACCATTTTATTATATTAAGAGCATTTCCAACGATGTAGCCAAAACCAAAATACTCTTTACAATAGAGAGTGAAACCAAAAATCAATGCTCCAATAGTCTCTCTAAACCTTAAAAAGTTTTTTGCTAATGAACAATACCTCTCCAAACCTTATGGGTTACTATTCATTAGCAATAGAATTTTTCTCATTAAAAAAATTCTAGAACTGATTATTATATTAGTTTTTTTTTTTTTTTCTCTTTCTTCTTCATTTCTTTTTGCTCACTCTCTCAAACGTCTCCAAACTTAAGGAGACACAATCAAAACAAAGAGAAAAATACAATCTTTCATATAAAATAAAACTAATCAAACTAGAATCACTTTTAGAAAAGTTTTGACACAACTTTTATAGGAAATGGAAAAAGTTGTCAAAATATTAATTGTTTTTTTTTTTTCTTTTTCCATAAAAAATTTCTTTAAATGGATTATTAACCATTACCTTAAGGGCATTCATTAGTATTTCCCTATATATATATATATATATATATATATATAGATTTGTTCCACATATCTATTGAATCCAAACTCATTTCAAACTCATCTATTTATTTATTTTATTTACTTAAAAAAAGAACTTAACATTATTTAGAGAACATCAAGATTTATATATAATAATAAAAATTTACTTTGATACATCAAAAGTTATTTTATCTATTTTAACACGTCATTTTACAATACACCCTACATTAGATCTTCTATTCTTTTACCACTTTATTTAAATATTCATTTTAATTCTTTTTATTCTTTCTTTTTTGTTTAGAGAGAGAGAGAGAGAGAGTGTGTGTGTTTGGGTAATGTACTAGTGCAACCTGACAAAAGAGAGAGAAACGTGTGAATAAAAAATTGCTAAAATAAAAATTGCACATTTGGCCTTACAGTGCTATTGTTAGAATTGTACAGTAGCAAATGTCAAATTTATTTGGAATTTGACACATTTCATGAGGTATGGTTTTTGGTGTTTTGTGTGACAAATGCTAAAAATTTGGTATTTGGTTTAAATACTACTAATGCTCAAAGTACTATTACATCACATTCAAACCTTAGAGCCACTGTATTTAGTCCTTAGGCATGGCAAATATCGAGTAATATTAATCTATAAATATTTGTTGAACATTCTATGATTATGTCTACCATTTATATTAGCATTTGTAATATTTAATCCATCTAATAATAATAAGGAAAAAAAAAAGCAAAATTCAATACCTAAGTTTCACCGAAATTCATTTTAGGGTTCTAACTTTACTTTTATTCAATTAAGTCCTCTAAGTTTGAAATCTATTCAATTTACGTCTTCCATCAGTTGCTGTTGGATGATTGCCGATAGTGAACATTTTTTTTTTGTTGGTCCTTTTAATTAAAAAAATATGATAATATGATAAAAATATTTTTCTAAAAAAACAAAACACATATAAGAAAAAATAAAAAATAAAAAATTACCTTTAGCTGTTACACAGATTCAAGAACATTGGTTCACAATTTTCAATTCAATTCAATGGGCTCCAATATCACTGTTTTAAGGTCAGTTTGAGTCAAGCCAAACTGTTGAAGGATTATCCAAGGCTCAAACCCCTACCCCAACACAAATACTTCAAGCTTAAACATCTTAGCCCAATCCGGTTAGATCTCAATTACCCCCACAAACAATTGAGTCAACAACCAATATTCTAACCATTTGTTTACCTAGAGACATCCCTAGCTAGATCATTATCAAGCCCACCATTTAACTTGACACATAGCCTATTCCCTCATCCTCGTAACAGTTTGGATCCAAACCCATTTCCTAGTCCACCATATAATCCATACCTAAATACATGAGATATCCACTCTTAAAGTCTACCAAGCATGAACCCATGATCGAACTACATTATGGAAACTATGGTTACCATCCAAATCCAACTGAGGAAGACATCCATTTCATAATCCAACCTTGATGACTTGCATAATTGAGTGTAATTTATCACTTCTTAACTTTAAACTTTAGTCTAATTTTATTTATTTTGTTGATTTTAGACTTGATTTTTGTTATTTAAATTTTATTCCAGATTTGAAGAAAATAAAGATTTACTCAAATAAAAGAGATGTGAAGCAGCTAGAGAGAATATTTTTGGCCTTGGAAGTTGGCAAGAAAAAGAGAATGAGGCGCTTAAAAAAAAAAGAAGGGCTGAAAAGAAGGAGGCGCTGAACCACAAATAAAAAGAAGAGGGCTGAAAAACGTTTTGGGCTGAAAAAGTATTTGGGCTGAAAAAGTGTTTTGGGCTGAAAAAATAGGGCAACACCTCAAAAAGAAAAGAAAAAAACGTAGGGCTACAAGAAGACAACAAAAAGGAGGCGCTAAATGAAGCAGAAAGGAGGCGCTTAGCAAGAAAAGGAGGGCTGAACAGAAACCAAAAAAGTGGGGCTGAACAGAAACAAGAAAGAGGGCTGAAACAGAAGAAAAGAAAAAAAGAGGGCTGAACAGAGAACAAAAGAAAAGAGTGTTGAAGCAGAAAGGAGGGCTGAAGCAGAAAAGACACTGAAAAAGATTTTTTTGCGTTCATTTTTTCCTTCAAATCTTCTCAAAAAAATTATGGTGAATTCGTTTATGTTGAATTTAATTTTTAGCATGAACTAAACTTTCTTTATTCTAGGAAAACGATGTAATCTAGTTTCGAACTATGCTTACTTTTCTATGTTAATTTGAACAAATTCTCTTCATGTTTGTCTGATTTATTCTAAGCTTATTGCTTCTAATTAACTGGCCATTAATTAGATGAATTTAATCTTGTGATTTGCTGTCGAAAGAGGGAATTATAAGATAGATCTTGCATATTTCAGCATAGGTAAATATAGAGATCGAAAGACTTGTATGAACATATGTAGTGTTAAAATCGTTGGTCTTAATGCTTTCTTACTTTATTAAATTGCATACTCTTGTGTAAATTGATGAACAAGAATGTTTCCAATTGATTGTCGAAAGAGGCTTTTGGAAGAGTTTGGAGATTGCTAACAAACAGAGAGAATTAAATTCAATTAGCTAGATGAGTAAAGCATAGTGAGGTATTAGGTGAAATCAATTTCCTAGAAGTTTCTTTCTCATTAAGTTGATTTTCAAGAAACATCTTTCTTTTCCTCTGCGTATCTTTTATTTAAATTGATTTTATTTTGAATTCCAATTACAAAAAACCTTAGTGACTTCTCTAGATAAAATCGAGATTAGCATAATTTTGGAATTTGTCAAAAGTAAGTTACCAATCCCTGAGGATGATACTCTTCTCATCACTTTACTATAAAAGTACGATACTGTGCACTTGCAGTTTTGCACCATTCAAACCTCCCAACAACAAAGACCCACAAATCATGGTTATTGCTCTCATGCTATTTCTAAAAAGCATGAGGAGGAAGTCAACCCTATTCCTTGAATATTTCTGGTACCTTTGTAAAGGGCAGAGTGAAGAAAGAAAGAAAACCCTTAAAAGTTCTTGTAGGATTATCAGTCCTTGTAAGATGTTCATCAGTGTCTCTTATGTCTAATGTAAAAAAGCTGTTGAATATTTCTAGTGCCTTTGTAAAGGGCAGAGTGAAGAAAGAAAGAAAACCCTTAAAAGTTCTTGTAGGATTATCAGTCCTTGTAAGATGTTTATCAGTGTCTCTTATGTCTAATGTAAAAAAGCTGTTGAATCTAATAATATCTCTTAGCTTGTTGTATCTTGTGTTGTGCTCTATCCCATATTTTCATGTTATCTTTTTATATCTTCTTAGTAATCTATGTTATTAACCAGTTTCCATAATCTTCTTACATCCTCTTTCTCTCGTTTCTTGGTCTTTCCTCTCAATAGTAATAGTAATAGTTGGTATCAGAGCCAGTGATTTGTTTCTCCCTTCTTTGATTAGTATACTTTGATTATTTTCTTAATTAGTATGCTTTGTGATTTACAGTTGCCACAATACGTGGATCCTCTGTATTAATCACATCAAAATACTGGATTTGATAATCAAGTAGAACACTAAGGAGTTTGCTTTTAAAATCCTTAAAGAACCTTGTTTTCCATAGTTACCTTGTGGACGTTTTAGCCTGGAGTTGGCGTTTTAGTCCTATTAGGTCTTTGGTAAATAAGTCTTTCTAGAAGAAACTATCATGGCAAGTTCATCTTCAGAAGTTACTGATACCACTAAACCTGCCTTTGATCTTTCCCTTCGTAAATCCACTGCAAACAAGTTAGATTATTTGTATGAAATCTCCCATGTACCTGAAGATAGTAAGATCCCTATTACTAACTTTCCTATTGTAAATCCTCATACTGTGTTTGATAAACCCCAAGCTTCTTTCAAAAAATGCATAAAAAAGTTTTTAGGTCCTTCCCAACCTTCTACTATAAAAGAATATGTCCAAGCTTCTAAGTTTGACCAGTATAATATTCCAGCAAGTGAAACAGAAAATTTCATTACCCTTGCCCTTCCCAGAGAATTTGTAATTCCATGGCAGAAACAAGGATAAACACACCTTCATTTTGGTGCTGTAAGGTTGGCACTAACTTTCCATGGAAGAAAGGGACTCCCTGTAGTATCTAAAATTTCACTCCTTGATTCTAGATTCTTGGAATATCAAAATGCTGTCATAGGAACAGTCTAGACCACTTTAAATGCGGGAACAATTTTTGTCACACTTTTTCCTAACTTCAATATGTCTCTCAAAGATCCTCACCTCTGTGATACTCTCAAAGTACAAGTCCAGATTACAGGAGCCTCTCAAGTGCAAGACACATTTGCTGCTACACTTCACTACCAGCTTGCTTATGGACTTCAGAATCATGCTTTTCACATGGCAATTCCAAAAATAGCCCAATCCAATGATGCTTTATATTCAAGTTGATCCAGAAATGACACCTATGTGTACGTTTGTTCCAAGACAACTCAACAAAGACTAGATGACTTCTCTCTTTCCAAAATCATGGATTACGAAATATGAGATGCTTCATCAAGTGACTAAACCGATCCAGTCAAATGATCCTCTTTTTATCAGAAAAGAAAATGGTGAAGTTGAGACATGATTCTTGACAGCTTCACCAAAAAAGAAAGATGTAATGGTCTTTCCAACTCAAATTTCTATGCTCCAATCGGTGTCCTATGTTTGTGAAGATCGTCTTAAAATTAAGGCATTTCGAGAAGATGGAAAGCCCTGTTACGAAGGAAAATCACCTTCCAGTCACATATGGTGGGATATTTGTGATTGTGCTGATTGCCAAGAAGAAGGAGTTTTTGAAGAAGATTATTCTAGAAGAAGGAAAAAATCTTCTCAGCAAATACTCAAAGAAAGATATGAAGCAGGAGATCCAGAAGTTGACCTCCTTGGAAAACCCTTTGGAAAGTTGACCTCCTTGGAAAACCCTCTAGAACCAGAAAGCAAAAAACCCTTCCTTCCCCACCATGTGCAGAAAATCATGATCAAAATCTGAAACCTCCATTGATTCCATACTACCAGAAAATCCTTCCCCAAATATCAAAATACCAATCTTTTTCTACCAACCAAACTTAAACACAGAACCCTTTACCTTGTTATACGTTTGATCATACTTCAACTTCCTACTCACAGAATTTTCCTCCTGTTGAAAGTTTTGATCATCCCCAAACCAACACAAAACATGTTTGGAAAAATCAAAAATCATGTTGGAAGCAATCCAGATGGAACCAAGAAATAGGTCTTTTCGGCAGAAGTAGCTTTAAACTGGCAAGCAGAAAATGATGTGGCACAAAACCAAGTCCTTTCAAAGATTCTTGATAATCAACAAAAGATGGCTGAGGTTGTTACTCATACCTTCTCATCCTCAAATTCTCTTATTGAAGATTTGAAGAAGAAAATCAAGATGGTTGAATAGGAGTTAGCAACAATTGCTTCCTCAATTAAAGACTTGTCTGTCTCTTTTCCTTTTATTGGACAAAAAGAAAAAGAAAGAAAACAGTTGTTACTACAACTTCAATCCATGGAAGGTTCACAGAAGGAAGCCACTCAGATTCTTCTGATGCATGTTCTTAAGCCTTACCAACCTCGACAATCACTATATAAAGACCTATCCATGCCCTTGACCTCACCATTTTCACCAACTTCTCCTTACCAAAACCTACAACCACTAGTCATGACACATCCTAATCATAACCCTTTTAAACCAAGTGGAATTTTCCCTAGCATAACATATTCAGTTCCACCTCAACCAGAACCACAGGTTAACCCACAAAATGAATCTTCTCCTATGAAAAAGGACAAAGAACCAGTATACCAACCCCCATATCCAACTGTACCAGATATGAATATGTTGGCTGTGGATCCTGACCCCCCAAACCCAATTTCATCATTTCTCAAAACCCTCACCCTTGAAGATTCAAGAGAACCTTTTATGCTCCCAATAATTGAGGATTCTGATCTAGACTTATCTAACCTTGGTCTAGAAGAAGTGTTTATGAAAAATAATAAGCCAAAGGTAGAAGAAGAAGATCTTGAGGAAGAGGATGGATCTGTAATCTTTTTTGCTAATTTTTTCAATTGCTGGACTACTTTTGTGTGAACAAAAATGTTACATAAATAATTTACATTCAGAGTACAATGAGCTCCAAATGCCACTGTTTCTCAAATTATAGCCAAATTTGTTGCAAGGATCACAAGGAAGGGCCTAGAGACTACTAAACCACATACAAGGAGACCTTTTCAGCTTTCATTAGTAGATGGAGAGCAAAGGCTACCAAATGACTATAAAACCTAATGAAGAAGAACAAATTCTTATGATTGTAAATAATCTTCTACCCAATTATCAGGCATATATTTGCCCATTACTTTGCCTCACTCTAAAGCATTACTTGCAGTTAACACACAAGTGGAGGATGTCATTAGTAGTGATATACTAAATAATGAAGAAGCTCTTAAATTCTAAAGGTTCCGCAACTACTAAACCACATTCAAGCTCCTGAAGTATTCAACATCAACAAATTACCACAACTATACAAGATCATTTTATCTAGTTCACTGAGGATTTCCATGAGCTTTATATGCCTCAAAGAAAGGTCTTTCAAAAACTTAAGGATTAAGACTTGAAAATGTGGACTGAATTGACTGAAGTAGACTGAATGGACAAAATGAGATATAATTGGGTTGATTTGGACCGAATGAATCAAAGTAGACTATAATGGACTGAATGGACCAAATTGGACCCAAATGGATCGAAATGCTACCTTGATATGGCTCAACAAGAGCATAACAACAATAAATTTTACATTTCAACTTTTAGATATTGTATATAGATAACTCTAAAAAGTCTGCCTCTTAGTTGTATGAAGTCTAGTATAACAAGCCTTTATATGTGACCCAAATAGTGTTTAGTAAAACACAACCAACTTCAAATAAAACGCTGAAGAAAAATCTAATTTCCCAATTGATCAAGAGTCAATCAAGATTATAGAATCTTCTTCTATCTTATTATTTTGTGATGCTATTCTCAATCAATCGAGAGTGTTTTGAGCCTTGATCAAAGGTTAGTTAAGATTACAAAAATTGTCTTCTCTTAAGCTGAATCTTGAACACTTAATCTTGTACTTGTTATTCAACATGACAACGCAAACAGTACTTTCACATCATGGAATTTACCACTACTAAAACCTAACATTAACTTTGGAAGATATGAGGACAAGAAATTCGGAATACATCTACATAGAGCTTGCTAAGCAATATTGGTACAATACTATGGTTACAATATTACTCAAAGGGACCTAAAGACTACGAACATGATACACATGAGACATTTTTAGCTTTCATTGGTAGATGGAGGGCAGACTATCCAAATGACTGTAAGAACTGGTGAAAAAGAACAAATTCAGATGATTATAAAGAATCTTCTGCCCAGTTATCACAATCATCTATTTTCCCATTATTGTCCAAAAAAAATTAAAAAAAAAAAAAATTTAATAGCAATGGGCATGCAAGTGGAGGATTCCATCAACAGTGGTATGCTTAAAAATTAAGAAGCTCCTAAATCCAAAAGGATGCAAACTAGTGGTTCCAATAGCAAGTTCCTTGAAGTTTCCAATATCAACAAACCGCCACCATATAAGAGCAATTATAATCTAGCTCACGGAGAAGATCCTAGTTTTCTGTGTTTCTCTCTTTAGCTATTGAGCATCATGTACATATTAAAGTTGTCAAAATTCATAAGTTGGGGTTGGTAGGTTTGTGTTCTTTTGATGCAGGACCATGGTTTTGTACGATTTATTTCCTAGTTTCGAAAAATGCCCAAGAGCTTTCCTGCTCCATGCGACTCAATTCTTGGTTTTGTACATTTTGATCTTCAGTCAATCAGTCAACTTCCAATTAACTTTTTGGCAGCCTTTTAGATCTTCGTTTTGTGCATTGTTGGTACTGTTGGAATTTTACTGAAGACTTCTTTCCAATGAAATCAAGTTTGCATGATTTGAACTTCTGTGCAGATGCTTTTAGAAGCAGGCAATCTTCCCACTTTCAGCCATTTGGATTGTGACCTTCCCAATCCCGGTTTTGCTCAAATTAGGTGTCTATGGAAAGCTTGCAATGTCAATTTTTTTGACCTTATGTATTTTGTTTCTTTTGGCTTCCTATTTGATTAGTTACAGGCACATGGAAGTGGTACCTAAAACCATTTTCAAGAAAAAATCCCGCATTCCACTTCTTTGTGAGTTCAAGCATATATTGTGAAATTTCATAACCGACCCCTCAAATCAAAGCTTGTGCAATACTCTTCCCAACATCTTCTCATTTGCCCATCTGTGCATAGCCATCAGCCTCTTGCTAGCATAGGGTACAAGGTCTCGAACAAATTCTTTTGAGACCGACTGTTTCTTTGGGGCCGACAGCTCCTTTGAGGCCATTGGCCTTTATTGTCAGTACAATTCCTTTTCCTTGATGGGCTCTGTCGTTCAAGAATCTTGATCTTATTACGAAAATACCCTTATTACAAGTGAAACCCAAATGATGTTTCAAATCATTTATGATGGTGGATTCTAGTTAACTCAACTAATAAGTCTCTGATAGTTAAATAAAAAATTTGGAGTTCAATTCCCATCTATATCAAAAACCGATTCATGTCTTGGTCTAATAATAAAGAACTATCATCAAGAGCGAACGCCATAGGTTGAAACTTTCTAAAAAAAAAAAAGTCATCTATGAAATTGATTAATTCCCTTTAGTAGCTTGAGGTTTTAACTTTTATAAACCAATAAATTGCCAACATTAACCACATAATTTCTCAATGGCCACACATCAAACTCTCTCTCTCTCTCTCTCTCTCTCTCTCTCTCTCTCTCTCTCTCTCAACCAAAATCAAAAGTGAAAATTAGATCACAACTTTACTTAATTAATTATATATAGCCTTATCTAAGATAAAAGTCAATATCAATTTTAAAATAATAATAAATTTTCATTTCTTTTTACTAAATTCTATACTTGAACCATGATATTTGATTTTTTTTATATGAAATTAATCAATTTATATTAATTTGATTAGTATTAAATAATTTATTTAATTGGTATGTAGATATAAGAAGCCTCACATTAATTTATTGTTTTAGATTTCAAATTTTATATGGAGTGGGTCTATTCTTCTAGTTGGTATGGGTATTTACAAATGGATAAAGCTTGGGTCCAGTGTCTGAACCTGTTGAAATTGTGACACATGTCCACTTTTAACCACATGTCATAATCTCAATAAGCCCATGCATGGATGTACTAGAACCGTGGATCTCTAAAAACGATTAATATCATTGCATAATGTACTTCAGAAGTGAAATGAAAACATGCTTTTCCACTTGATTCTTAGCATCATGCACTAGAGCTTTTTACCACTGCTTGAATAGCAAGGCAAGGTTTGACATGTTGGCTTTCTTAGCTGGGAATTTCCAGACTAAGTCAAGATCATTGAAGCTGAATTTTTGAGCAACTTATATATTTTGTTACTAGCTATTTTTGATAACACTGTTGTCTGTTAGTCGTCATCAGCTCCCACCTATGGCCAGTTTTTTTTTTTTTTTTTTTTTTTTTTTTTTTTTTTTTTTTTTTTTTTTTTTTAAATCATTCTGCTATGACTAGTAGAGTTTTGACGATCCAGTTTTTGAAATAAAGTGATGTAGGACATGCAGTTTCTTTATGATGGTCACTGTTGATGCAATTTTTTTTGGTAAACACCCGACCCAGTTCTTATCCTTTAGACTTTAGAGACTTTTATTTTTGGGTACAAGGCATTCTTTAGATACCCGACCCAGTCATGCATATTTTAATTTCATTCTTCACAAAGATCCATACTTTTCCTTAAAAAATTAAAAATATAAATCTGTACCTTTCATTTTTAGAAACTCTCCTCTCTCTCGTTATTCAATCTAGATTCTGGAGCTATAGCCATAACCTTGTAATATTGTTATTATTATTTTTGTTAGGACATATGTGAATCATGTTAGGAACATATGTCAATATAGAATTGGCTAATCCTTTGACAAAAACTTTACTTGTAATTGGGTAGATCTAGGATGTGTTTAATACTTCATGGAACAAGGTTTCAAGTTCAAGTGTTAAAACCATGCAAGTCTGTCCAAGAATCAAGTGAAGAAGTGTTGGATTTTAAATCTCAACAGCTAGTATTTATCGAAGTTTAAAAAACTGTTTAAGCCCAATGCTCGACAACCCTATCTATCAAGATTTAAGAAAATCAGATTTTCAGTTCTGATTTTCATTCAATCTGTGTATAGATGTTTGGGTTTTCTTTTCTCACAACCCTAAACATATATAGGGATTGTTTTAAGGGCCGTCACAGCTGATGCAAATGAGTGCAACTTGATGCAAAGGTTTTTCACAAGCATATTGTGAACCGGAGACATATGCCCTAGCTCATCTTTCTTTTCAAGAAGCTGCTATGTTTGTACACCGTAGGGTTTTGTAATCATATGCTTCTTGATCTTCATTGTTGATGAAGTGAAGAACTTTGTAGCCAACATCTTCTTCAAGTTGGTGAGTTAGTCACGTATTGGGAGCCATGCATCATTGGTTAATCATGTACTGGGATCCATGCAAAAGGGTAGCGTTCATATATTGAAGAGTTTAGAGGTTCTGAAGCGGTAGAAGGTTTTTACTATAAGTTCATTTACGGAGATTGTAGAGTTTAGGGACAAAGATTTTGTACTAGATTTGAAACTTCTCTTTATTATAGTGGATTGCTTTTTGAAAGGTTTCCCTCCAAGTTTTTTACTGTGAAACTAGTTTGTTTCATTAATTTTCCTAGGTTATCATATCTTGTCTTATTTGCTTTTCCGCTGTGCATGATATTGACATGATATTGATGTTAGTTTGTTTTAACAAGGTTATTCATAATAAATTTAATTAACAACTTGGGTTTAAAACTTGTTAATTCTATCAATCAGGGTCTAAATTTCCCAACATCTTTAATCTTCTTTTATGTAATCTCCAATTGTATCTAAGCACACTCTATAATCTGGTCCTATCCGTTTGTTGGTTTTAAGATTGAGCTGTTCTACATAATAATAATAATAAAAAAAAAAAGACTTTCATAGTTGATGCTGTGATCATATTGACAGTGATGTAAGCATTTTTTTATTTTTTTTAACTTTCATAGTTCATGCTGTGATCATATTGATAGCGATGTAAGCATGTAGCCTCAATCTGTTTGCTTGTATTAAGATTATGTTAGTCAAATAAATTCTTTGTGATTTATAGACCAACTAATCACAGACCCATGTAATGCGTAAAAATATATAATTCTTATCTATAATTTATTCTTTAAATTTTATTGTAGATAATTTGTTCTCCTTAGAAATTTAACAATTTTTAAAAGTAATTACTATCTCTCTATTTTTACAAATATATAACTTTATTATTTTTGGTGTTTTTGACTTATATATATATATATATATATATATATAAAGTAGTCCATATTCTTCTAACTATTTATGCATTATATATTCTTAATTTCTTTCGATACAACTAAAATTTTTAAGTTCAAGATTTATCACATAATTACAATTGATATTACTCCAATAATTGATAGACACATTCAAATATATAGTCACGTAAATTATGTTTTGATATAAACTCAAATTCTTAGTTTCAAACTAAGTATTAAGAGGGAGAGAGAGGACTTGTGATGGGAAACTCAAAAAACACAACACTAAAAAGTATCAACCCAAAGTAGAGATATTAAAATATATAAAAATTCATCAACCTAAAGTAGAGTTATAAAAAAGAATGAAAAATTGAGAGAGAGCGACCACATAATCACATTTTTCAAGAGAGAATATGAAAAAGAATAGCAAATTTATATAATAAAAGATGATGTGAAGAATATTTAAAATGAAAAGTATAGTTGTATACACTAAATTATCTAAGTCATTTTATGTAATAGAATAACATTACATCATTATATACTAAATACTTATAATAATTTGGATTACATCTAACAATCAAAGAAAAAAAAAACAAAAAATATAGTTCAACATAAAAGTTCATCAACTTAAATTAGAGATGCAAGATTAAATTAAAAATCCACCAAACGAAGAAACACACACATATAGAGGGAGAGAAAGAATAATCACCTTCTGTGGAAAAAATATGGATTGAGCTAAGAGTTTATATGGATTGACCTCTCTCTAATGAAACCTAACACCTTTGATGGACCTCCAACACATGCTGGCTCTTATAGTCTCACCACATTGGTGATGTTCAGATCAGTTTTGTTCATGTGTTCTTCTCAACTGCTGCAGTCCTAGCTTAGAAAATTGAAGTTTGAAAGCTGTAAAAATTCCAAGGTGGAAGAACAAGTTGTGCAGCTTGCACTTGAGATAAGAAAAAAAGAAGAGAGTAGTAACACTTGAGTTAAATCATAGAGTTGAAAAGATGGGAAAGTGTTAAACTCTGCCAAGAATACGAAGAAACGTGAGGATGGTTCATTGTTGAATTCAATCAATGGGTTTTAATTTCCGGAGGAGGAGACAAGAAAGAAAGAAATAGAATAGGAGAATGGTTGAATTATCAATGAGTTGGATTTAATGTGGAAACGTTAGCCAATGGTGGGCGAAGAAGAGTCTAAAATCCATATGTAAAACATTTCAACTTTCATTGAAATGGACGGAATGAAACAAAGTAGACCGAATGGACCAAATTAGACCAAAATGATAGAAATGGACCGAACGAACTGAAGTGAACCGAATTGACAAGATGAACCGAATTAGTCTGAAATCCAATGGTGGGCGAAGAAGAGTCTAAAATCCATATGCAAAACATTTCAACTTTAATTGAAATGGACCGAATGAAACAAAGTAGACTGAATGGACCAAATTAGACCAAAATGATAGAAATGGACCGAACGAACTGAAGTAAACCGAATTGACAAGATGAACCGAAGTAGTCTGAAATCCTACACTGGTGTGGCTCTCCAAGGAAAAAGCATTTTATATCAAATGATACCATATCATTCGTATCAAAATCCAATAAACGAAAAGCATGCATACAAAAATAAATATCCACTAAAACATATCTTTCAATTGTTAGTGGGGTAGTTATTTTTTGTAAACATGTCTTTCACTTATTATATTTTGATATTACTGACATTGTATTAATTGATAGTAAATACCTTTTCTTCAACAAAAACGTATCAACAATAAATAATACATTTCAGCTTTTAAATATTATATAAATATAGATAATAATAGTAATAATTTTATATTGTACTCTAGCCCCGTCAATCAAATAAATTCTTTATGATTTAAGTACTATGGGAAATTGGGGGTTCAATTGTCTCTCCATTTACCTTGAAGTAGAAATGTACCATTTCTTAGTTTAGAATTTTTTTTTTAATATTATTCTTATTTCAGATTTAATTTTTATAAATATCTAAAGATATAAGTGGTGACATGGCATCTAAATTTCCAATCAACCTAGTTCCAGAAGGTTTTTTTTTTTCTTCATATCTTTAGACTTTAGCAGGTTAAAAGAAAGTGAATATTGGTAAATAATAAATAAAAAGAAAGAAAGAAAACGGCGTCGTTTCGTTTCCTTTAAGTCTCTGTTTCTTTATGTTCTCTCTCTTTCCAGCAAACCTCTCCAAAAAAAAAAAAAAAACAATGTAATGGGTTTTTTTTTTCCTCACAAAGGTTTTTTGGGTTTCCAGCAAAAAAATCTCTCCAGCTCTCTGTCATTGAATAACCTTTTTTTTTTCTTTCCCTGATTTTGTTTGCAGCTCTGTATTCAAACTATATTCATTTAAATGGAGAAGACAGTTCAACCTTCCAATAAGGTATAAATGAAATCTTTCAAAGAACTTTCCTTTTTCAAGTTTTTCATTTTAATGTAGAAGTTGTAAACTTTATAGGGATTCTTAGGCTCAGTGACCCTTTTTAATCTGTCCACTCTAGTGTGGTATATTAGTTTGAACAAACTGTAATTCTAAAATTGAACCCATTTGCTGAGCATTTGCTTTATTGAAATTTTCTGGTTGAGTTGAACCCATTAGCTGATTATTTGCTTTATTGAAATTTAAGTTGAACCCATTAGCTGAGTATTTGCTTTATTGAAATTTTCTTGTGTGTATTTTGTGTTTGAAATGTTTAAGTGCAAGAGGAACCATGTGGGTTTGGAGGATAGGATAAGTCGGTTCCCAGATGAAATACTAGTCTCTATTCTGTCTTTCTTGACTTTTGAAGAAGCAGTCAGAACTAGTGTTCTTTCGCACCGATGGAAACATCTGTGGCCATTCTTCACTGGTAGTTTGGACTTTGATGATCCGGATACAATGTGGGACATTGCGGACGAAAAGAAACAATTGAAAGTCGAAAGGAATAATTTTGCGAAAAGGGTGAACCGTATTCTAAAATTACATCAAGGCTCAAATATAGACCAGTTCAGAGTATGTTTTGAGTTTAATAGATATTCTAAACATCGCATTGATGGATGGATTGACTTTGCAATGTCAAAGAGAGTTAAGAGGCTTGAATTGGACTTTACACCAACATGGGTATGCAAGAGTCAAATGCGTTATACATTTCCACATGAACGGTTTACAAAACTCGAAAGTTCTGTTGGAGTATCTTTCATCGAGTCCCTGATGTCCCTCACTCTAATGAACGTACATGTAACTGGCAAGCTTCTTGAGCACTTGCTATCCAATTGTCCCTTGCTTGAAAGATTACATGTCTCTGATTCTGATGATCTAGTGACTTTGAAGGTTTGTGGTTCATCACTGCGGTTGAAGTACTTACACATAATACGTTGTTTAGAATTTAAAAGTATTGAGATTTTTGCACCAAATCTTGAGTCTTTGGGCCTCGTTGGTAGACAAACCGAGATGCATGTTAATCATGCACCTTGTCTGCTAGATGTATGTATAGGGGGAAGCAAACCTGTGAATTTTGCAATTTGCCCTCTTTCAAGCTACCTTTCTCAGCTACAGAGTTTGATACTTCACATTTGCATTTATCCAATTGTAAGTACTTTAACATACTTTTTCAATATCTTGCATTTATGTTTATATGGTTTTACAAAATGTTCTCTCATTTCTCGATTGTTTAATTCAGGAAAAATTGGAATTCTTAAAATTTCAACCATTAACCAATCTTAGAAACCTCAAATGGAGAGTTACTGCATCTGATGGAGAGAGCCTTGTCTATTTAATATCAATGGTAGAAGCAGCACCTTTCTTACAGAAATTTACTTTGGAGGTGACCACTCTTACTTCATAGCTTGCCACTTGAGCGTAGTTATAACTTTCATTCTTTAATTTAGGTGATGCCATTTGCATATTTGGCTTATGGTTTTCCATCTTTTTTTATCCATTGAAAAGATATCTCTTGAATTTGACTTGTCATTTGCCATGAGCATTTATATTATTTTTATGAGTTCTATTAGAATCATCATCTTCACTCTTCAAGGTTTAGCAATTTCTTCCATAAGTGAATTTTCAACTTTTCTACAGCCCCCTAACCTTGCTCTGACATTCTCTCTAATGGTTCCAAATATGGCTTATGTAATTTTCCCTTCATGTAATTTGATAATCATTATTTGTAGTTTGATTGTGATATATAAAAAAAGGAAAACATTAGTGAAAGCTTAATCTCCTAATACATTCATGTAGAGCAGCAAGTTGATGTGTTTTTAGTGAAACTTTATAATTAAATGAAACCTAGAAATGATTTTGTATCAGTGGTGATCAGTCTAGTAATGTCATTAGTTCTATTAAATTTTTGGAGTTATTATTATTATTATTATTATTCTAAGTTATCTCTTTGTATCCAGTGTCCAATGTCATCATTGTGCCTAATTTAATTATCAATATACCTTTTTTTAGAGTTTTTTCCTTTTTCTAATTTGTACAAATTAATTTCTTTTGTTTTCTAGCATGATTTAAACGCATAAAGCCGTTACTTCTATATTTACAAGCCTCAAAAATTGAGTTGTGAAGCATTCTAGGCTTGCTTAAAGCCCAAAGCACCAAAGGGAAAGTGCTTCTTAAGTGCTCGTTTGGTTATGTGGTTTCTAGCTGCACTTTTTCAAAGTGTAACTTTTGAACTTTTTTTTTTTTCTAGATATAGTTTTTTAAAACAATCCCATTTTCAGAAAGCTCGGGGGAAATTTTTTTAGCAAACTGGCTTACTAGTGAGCCTACATATTAAGTGCACCTAATGCAAATTGGCTTGCTTTTTTCTGACATTGCAAGGCATAAATCAATTCCTAAACTTATATGCTCAACTTAGCAAGTGGTTAAAACCTAAAGGCTATAACACTACCCAAAACCCACAAACCTGTTGTCTAAAAGTCACTAAATAGGTGATATTTTATTTCTGGGTATATTTTAAATTATTCATGTCTTTTGTTTTTATTATTGCTATCATGGTTGTGAATCAAACCCAGGGAATGTATTAGTTTATTATTTTTTAAATTATGATGTAGAAATATTAAATTTTGAAGTTGCCTATATATAGGATATGAAACTCTTAACCATCAAGTTTTGTGAAATTGTATTTTGATGTAATCTTTTGAGATAGTTGATTTGAAATATTAGAATTTTTTATTTTTTTTTTATACATCAAAAAAAGCTTACATGAGTTAGGACACATGTAAGCTTCATAATGTGCTACCTAACACAGTTTGAAGGAATTCCTCCAAACTTTGTCCTTTGTCTTTTCAGATTTTTTATAATTTTTTGATGCATTATGAGTCTTATGAGTTATGACTCCTAAAATCAGGGTTAAGCCTCCTATTTTCTTACAAGACTTCTGAGTCAATGTTGACTGACTTTTTACTTGGCTTGACTTGTATCTTTATTTTACTTAGTAAAAGTTTGAGTTTTGAATCACTCACTTCTCTCTCTCTCTCTCTCATGCGCTGACACACACACACTTGGGAACTATACTAAAATGTTGTGTTGCACATGCAAAACCCTTGTAATATATGAGATGTAGCAATTCATAGTGGGTGGAGAAAGGCGGGGTAGGTCTTAGTTCAAATATTATCTTCATTATTTTATGTTAGTTCAACTCAATTAAGGTGGATTCACAATTAGTTTGATGTATTTTATGTGAACCATTTTATCACTTCCAAAATGACATACGGAGTGTACTTGTTGCAGCAAGTCATAGTTTCTCGTGCTGTAATCATATAGCTAACTTTTTTAATCGGGATCAAGAAGCATACTTGCCTAAAGTTCTTTACCAGTAAATTTGGTTTATAATAGTTAGTTTATCTTGCAACTTATCATGCACAATATGATTCTTATTTTCTTTTCCTTAATTGCAGTTGTTATGGAGTAAACCCCTGATAGAAAGAGAATTTAGGAAGGTGATGAAATATCCAAATGAGCATCTCAAGGAGGTGGAAATAATGGGGTTTGTGGGGCGTGCAATAGACATGGAGCTTACCGTTTACTTACTTGAAAGTGCCATCAAACTTGAGAAGATTGTTATTAATCCTCGATCTCCAGCTCTTGTGGGAACCCCTTGGGAGTTTGAGACGACTGAGAAAAATGAAGGAGCTATAGAATGTGCCAACCAACTCAAGAAAAATCTACCTCAAGGAGCTGAATTACTTATACTTTAATCATTGTCATTAATATTAGCTTAAGTGGTGTTGTTTGCTAGGTACCAGTTGATATATATAGAGAGAGAGACTACAAATTAATTGTTAAAATGTGATGATTGTCTTTTTACTGTTATCATTGTAAGTACTTAATGATGGGCAATATGAATTGCAATAGCTAATGCTGACAATCTCCATTTTAATTTAACATTGCGTTTTTTTTTTTTTTTTTACTTGAAACTGTTATTTAACCTTTCAAATTGAAGTCAATTACTGATTTAGATTTTATACATTTAGCTTGTAATATAGCAAAACGATTAATAGACCATCTATGATCTCTATATTATATATATCACTGAGAAACATATAAAATTATCAGATGATGAAAATTTGGGGCCCCACTGAAGGCGTAGTCTATAGGGAAAGCCGGGAATAACAACAACAATAATTGTTGTGTGATTAAGCGAGGGCTTGAATTGATTGGCAAAGAGAAGGGGGCAGAATTGGAGCAGAGGTGGAGATGGCTCTTATTTGGTAATTAACTCGAGAAATGGGACAAAGTTGATCCTATATATGCAGCGAGTTGTTCTAAGAATACAACAACTGAAGTGTCGGTTCATCATAGGTCAAAATAGAACAATAAAATACTAAACCGGTATCCATCACAACTTTGGCAAAAATGTTGTAGCATTTTGTTATGTACCTAGACTTTCTCATATATGACTACAAGGTAATTGCTCATACTTGTTACCTATTTACTCTTGTTTGTGGCAATTTGATAAAGTGGCTCCTTCTTTGTAGCTAGTTTGACATGGTGTTAATTTTTCATGAATTGATGGTGTGGAGTTTGCTAGGTAAAATTTTCTTTTTGAAAACTTATCTTACTATAATTTATTTCAAAAATTTGTAGTGCATGGCATGTCATGTCATTTTAAATAACATAAATGACATGACATTAGATACACCTTTAGATTTATAATTTTTAATCAGAACCATGAAATGAATCCATTAAAATAGAAGATGATACTAATCTGGTCCAATCACTAGAAATATGTACATTATCATGGACATCCGAGCCTCTCTTCCAAGCTTTGTTAATGGGCTGCCCAGAAAATTCCTATTAATGCAAACTTTTTAACCCCTAACTTTGCAAGTAGGCTTGTTAACACCTCTTGGTTCTTTTTGCTGACTCCTAGTGGTGTGTTCTTCTCTTTTACATTCGCTTGCCAAAAACAAAATGTCAATTTTGCAAGTAGGAGTAACTTGAACTGTGTCAACAGCCTGGTTCTCATTCCTGACTCCTAAGGACTCTGACAATCCTTTGAAGGATATATGCTTCTCACTTTCATCTTAGGTGTGTAAGCCATATTTTCAACTAAACCCTTCATTCACTAATGAGACATTGCAAAGCAGAAGGAGAACTCTACTATTATTGCAGCTTGGCAGCATGTTTCTCTTCGAGGCAACAAAATACACAGTAATTTGCTTCATGCAATTAATGGATTACTCATGACCTGAGCACTAGAGCACCAGAGACAAGGACAATAAACTGTTACAAACTCAATGTTACATCCCACCGAAAAGCTGAAATTTTTTTGACCTGGACAAAGAAACAGAAACAAGGACAACAGCGACAGCAACAACAACAAAAAGGCAACTGCCAGCACTATGAGATTAGAAGACAATTTCTATACTAATACTGATTATTGATGGTTGATGCACCTTGTTGCTGAGACGTTGCAAACTTTTATAATCATAATTGAGTAATCAAGGTCAACAAAAGCAAGGCAAAATGTGAAACCGAAACCTAAGAATAAGAAGTTATACATACAAGTCCTCTATTCAGGGCACTGCAGCCACTGCTTATGATGTAGGTGAGCAAAATCAGCCTAATTGGGGATTCAAAGCGGTTAGTGGTTAGTGGCAGTGGTATCATTAAGATTCTAACCAAAATTATTGTAGGATATAATTGAAACATAGGATATTAATAGGGCTAGAGTAAACCATATTGGAAAAAGGGAAAGCCGGACATATTTTATAAGAGGAAAAGATGATTTAAACTCAATTGCAATGTTGCAAGACTTGACCAGTCCTTTTCCTATAAGCATAGCCGCTATCTAGCCAGTCATAGTCGAAATTTCTAAAGCCTTCATTCATGCAGAAGGCATGACAAAGCCTCCATATTCTTTCCAGATGCATAGACAGCTAAAAGACAGGCCACCAATAGAGATCACTTCATAAGCAGTAAAGAGTTCTCAACTCCTCAATAGTTCCCAATATTCTCTCATATGCAACTTTCAATAGAACCAACAATAGCACTCCCACCAAAGAAAGAACTAGTCAGCCTTGTTTTCACTGTTTATAAGATCCAATACCCAACAAATCCCAGATAAAGCATTGAAAAACTCTATGTACAACTTCATTAACTCAACTTTTGACCAAACAATTAATGTGCAAATTGCATCACCTAAATTAAAGAATGAAAATAACAACTAAGCTCAAACAAAATAACAACAGCAAAGCAGTAGACAAAACAATAAGGCAGTAACCAAAACAAAATTAAAAAAAAGGCAATCCAAAAATATTAACAACCATAGCCAACAAGTCAAAAGCTAAAAATCTATCACTGCCTACTCAATATCAAGATCAGTAGTCTAACATCCATAGTTTACTTAAAATAGCTAAGATATCTCCAGATCATTGAACATCAGTATTACAAGCTAAAGTAATTACAAAAGAGCTTCCATTTTCAAACTCCAAGTGAAAGTTGCTCCAATATTTTCCACCTACAGCACCAAGGGGGAAAAATCAATAATAAACAAGCCATTTAACAGAAGTCAAATTTCTAAGATCTAAAAGACAAAGTACTAAAACTCAACAAATAATAAATGAGACATATAAAACCATACAAAAAAACTAAAATCAGAATTTTAAGCCACCTAACCAAACCAATATGAGAATTATCAACACAAGCACCACATTAGACATGACAAACTTTTAATGGTTAAATGTGCCGACAACATGAAATGGCATCAACTTAATCCAAGGTCTATAAATCCATAAAGACAACATGAATGATGTTGTTAGAATTATGTGATCAAATGATTAAATCCATTATCTAAGATAATCGGTAATTTAACATGGTATTAAAGTAAGAAGTCTAAAATTCGATCCTTGTCACCTCTATTCTACCTCCTATTTAAAAAACCACGTATTGGGTCTCACCCATTAAAAAGGAGTTTGAGTCCACACATGAGAGGGAGAGTTAAAATTACATGGTTAAATGATCAAATCCACCGTCTAAACCAGAATCCATAATTAACATATAGCTCACTATTCTAAGTAGAGAATCCCAAGGATCCACAATAACATTTTACATCTCTATCTTAAACAAGGCACATAAGCATATGAACAAGTACACCATTTTATACAGAAACACAACACCAAGAACAGTTTCACATTGGTCTCCATAACAATATTGCCATTGGGAAAAACTCAGTTACTTAAAAACCCAACAAAATGACAACATTTATATCACAGTATTAACTTCAAAACCATGCCTTTTTTTTTTTTTTCAGTTACTGAGTTTGAGCATGTAGGCTTTAGCGACCTCCAATAATTCTCTCCTCTCAGCCATGGAAAGACCCTGGTGGAGGAGCTCCACAGAACCCTTAAATTCGTACTCCTCATGGAGCTTTGAGAGTGCCTTAGCTTCCTGCATGTTGGTAATAGGCAAAACAAGTTCAAGCTTCAATGTCTCTGCCATCTCAGCAGCTGCGGCTTCAGCTTGCGCCGTTTTGGCTTCTTGATCCACAAGTTCCTGATGAATAGCCCCAAAATCTGCCAAGAACGCACTGTGGAGCTTCACTTCCTCTGGATTCTCCATTTCCTTTGGATTTTCCGCCATTTGTAAGTAGGAAGAGAAAATGGTGCCTTTTTGTTTTTTTAAGGAGTTTCTACTTTCTAGTGCGTCTAATCGAAAACACCTAGTCGTTTGACGTTCGGTCCACTTCGGTCTCTTTTTTCTAATTCGGTTCACTTCGTTCTTATTCGGTCCATTCTTTTCAATTCGGTCCATTTTGGCTCAAATCAGTCCATTTCAGTGCATTTGGATCCTATTCGGTCCGTTTCAGTGCATTTCCTTCATATATTTGGGTTGAAATTACATATTTTAAATCTAAATTTATTAAAAAATTTATATAGATCTCAAACTCGTTTCAAATTCTACTAAATTTTAGCAATTTAATATCAAATTTGTTCCACATATTTAACGAATCCAAACTTATTTCAAACTCATCTATTTATTTATTTTATATTGCTTAAAAATAGACAACTTAACATTACTTAGAGCACTAGCATAAGGATTTCTAAAAAAAAAAGGAATCTATTTTGACAAATTAAAAAGTTATTTTATTTATTTTAACACATCATTTTATGAGTCTTTTGGCTGAATATTGCAGAAAATAGAGTTTATTTGGGATATAGGTACTGTTCAAAGTTATTTGGCAAATTGAGGAAAGAGATTGAATTTCAGCAATGGTGTTGCCGAAATTCTAACAAAAAGTTTGATAGAGGAAATACAAGTGAAGTGATGGGAGGATTTGAATTTCGATAATCCCATTGCCGAAATTCTTGCTGCCCAGCTGCCAGTTGAAGTGCCCGCATGAGGAGTGGAGGAAACTAATTGTGTCAACCAAGTTGCTGAAATTCTAGGGTAGTGAGGAGAGAGAAAATAAGAATTGTGGCAACCAAGTTGCTAAAAATAGGAAGGGGAAAAAAAAAATAGAGAGAGAAACCAATTGTGGCAACCAAGTTTTCGAAATTCTAGTCGAGTGAGGAGAGAGAAAATAAGAATTGTGGCAACCAAATTGCCGAAAATGGGAAAAGAGAGAGAGAGAGAGAGAGAAACCAATTGTGGCAACCAAGTTGCCGAAGTTGTGGGGAAAAAAGTTAATAGTAATTTAGGCAATGAAATTGCCGAAAATGAGGGGGGGGGGGGGGAAAGGATGATTTAGGCTAAAAATAGAAGGGGAAAAAAATTGTGGCAATGGAATTACCTAAATGGGAGGAAAAAAAAAATAGCAGCAATTGATTTATGACAATGTTGTTGCCAAAAAAAAAAAAAAAAAGGTGGCAATTGATTTGTGGCAATGGAGTTGCCGAAAATTGGAGAGAGAAAAATTCCCTGGATTCTTATTCTAAAAAGTACCCATATTCTTATTCTATTAATGTGTCAGTAGATATTTTGACTGAAGCAGTTTGGTTTGTGTTTATGTGATGTTCTTTCATTTCGAATGGTAAAAGTATTTTTTGCATGATTTGCCCTATGAAACAAATAATAAATCTAGATTCAAAGTACGTTGATTCTTATTCTAAAAAAATGTACATAGATTCTTACAATATGAAATGAAAGAAAAAAATGATTGATGTGCACGCTGAAACAAAAAAAAAAAAAAAAAAGTACATAGATTCTTATAAAAGGAAAAAAATGATTGATGTGCATGTTGTAAACAAACAAAAAAAAAAACAAAGAAAGTACATAGATTCTTACAATATGAAATGGAAGAAAAAAAATGATTGATATGCACACTGTAAACAAAAAAAAAAAAAAATTTGAGATTTTTGCAGAGATTCTTTGTAGTGAATATATGTTTATAGTTAAGTAATTTATTTGTATCACAGTGTCCCATCTTGGTTTGTGTTGTGTTGTATTTGATCAATTGCATATCTAATTATATAGTTTAAAATCTAAGAATTTAACTTATATGAAACTTACATCCTATTTAAGCAGCACTAATGTTACTGAAGTTTCCACGGTTATTATTTTCTACTCTTTTTCCCCTAAAAATTCCATCAACCTTCTTCTCCATTCTTATTCCCCTTAGAGCATTCACATCAGCTCATCTAAAAGATTCCGTCTATTTTACACCAAAAACCTACTTTTTCTATTTTACACCATCACTTTTACAAAACACCCACATCAGTTCATCTATTCTATCACCTCTCTTATTTAAATAATCAATTTTCTCAATTATTTTATTATTTCTCTCACCAAACCCATTTTACCCGTTTTTATACACTCTCTCTCTCTCTCTCTACCATATTTTCTGATTTCTTGCTCTCTCTCTTCTATCTCTCCATACCCACTCTCTCCCTCTCGGTCTATCTCTCTATACTCATCTCTCTCCCTCTCGGTCACAAACCAATCCACATCATCTCGGTCACAAGCACCGATCCACAGCTCCGATCACAAGCATCGATCCACAGCAGCACCGATCCACAGCTTCGATCACAACTCCGATCATAAGCATCGATCCACAGTTGCACCGATTCACAGCTCCGATCCACAGCTGCACTGATCCATAGCTCCGATCACAAGCACCGATCCACAGCTCAGTTCTCCCTAGCTCCGATCCACAAGCACCGATCTCCCTAGCTCCGATCAGGCCCTGATCAGGCAAGACCCATACCCACGAGCTCCGATCGTTCCGATAAGCACCGATCTGTCTCTTTCTTGTTTTTCCATTTGGGTTTGTTTGTGTGTGGGTGTGTTTGTGTATCTCTTTTTTTTTTAGCAAGTGTATCTTTGTGTTGATTTTTCTGTGAGGATGTGTTTGTGTGCATCTGAGGAAAAGAAGATGAGGAGTTGAGGTCGTTGTGCACGAAGAAGAGAGAGAAAAATTGGTGCGAACGGAAATTAATAAAAAACTAAATACACATGCTACAGTGCCTGTGTAAATTTACACGGGTACTGTAGCTCGTTGAAAATTTTAGATGATTATACACGATTTTAAATGGACTGATGTAGTGTGTTTTTTGGTTCAAAATGTGTAAAAGTGGCCAAAATGTGTATTTTACACATTTATACAAGAGTTGATGTGAATGCTCTTATAATTCTACCAACTATTTTCAATTCATGCATGCCATACACTCTACAAACAACTACAAGGAACAACACTTGCAAATATCTATCCATTCTTTATCTCTTACAATGTGAGTTACATCTCTTAAGTAGTTACTTTTCTTTTTATAATATTCATGTTGATATGTTTTAGGGACATAACTAAGCATGAAAATCTTGTTTTGTTAAATTATTTGTTCATGCAAATCTTGTTTTTGTATTATGTGTTTTGCAACATGAACTGATTTGTATAATGTGTTTTAAATTATTTGTCCATGAATTCTTGCCTAAAATTTCATATAGCAAAAATATATTTCAAGATTGACATAAATTTTCCTTAAAGAAATACTTACTTTGTTAGCCTATAAAATACACATGCTATAAGAAACCCCCCCCCCCCCCCCAAAAAAAAAGGTTAGTATATGCTCATAAACCTTAATATCTAAGTTTTAGGTATAATAATAATAAGAAAATTGTATGATATTAGAAATATTTATGTATTATCGCATGGATGCATGAGAACATTATATAATTTGTCTTGTTTTAGAAGAAGTAAAATGAAGAGCTGCATAAAATAATTAACGTAACCATAACAGATCCTTCTAAATGTTTATGTTATGCTAAGTTACTTAAGAAAAGGGAAACAAAAAATAATTTTAACTACTATGATGGATAGTAATAAATTATCAGTGAACCAATCCTCTTAAATATAATTCTCTCAACTCTAGCTATTTAAACATTGAATATTTTTAATGGATTACTTTCTTTTATTGCATTTTAATGGTTATGTAGTGTTAATATATTAATACTATTGTTATGTTTTAGTGTAGATGGCAGAAAAGTTGTTCATTTTTCTCAACCATTTCGGTAGAATAATTAAACATGGCGAAAATGGGATTTATTACGACAGGTCACCTCCTTCTATGCTTCCATTAAGCCAGGGTGTTACATTTGAAGATCTATGTGATAAAGTAGCATCCACGCTTCATATAAACAGAGAAGGTTCAAAACTTACTATTTGGTATAGATTTCCTTTTCAATGTTATCCACATCCTGTGATTTACCTACAAGTTTTGGTAAAAGATGATAATGGTGTCAATGCAATATTCGATATGTTAGGCTGCCAATATGGATTTGTAGGTGCAAAGTTGCATGTGGGTGTAGAGCCCATAAGAAGCCACCGAGATGTTTTTCCCATTTGATATGCCAACAAAGGACCAAGTGCATCGTTTAGTTATTCACATGGTAGGCACTTTCATGATCCATATGCCACTCACACTGGTCATTATTCTGAAAATGCAGTTCATTCCCCAATCAACATTGGTGGTACTGACTATCATGCTCCATATACCCATGTTGCAACTAAGGACCAACATGTTCCTTATCGACCAATGAACACCGGTGATGCTGACTATGATTATCCAACTGAGCATGTTGCATAAGAGACTACTTGTTTTGAGTTTGAAGCTCAGTAAGACCAAACCACCACTCAGAGAGCTACTAATGATCCTAATGATACACACCGCATAGCTGTTACTACTGAAAATGCAGTTCATATATTATCAGAAAGGATGCGGGCCATGGATAGTGATGACCAACTTGATAACAATGAGGTCCTTGATGATGTTGGAGATGAACAGGAGCCTCTCAATGAACCTAATCATGAAATCAGTCCAGCAATGGAATTCCATCAACCTTCATCACTAAGCTTTTCACAGAACACGTGGGATAATATGATTGATCCAACCCCACCATTTGAAAAGCCCACTTAAAGTATTTGGGAATGTTGGTCTGTAAGGTGCAAACATTGTTCTTAACATCTTCGAGCATGCTTCTGGGCTACACATGGGTTGTTTGAGGTTAGGAAATACAATGGTCCACACACATGTACAGAGTCCATGCTCACACAAGATCACGAGCAATTAGACACCCATGTTATTGAGAAAGAGTTGAGGGATGTTGTCAAAAATGATCCAACTATAATGATTTCTTCGCTTCAACAGACTCTTTACAATAAATACCAATACTGGCCTTCTTATTTTAAGGTGTGGGAGGCGAAAGAAAAGGCAATTGGTAAAGCATTTGGTAATTGGGACAAATCTTATCAATTATTGCCAAAATGGTTGAAAGCTTTGACTGATTCAAACCCGAGCAACAAGGTTATTTGAAGAACAATACCTGCTACTATGCCAGGCTATGCGATATTCGAGAGAGTGTTCTGAGCTTTTGGTCCATCAATTGAAGGTTTTCAACATTGTAAGCAAGTGGTAGGCGGGTAACACGGTATAGTCTACATTGATGCAAATATGGGGTGATACACTCGCCTAACTGCCGGGAGGGGGGGGGGGGGGTTGCAAACGGTTGGGGTAACACTCGTAAGGTGGGAATCTAAAATTTTTTTAAAAAAATGTACAATGTTATATTGCTAATGTTGAAATTATTTGCATGTAAATGGAATAATTGTAGATATTATTAAGACATTAATAAATTTTGATCTCGCAACATACATTGCCTTCCATTGCATCATTAGAGATGTCATATTGTTATTGGGTTAGCAGAGAAGGATCGAATGGCCTAGGCTCCATTTCAAATATATCCTACATTAAATGCTACAATGAGTTAAACCATGCAACATCCATTACCTCTATATTAGTAGGAAATTGTCTATAAATCAAACTAAATTAACCATTTTTTTTTTTTTTTTTTTTTGGATTGAGATAACCTCTATGAATATCTTCTAAAAAAAATATAATCATAATAAAAAAAAAAGAACAATAATAAAATTAATAATAAAATTAATATACAGTGACTACTACAGTTTTTTATGCTAAATATTAAATATAACTTACAATGCTTGTAGTTCATAATAAAATTGAAAGAAACTCATATAATAATAATAACAATAAATAATATTAAATAATTTCAAAATTGACAAAACACATACATAAATTTAATTAGAGTCGAGATGCTTACCACAATCATGATACCAACTAAAAGAGTGAGAATTATAGAATGATAGTTGCAACAACAACAACAACAACAACAACAATCAAAAAAAAAAAAAAAAAAAAAAAACCACAATCAGATAATAATAAATAAACACAAAATAACAACAATATTGAAAAGTTTATGTGAATCAGTTTGGCCCTTAAAAGAGTTCAAGATATTGTATTTATAATGATATCGACAAGATTCTTGAGATTTGCTATACAAGGCAATATTTTGCAATGAGTGAAAATAAAGTATTCCTAACATATAAGCATAATCTTTTTTTTTTTTTTTGAGAAGCACCTAAGTCATAGGCTGATTATAAGTTATCAACTACAAAATAATCAAATTTTGTATGGTGACTACTACAATTTATTATGGTAAATTTCAAATATAACTAAAAATGCTTGTAGTCCTAACCATAAAAAATTCATTAATCTAAAATTTGAATAACAACAACAACAACAATAATCATAATCATAATCATAGTCATAATATTTTACAATGTATTAGCTTCTAATATTTACAACGCATATATTTATACAATAATAAATCTATTAATTTCTAGAGCGGTAAGTTAATAAGCAAACTCATATTAACCTAAAACTTATAGTCCTTAAATGTGCACACTGATGTAAAGCAAAAGAGTAATATAGCATTGAACAATCGGAGGGAAGTGAAGCAATATGAAAAACATAGGAGATGCAATGTTTTAGTGATGATGCCTGCCTTTTTATAACGAGGAGAGGAATGAAAAGACAAAAAAGAATTCATTGCATAGATTCATATTAGTAGAGTAGGTTTTATAGGGTTCATTGGAAATGATCAAAGAATATATTCCAAAGTACATGGAGAATAGAATCAGGAGTAAAAGGTGAGGTGATTGACCCTTTTTTTTTTTATTATTATCCAGACAATTCTCTCTCTCTCTCCTCCAATTTTCGGCAACTCCACTGCCATAATATTTTTTTTCCCACAAATCAATTGCTACAATTTTTTTTCTTTAATTTTCAGCAACTTCATTACCTAAATTACTATTAAATTTTTGCCACAATTCTTTTTTTTTTTTTTTTCCTTTTTTCCTCCCATCTTCAGCAACTTGGTTGTCACAATTCTTATTTTCTCTCTCCTCACCCCTTCAATTTCAGCAACTTGGTTGCCACAATTGGTTTCTCTTTTTTTTTTCTCCCATTTTTGGCAACTTGGTTGCCACAATTCTTATTTTCTCTCTCCTCACTCCCCTAGAATTTCGGCAACTTGGTTGCCACAATTGGTTTCTCTCTCTCTTTTTTTTTCCTCCCATTTTCGGCAACTTGGTTGCCACAATTCTTATTTTCTCTCTCCTCACTCCCCTAGAATTTTGGCAACTTGGTTGCCACAATTGGTTTCCTTTCAGCCACTCCTCATGCGGGCACTTCACCTAGCAACGGGGTAGCAAATTCGGACAGCAAGAATTTCGGCAACAGGATTACCGAAATTCAAATCCTCCCATCACATCACTTGTGTTTCCTCTCTCATACTTTTTGTTAGAATTTCGGCAACACCATTGCTGAAATTCACTCTCTTTACTCAATTTGCCAAATAACTTTGAACAGTACCTATATCCCAAATAAACTCCATTTTTTGCAATATTCAGCCAAAAGACTCTCTTTTTACAATACACCAGATATTAGATCTTCTATTCTCTAACCACTTTATTTAAATATTCATTTTAATTATTTTTTTTATTCTTTTTTTTTTGTTCAGAGAGAGAGAGAGAGTAATATAATAATGCAACCTGACAGAAGAGAGAGAAAAGTGTGAATAAAAAATTGCTAAAATAAAAATAGCACATTTGGCCGTACAGTGCTATTGTTATAAATTTACTCTTAACAAATGTCAAATTTATTTGACATTTGACACATCTCATGAGGTATGATTTTTGGCGTTTTGTGTGCCAAATGCTAAAAATTTTGCATTTGGTTTAACTATTACTAATGCCCTAAAGTACTATTACATCACATTCAAACCTTAGAGCCACTGTATTTAGTCTTTAAGCATGGCAAATATCGAGTAATATTAATCTATAAATATTTATCGAACATTCTATGATTATGTCTACTACTTATATTAGCATTTGTAATATTTAAACCATTTAATAATAATAAGGCAAAAATGCAAAACTCACTCTCTAAGTTTCACCGGAATTCATTTTAGGGTTTCAACTTTACTTTTATTCAATTAAGTTCTCTAAGTTTCAAATATATTCAATTTATGTATTCCATCAATTGTTGTTGGATAATTGTTGTTAGTGAACATTATTTATACGGTTTTTTAAATTTAAAAATATGATAAAATAATAAAATATTTTTCGAAAAAAAAAACATATATAAGAAAAAATAAAAATAAAAAATTGCCTTCAGCTGTTACATAGATTCAAGAACATTGATTCACTATTTTTCAATTCAATTCAATGGGCTCCAACATCACTATTTTAAGGTCAGTTTAAGTCAAGCCCAATTGTTGAAGGATTAATCCAAGGCTCAAACCCCTACCCCAACACAAATACTTCAAGCTTAAACATCTTAGCCCAATGCGGTTAGATCACCATTAGCCCCACAAACAATTGAGTCAACAAACCAATATTCTAACCCTTTGTTTACCTAGAGACATCCCTAGCTAGATCATCATCAAGCCCACCATTTAACTTGACCCATAGCCTATTCCCTAATCCTCGTAACACTTTGGATCCAAACCCATTTCCTAGTCCACCATATAATCCATACCCAAATATATGAGATATCCACTCTTAAAATCTACCAAGCATAATCTATGGTTGAACTGCCTTATGGAAATTATTGTTACCATCCAAATCCAACTGAGGAAGACATCCATTTCATATCCAACCTCCAAATAACAAAGACCCACAAATCATGGTTATTGCTCTCATACTATTTCTGAAAAGCATGAGGAGGAAGTCAACCCTATTCCTTGCAATCTCTATATGACATTGCAAAGAAGCTAACAGAAAGAATGGAGAACATGGAACAAATTGTGAAAATGCCCAAAGATTTAATAAGGATTTAGACCAATAAAGTCTATCCCTATTCTCAAATGCTTGTGTGCTCCAAACTCCAACGTTCAAAATACATTTTCTGTGTAAGTATGATGGAAGGGATTGTCAAACAACCCATTTGAAGATGTATGAGAGCTCTTAGCTACTAGGGGCCAATGAAGAGTTGCTAGGCAATATCACCATAATACTGAGGTTAGTATTACTTAAAGGGGCCTAGAGACTACTAAACCACATACGAAGGAGACCTTTTCAGCTTTCATTAGTAGATGGAGAGCAAAGGCTGCCCAAATGACTATAAGACCTAATGAAGAAGAACAAATTCCGATGATTGTAAATAATCTTCTACCCAATTATCCAGCATATATTTGCCTATTACTTTGCCTCACTCTAAAGCATTACTCGCAGTTAGCACAAAAGTGGAGGATGTTATCAGCAATGATATACTTTATAATGAAGAAGCTCTTAAATTCTAAAGGTTCCAACAAGAAGTCTCCTGAAGTATTCAACATCAACAAATTACCACAACCATACGAGATCATTTTATCTAATTCACCGAGGATTTCCATGAGCTTTATATGCCTCCAAGAAAGGTCTTTTAGAAACCTAAGGGTTAAGACTTGAAAATGTGGACTGAATTGACCAAAGTTGACTGAATTGACAAAATGGCATATAATTGGGTCGATTTGGACCAAAGATCAAATTAGTCTATAGTGGACCGAATGGACCAAATTGGACCTAAATGGACCAAAATGCTACCTTGATGTCACTTAATAAGAGCATAACAACAATAAATGTCACGTTTCAACTTTTAGATATTATATAGATAATTCTTAAAAACCTACCTCTCAATTGTATGAAATCTGGTACAACAAGCCTTTATATGTGAGCCAAATATATAATGTTTAGTAAAACACAACTGACATCAAATAAAGCTCAAGAAAAAACTAATTTCTCGATCAATCAAGAGTCAATCAAGATTATAGAATCTTCTTCTATCTTATTATTTTGAGATGCTATTCTAGATCAATCGAGAGTGTGTCAAGCCTCGATCAAAGGTTAGGTGAGATTATAAAAACTGCCTTCTCTTAAGCTGAATCTTGGACACTTAATCTTGTACTTATGATTCGACATTACAATGCAAACAGTATTTTCCCATCATGGAATTTGCCATTACTAAAACCTAAAATTGACTTTGGAAGATTTGTGGACAAGAAATTAGGAATACATCTATATAGAGCTTGCTAAGCAATATTGCTAGAATACAAAGGTTACAATATTACTCAAAGGGACCTAAACACTACCGAACAAGATACACATGAGACATTTTTAGCTTTCATTGGTAGATGAAGGGCAGACTACCCAAATGACTTTAAGAACTAGTGAAAAAGAACAAATTCAGATGATTATAAAGAACCTTCTGCCCAGTTATCACAATCATCTATTTTCCCATTATTGTCCAAAATAAATATAAAAATAAAAAATTAATAGCGGTGGGCATGCAAGTGGAGGATTCCATCAACAGTGTTACGCTTAAAAATTAAGAAGCTCCTAAATCCAAAAGGTTGCAAACTAGTGGTTCCAATAGCAAGTTCCTTGAAGTTTCCAATATCAACAAACCACCGACATATAAGAGCACTTATAATCTAGCTCACGGAGAAGATCCTAGTTTTCTGTGTATCTCTCTTTAGCTTCTGAGCATCATGTACATATTAAAGTTTTCTGAATTCATAAGTTGGGGTTTTTGTGTTCTTTTGATGCAGGACCATGGTTTTGTATGATATATTTCCTAATTTCAAAAAATGCCCAAGAGCTTTCCAACTCCATGCGACTCAATTCTTTGTTTTGTACATTTTGACCTTCAATCAATCAGTTAACTTCCAATTAAATTTTTGGCAGCCTTTTAGATCTTCGTTCTGTGCATTGTTGGTACTGTTGGAAATTTACTGAAGACTTCTTTCCAATGAAATCAAGTTTGCATGATTTGAACTGCTATGCTGTTAAGGATAAGGTTGACAACCCAAATGATAGTGCCCTGTAGCTGTGAATATGTGGCTGTGTAAATTCAAATTGAAACCAAAACCGTGTAGCAGCTGTAGTGAGATAATTTAGTTCTTGATTTGAATTGTAACAAAGTATTAGATTGAGATATGATAAGATAGGATAGGGTAGAGTTATTTATATTTTGAACTTCCTTTGTATTTGAATTTGTATAGTTGTATAACTCTATAAATGATAAGTTCCAAATCAGATTGGATTGGGTTTTGCAAAATCATATCAGATAGCTATTGTCTTTACATGGTATCAGAGCAGTAGCAGCAAGTGTATCAACCAGTGCTATAAATTGGTGAAAATAATAAGCAATTGAGGAATTGCCTTTCTTTATAGTGTCGAGCTAATAGTGGATTTGCATTGTTCGAGCCCTTGACTGAGAGGTAAACATTCTCTCTAAGGCTTGCCACACATCCCTTGATGTGTTGAAGTTGACCACATGAGCCAAAATACACTCAAAGAGGGAGGATATCATGGCACTAAGAATCATCTGGTCTTGTAAATACCAGTGAATAAAGTCCAGATTTTCACGCTGCGCCATCTGCTTCAGATCTCCCTTCTCTTAGTCGGCTCTCTGCCTCCCCACATCCAAATTTGCCTTCTCATCCAATGACTACTCGCTCCAAAAATCACATCTCCAAGCCTAAGTCCTTCACTGATGGGACTATGAGATATCCTCTGCCTCATGCTCTTCTTGCAGATGATGTTGATGTGGCTTTCTCTACTGAACCAACTTGCTACACCTCGGCAATGAAGGACCCTAAATGGCGTGTTGCAATGAATCTCGAGTTTGATGCATTACTCAAGAATCAAGCTTGGGATCTTGTTCCTTCTTATCTTGCTTGGAATATAATTGGATGCAAGTGGGTGTTCTGGATTAAGAGGCATGCCGATGGCTCAATTGAAAGATACAAAGTCCGTCTCGTTGCTAAGGGCTTCCATCAAGTTCTTGGTGTTGATTATGGTGAGACTTTTAGCCCTGTGATCATACCCACTATGGTACACACCGTCTTGTCACTTGCTGTGTCTAAAGGATGGGTTTTACGTCAATTTGATGTTCAAAATGCTTTTTTACATGGCCATTTGTATAAGGATGTTTACATGTCTCAACCTCCGAGGTTTTCTCATCCTCAATTCCCTGATCATGTCTGCAAATTGAAAAAGGCACTCTATAGGTTAAAGCAATCTCCTCGGGCATGGTTTTCTCGCCCCATTTCTCAATTACATGCATTGGGTTTTTGTGGTTCACGGTCTGATTCATCTCTGTTTATTTATCATAGTGCCGCTGTCACTATTTATTTTCTAATATATGTGGATGATTTAATTGTTACTGCATCTCAACCTTCGGTCATTGATGATATGCTTCATCACTTGCAACTTGATTTTGCCATAAAAGATTTGGGCAATTTGAATTTCTTTCTTGGTGTTGAAGTCTTGCCTAATTCTACTAGATTGTTGATATCTCAGAAACGCTACATTCTAGACCTTTTGAGCAAAATAAGGATGCTAGAAGCAAAGCCCCTTAGTTCTCCAATGGCCTCCTCCACTAATCTCTTTGCCTTTAAAGGGGATCCTCTCCCTAATGCTACCTTGTACAGAAGCACTATTGGAGCCTTGCAATATTTGTCTCTCACTCGCCTTGACATTAATTTTACTGTCAACAAACTTTCTAAGTTTATGCATCGTCCAACTACCATTCATTGGCACGCTGTTAAGCAACTTCTGCGTTACCTCAAGCAAACCATTCACTTTGGTTTATAGTTGAAGCGGTCAAAAACTCACTCTCTTCAAGTTTTCTCTGACGCAGATTGGGCTGAAGGCCGCGATGATCAACATTCAACTGGGGGCGCTTTTGTGTATTTCTTAGTGACAATCTAATTTCTTGGGGCTATAGAAAACAAATGACCGTTGCTCAGTCTAGTACAGAGGCGGAATATAAAGCGCTTGCTAATGCTGCTGCAGAAACTAAGTGGTTGTGTGCTCTTCTTTTTGAGCTTGGCGCCCCTGTTACCTGTCACTTGTTTTCCAGTGTTATGGTGTGACAACATTGGTGCAACTTATTTGTCATCAAATCCAGTTTTCCATGCTCGTACCAAGCATGTTGAGATTGATTTCCATTTTGTTCGAGATATGGTTGTTGATGGTTCTCTTGTGGTTCATTTTCTGTCTAGCAAAGATCA
The DNA here is from genome assembly GCF_932294415.1 of Quercus robur. Classification (NCBI taxonomy): domain Eukaryota; kingdom Viridiplantae; phylum Streptophyta; class Magnoliopsida; order Fagales; family Fagaceae; genus Quercus; species Quercus robur. The sequence continues at coordinate 20,653,053 of NC_065537.1, forward strand.
GTTAGCTGATGTCTTTACAAAGCCTCTTTCTTCATCTCGGTCTGCTCTGCTTCAGAACAATCTCAACGTCCTTCCAGCACAATTGAGCTTGTGGGGGAGTGTTGAGGATAAGGTTGACAGCCCATATGATAGTACCGTGTAGCTGTTAATATGTGGCTGTGTAAATTCAAATTGAAACCAGAACCGTGTAGCAGCTGTAGTGAGATAATTCAGTTCTTGATTTGAATTGTAACAGAGTATTAGATTGAGATATGATAAGATAGGATAGGGTAGAGTTATTTATATTTTGAACTTCCTTTGTATTTGAATTTGTATAGTTGTATAACTCTATAAATGATAAGTACCAAATCAAATTGGATTGGGTTTTGCAAAATCATATCAGATAGCTGTTGTCTTTACATGTGCTAATGGCTTTCAGAAGCAGGCAATCTTCCCACTTTCAGCCATTTGGATCGTGACCTTCCCAATCCCGGTTTTGCTAAAATTAGGTGTCTATGGAAAGCTTGCAATGTCAATTTTTTTGACCATCTATTTTGTTTCTTTTGGAATCCTATTTGATTAGTTACAAGCACATGGAAGTGGTACCTTAAACCATTTTCAAGAAAAAAATCCCACTCTCCACTTCTTTGTGAGTTCAAGCATCTATTGTGAAATTTCATAACCGATCCCTCAAATCAAAGCTTGTGCAATACTCTTCCCAACGTCTTCTCATTTGCCCAAATCCAACAACGTTTGACCCTAATTTGACCATGGTCAAACTAGGGTCGAACTTATCTAACACTAGTTTAAAATGATGAAATATTGGCTAAATTAACCACTTGTTTTTAAGATATCTTGCTTGATTTAAAGCTAATTTTGATGCATGAATAATCAAAATATATGGAATTTCACCCTTTGCAAGATAAACTCATATTTACTTTGACCAGATGGTCTAGTGTTTAAATAAACCAGATCAAAGTTAATATTTTTTAGTACTTTCATGAAATTTTGTGATTTCATATCTAACAAGTGTGAAATTTTTTGTCTAACTTGATCTCAAGAGTCTTATAATTTAACTGATGCCTCCAAATATTTCAAATAAAACGTCTAGGTTTCAAATCCTTATCAAAGTGTTTGTCCAACTTGATTTCTACCAACTTTGAGTACCGCCAAAGGTAAAACAATAATTTTTGAGGTACTAATGTTGCATTTGAATCAATAATTAAAGGAATAATTAAAGGACAAAATATATTGTCGAGTCTGTCTACTCTAAATTACATTCATTTTGACTGGCATTAGCTTTTCTCTTAAAGGTGCTATTGGCCAATTGCCGCATAAGACTATTAAGGGAAAAAAAAAAAAAAAAGATTTTATGAGGGATAATGCTCATATATGTATATGCTGATGTACTTGACTTCTCAAAATTCCCTTAAATACTGTTAACAAAATGATGCTTCACCCTCCTCTCCATCACATGTTTAATTTGATTGATAGTGAAGCAGCTGAGATAAAGCATACAATCAATGGCAATAATTATTACCACAACTAAAACTGTGTTTTCGTGTCAAATATAGACCAGGCTTGTGTAACTCTTCCCTCACTAAGACACTGTCCTTTTGTTGTCTTGAAACCGATGTCACTTGGACCCTTCTCTGTTCCTCTCTATTAAGACTCTCACTCTTTTTCTTTTTTTCTTTTTTTCTTTTTTTTTTTGTGTGTGTCTAAATTCCGACATCAGTACTATAATCCATACCCCTTGATCAGACATGAATGTTTTCCTTCCTCATGGTACAAAATATGAATTTCATTGTATCTTTTCTCATCATACTTCCAGTCTCCCTTCCTCATTCAGACTTTGCCTTGAGAAAACTTGAAGGTAATCTCTCTCTCTCTCTCTCTCCGAAGGAACTGACAAGCTCTTTCCTGATGACACCAATCCCGACCCTCAGAGTGACGGAGATGCTGATCAGGTTGAGCAAGAAAAATCCGTTAAGGTCGCCACCCATCATCTTGAGAGGGATCAAGTTGTGGAGGAGAGGAATGAAGGGACCCCTGCTGCTTAGTTGTAGTTTTTCTTTTAACTTGTAAATTATTTACTTTTGTTCACTTTCAAGAATTGTATTTCTTCCGTTGGCTCTTAATGTAAGACATTTGCCTTTTTGTGGGCTTCTATTTATTATCTCTATTTATCCGTCGCTTATGTCTGTTTATTCGCATAGTGCTTTCCGTTACCAATTTCTGAACCATGACTCTATCCGTTCATGTGTGGATGTGTGATTTCAAATCAATCCAGGGAGCGGATCCGTCCATCTTATGGACAGCTAATTTTAAATCACCTTCAAGGATGAACCTGTCCTTTAATGGACTTGTGGTTTTAACTTAACGAGTAGTTGAACCCGTCCACCTTATGGACTTAATAATTTTCGAATCATCCTTTTGGATGAACCCATCCTCTTAAGGACTGTTTACTTTAATTCAACGCATGTTTAAATCTGTCCACTTTATGGACCTCATAATTTTCAAATCACCAATTTGGATGAACCCGTCCTCTTATGGATTTGTTACTTTAATTCAACGCATGGTTGAATCCGTCCACCTTATGGACTTAATAATTTTCGAATCATCCTTTTGGATGAACCCATCCTCTTATGGGCTTGTTACTTCAATTCAATGCGTGGTTGAATCTGTCCACCTTATGGACTTAATTATTTTCGAATCATCCTTTTGGATGAACTCGTCCTCTTATGGACTTGTTACTTCAATTCAACGCGTGGTTGAATCCGTCCACCTGGCCTTATGGACTTAGTAATTTTCGAATCACCCTCTTGGATGAACCCGGCCTCTTATGGACTTTAAATGTAGAAAATGTAGATAGCGTACACATGGTATTTCTGAATAACTCCTCTTATTATGTGATAAAATATGCATAGAAATTGTTCTTAAAAATAATAATAAGAAGAAGAAGTTGTCGTTCGGGCTTAAAAATGCTATAAATAATAAAAATTAACTAAAAGGAAGTAAACTGGAAATGAGGAGTGTTTTTTTTTTTGCGTCACTGTCTACTGGTAGTACTTCTTCAGGTGCTCCGTGTTCCATAGGTGATGCAACTTTTGCCTATCCAATGTCTTTAAGTGGTATGTTCCCTTTCTATGCCATGATGCAATCCTGTACGGCCCTTCCCAATTAGGTCCTAGCTTTCCCTGGGAGGCATCCTTTGTGGTGCCTGTTACCTTTCTCAAGACAAGATCTCCAAACTGGAAGTCCCTGTGTCTGACTTTGGAGTTGTACTGCTTGGCCATGAGGTTCTAGTATCGTGCTAACCTTTGCTTAGTCATTGCTCTGACTTTGTCCACCAGATCAAGCTGTAGGCACATAGCTTCGTCATTCTTGCTCTCGTTATGGTTCCCTACTCTATAGCTTGTAAGTCCTACGTCAGTAGGGATGACCACCTCGCTTCCGTATGCTAGTCGAAATGGTGTCTATCCTGTAGGCGTTCTTGCTGTCGTCCTGCATGCCCATAAAACACTTGGTAGTTCATCTAGCCATATACCCTTCGCCCCCTCGAGTCGAATGTTGGGGCATTTTAATATTAAAAAATTAAAATGAATAAATGTTACAACTTAAATGTAAAATGTGGGAGTAAATATGGAAGATGAGGAGTTGTGAAAATGTTTAATCCCACATTGAAAAGAAGAAAGACTATTTTATTCTTTTTAATTGTGGTGATTAATGGGCTAACATGAATTGTCTCAGATATTGGGCTAGATACGTGCGCAAGGGGGAGGTGAAGAGTGGAGGTATCAGTGCCTCAATCCAAATAGTATTGTGTATTTCCTTTCTTTACATCAATAATTTTCAAAAGTATTATTCAGTTTCTCTTTGTGTGTTATTTCCATTATTATTGTGTTTGCACCAACACCGAGTCTTGATGATTTTAAGCAAGGATCAGTTCGTGGAGGAAATAGATATATTATCACTTTTATTGATGATTTCTCAAAATATACAACTATTTATTTGTTGAAAAATAAAAGTAATGCTTTTGAAAAATTTCAAGATTTTTTAAAAGAAGTTGAAAATCAATTCCGTAGAAAAATAAAAAGAATAAGAAGTGATAGAGGCCGTGAGTATGAATCAAGTGCATTCAACTCATTTGTTCAGTCTTTGGGAATTATCCATGAAACTACTGCACCATATTCACCTGCTTCTAATGGTGTGGCTAAAAGAAAAAATAGAACTTTAATTTTGTTAACAAATGCCATGTTAATTGAATCTGGTGCACTTTTACATTTTTGGGGTGAAGCTATTTTAACTGCATTTCATGTTTTGAATAGGGTGCCACATAAAAAGTCACACACTACACCTTTTGAGATGTGGAAAGGACATAAGCCAAATTTGGGATATTTGAGAGTATGGGGTTGTCTTGCTTATGTAAGGCTTACTGACTCTAAAATGCCTAAATTAGGTATAAGAGCTACTGCCTGTGCTTTTCTTGGTTATGCGATTAATAATGCAGCCTATAGATTTTTTGATCTTAAAAACAAAATAATTTTTGAATCTGGTGATGCAATTTTTCATGAAGAAAATTTTCCTTTTAAATTGAAAAATAGTGGGGGTGAAGAAAATATTTTGTCAGAACCTAGTTCTTTTACTTCACATTTACAAAATCAAGAAAATTTTGAAATGGAACCTAGGAGGAGTAAAAGAGCTAGAGTTGAAAAGGATTTTGGTCCTGATTATTATGTTTTTAACATTGAGGAAAATTCCCAAAATTTAAAAGAGGCTTTAACATCACCTGATGCTATATTTTGGAAAGAGGTTGTAAATGATGAGATGGAATCTCTAATTTCTAATAGAACTTGGAAATTAGTAGATCTTCCACCGGGTTGTAAGACCATAGGTTGTAAATGGGTCCTTAGAAAAAAGTTGAAACCGGATGGATCAATAGATAATTTTAAAGCTAGACTTGTTGCAAAAGGCTTTAAACAAAAAGCTGATCTTGATTTCTTTGATACATTTTCTCCCGTAACAAGAATTACATCTATTAGATTGTTAATTGCTATTGCTGCAATTTTTGATTTGAAAATTCATCAAATGGATGTAAAAACTGCTTTTCTAAATGGGGGCCTAAAGGAAGAGATTTATATGGACCAACCCGAAGGCTTTGTAGAGCTTGGACAAGAAAGCAAGGTATGTAAGCTAACTAAATCCCTATATGGCTTAAAACAAGCACCTAAGTAGTGGCATGAAAAGTTTGATTCCTACATGATTGAGAATGGTCATAAATCAAATGAATGTGATAAATGTATTTATTCTAAATCATGGAATAATTTATATGTTATTATTAGCCTCTATGTGGATGATATATTGATTTTTGGCTCAAATATGCATGTTATAAATGAAACAAAAAATATGCTTAAAAGCCATTTTGATATGAAAGATCTTGGTGAGGCTAATTTTATTTTGGGCATGAAAATTACAAAAACATGTGATGGAATATTTCTTGATCAATCACATTATGTTGAGAAAATATTGAGAAAATATAATTTTCATGATCATAAAAGTGTAGCTACTCCTTTTGATTCTAGTGTTCATTTATTTCCTGTGAATAATGATGATGAGATTTTTAATCAAAAGGATTATGCTAGTATCATTGGTAGTTTGCATTATGCTACTGATTGTACTAGACTTGACATTGCATATGCAGTAGGAGTGCGTAGTAGATTTACTAGCAAGCCTAGTAAAGATCATTGGCTAGCTATTGAGCGAGTCATGAGATATTTAATTGGTACCAAAAACTATGGCTTATTTTATAAAAAGTACCCTGCTGTGATTGAAGCTTTTAGTGATACCGATTGGAATACTTTGTCAGGTGATTCTCTCTCTACCATTAGTTATATTTTTACCTTAGGTAGTGGTGCTATTTGTTGGAAATCTAAAAAGCAAATAATAATTGCTAATTTAACAATGGAAGCTGAATTAATAGCATTAGCTTCAGCTAGTGAAGAGGCAAATGGGCTTAGAGATTTGTTATATGAAATTCCACTTTGGGAAAAGCCAATTCCACCTATATTAATTCATTGTGATAGCACTGCCGCAATTGGTGGAATTAGAAACTGTTACTACAACGGTAAATCCAGACATATAAGAAGAAAGCACAATACCATGCGATCTTATTTGAGTAGTGGCATCATAACTGTGGATTATATTAAATCTAATGATAATCTTGCAGATCCATTTACCAAGGCCTTGGCAAAAGATAGAGTCTGGAATACATCAAGGGGGATGGGACTAAAGTCCATAGAATCATAAGCCATGTATGAGGATACCCAACCCAAGGACCAGAGATCCTGAGAATTGGGTTCAATGGGAAAAACTAATCATACGATGGTTGTAAGAAATGCATTATTTATTTATTTTTTAATTATTTATTCTGTAAATAATTTTTTAATTGTTCATCCCTATGATGTAAGTGCATTTATCCTGTAATGTGGAGAGGTTGAGTAAAATACTCTTAATGAAATTTGTAGCTCGTATGAGTGGGGTGTCAGAATTATAGGAGCACCCTTGACAAAATTTCACCTATGTGAGTGTGAGAGTGGGGCCGCTCCCTATGAGATTTGGACTTAATCTCAAATACACTCATGAAACTGGGATCAGCACATGGCCGTAAAGTGCTAGCTATAAAAGCTCATGTCAACACCTGGGTTGTTATGTGTAAGCAATGACGCTTAATTTCCCTAAAGCAGTCCTAGTTCAAGTCGGAGACCACTACGACTCTGGAGTTGAGATCGCTGTTTTACTAAGTGAAGGTTCAATGCAGAGCACACCTTCATGATACATAGTGACCCATCTTTGCCTGGTAATCTCTCTTTAACTAAAATTTAATATTAAAATGAGTGGGGGATTGTTGGGGCATTTTAATATTAAATAATTAAAATGAATAAATGTTACAACTTAAATGTAAAATGTGAGAGTAAATATGGAAGATGAGGAGTTGTGAAAATGTTTAATCCCATATTGAAAAGGAGAGAGACTATTTTATTCTTTTTAACTGTGGTGATTAATGGGCTAACATGAATTGTCTCAGATATTGGGCTAGATACGTGCGCAAGGAGGAGGTGAAGAGTAAAGGTATCAAAAATGGAAATGAATCAGCCCCTTGGATCCTCCTACTTGACAGCCCATTCAGAATAATTATCATATCCGTTGGTGAGTAAATGGCCTAAATTAATACTTCATTTTTATTATGGACAATGAAGAGCCATTAACCCACTTAATGGACTATCTGTTTGGGCCAATTCATTCTTCAAAAACTCCTTATCTCACCATTAATTGAGTAACTCCAGCCCATCAGATTAATATCGAACAATTAATCTTGTAACACCCACTACATCAGAATAATGGACCTAATTAATTAGAATAAATTGGGTAGTAATTTCGTGAGGCCCATTGAGCCTATAAATAGACTCATTCAGACCCAATCCAAGTTACTGCAATATACAATACACACACAAAAAATAGTGAGGTTCTTGGCAAGGAAGGGTGTTCTTTCTGGTGGAGCTTTGGGCTTGAACACTTTGTGCAAAGGTTGTTCTAGCCATACGAAACTTGTTGGGTTGTTGTATCCTAGGGGAGACAAGTTAGAGAAGGTCTGCATCGATTACAAAATTTAGCCAACCAAGGACTTGAATCTCCTTAAAGAGAGCGAGTGTCGCGCCTCAGTCCAAATAGTGTTGTGTATTTCCTTTCTTTACATCAATAATTTTCAAAAGTATTATTTAGTTTCTCTTTGTGTGTTATTTCCATTATTATTGTGTTTGCACCAACACCGAGTCTTGATAATTTTAGGCAAGGATCAGTTCGTGACCTCAACTTGTCCATTGGCCTGAGGGTGGGCGGGTGACAAGTAGTGGTTCTTCACCTTTAGCTGCGAGCAAAAGTCTCTAAAGTCATTGGAGGCTTGCAGTCATTGGTTCGCAATCAGTCTTCCCAATATGTGCTCAATGATTTGAATTGGGTATGCCACGTTACTTTCTGAGCATCTTTTGCTTGAACCGTGCTTGATGGTGAAATTAACACCTGATTTTGCTAACTTTTCAGGCACATCGAATGGAAATTGCTAATGCTGCCAAAAGAACTATAGAGGAAATGATCAGGAGCCTCAAACTTGAAAATCGTCAGTACGATCCTCACTTCTTTGCAAGTCAAGAAGGAAATACTAAAGGTGGCTCCTCTAGAGGTGGATCAAGGAGATCCTCACACAGGCGGATTCGGAGTCCTAATGATGCATGATATGTGTTTTTGTTTTTCCTGCAAAACAAAAGGAAGTGTTCCTTAAACAATCTTGTATTATTTTCCATGTTTAACTCTTGGTCCTTGGCATCACCTCGGATCATGCATAAACTTTAACTAAGACAAGTTTAGAATTCACCTAATGAGATCTTGTAGTACTATCTTGCTTGGCTTTGTTGGAATTTGCACTTACTTAGATGAGGTAGAACCAAATGTCCCTAGTTTAGAAATGAATGCATGATTTTTTTGAAATCTTGGGTTTTTTTTTTTTTTAAACGAAAAGATGATGATGGTGGTCCCCTGTTTTTTTTTTTTTTTAAATGAATGAGGCATGGTCGAATGCCCCTAGTTTGCAGATAGATGCATGACTTTTTGAAAACCTTGATATTTGAGGAAAAGATGATGTTTTTTAAAAAAAAAAAAAAAAATGGATAAGGCATGGCCAAATGCCCCTAGTTCAGAAATCAATGTGAATTTTGAAAAATGTTATTGTGTAGGGATCTCAATTTGAGTAAAATAAGATCAAAATCACAAAACTGGGCAAAATAAGGATTGTTGGGATGATGGGCCAATGGGCTCTGTTGGAGTGCCTATTGGCACATCTAAAATGAAGATTGATAGTGATTGTTGAGTAGATGAAAGACCCATGTCCACCTCCTGCAAAAGATTCTTTCCATGAGCTTGTTAGTAATCAGTTATTATAAAAATGTTTTAGGCCAATGCCCCTAGTTTAGACATGCTTGCATAGAAAATTGATGATATGCTTAACGCAAAATAGATGCTCCTAGCCTAGATTTACACAAGGAAATGTTTTGATTTTGAGTCTTTGAAAAAAAAAAGTTTTTTGAGTGATTTTGATCGAGCCCTTTGAAAAGGCTGCCTACGTATCTCTCTCATAGAGGATCAAGTCTAAACGTAGTTTGAATAAAAGTTTTTTGAAAAATGATATATATATATATATATATATATATTTTGGAAAATTTTGAAATGAAGACTTCTCTTTTGGTAATTGGGACCAGGCCTTTGAACAAGCTACCTACATACCTCTCTCATAGAGGATTAGGTCCAGACATAGTTCGAAAAAAAAAATTTTGAAAAAAATGAAGTTTTGAAAAATGAATTTTCTAAAATGAGTCTTTTTTTCTCTCTCTTTTTTTTTTTGTGAAAAGAAAGCAATTTAATTAGAATGATATTTTTTTGAAATTTTATCTTTTCCAAATGAACCAAAGGTGATCCTTTGAACAACCTCTTTGACCAATCATAATGCTCAATTGTTAACTCGATCTCATTGGTTAAAAAGGATTCGAAATCATTAAAAACATGTAATCAAATTTGCTTCTTCATTCTAAAATATTTTTAGATTAAGTCTTAAAAGACAATCAAAGGAATGAAATGCTTGGGAATCACACATATTGGTAATAAGCAAGAAAGGGAAAAATCCTAAGTTTGAAGATTTGAAAATTTTTGAGAATTTGGAAATTTGTTCACTTGAGAGTCATTTTCTGTTGGGAGCAAACAAAGTGAGTGTTTGGGGCTTAGAAAAAAATTTTGGTTACTTGAGAATTTGTGAAAATTTTCTTTTAAGGATATTTGCCAGTAGGGCTTGATAATCTTGAGCAATTTTTCTTCTTAATCCAAGAGAAAATATCATCAAAGCTAAATGTGTGCTTTAAATCAACAGGATTTCAAGGAGGGCTTTATTCAAAGGTTGTAATGTAGGCCGGGTTTAGGTTATTGAAAGGAAGGATATAAAAGGCTTAAAAACACTTATGATGTTTCCCCAAGTATGCAATAATTTAAATTCAAGCATTGGAAGATTTTTCCACGCCTTTTATCATTGACTCTTGTACTAAAATCCTTGTCATGTTCTTCATCTTCTCATTGGTCTTCATTGATGCCTTTCATTTGGTCTTGATCTTTTTAGCTTGATGACTTCCTTTTTTTGGTCTTCTTAGCATCCTATCTCGTGGTCAAATTACTCACTCTCATATTTGTTTTTGTTTTTTTTTTCAATTTTTGAAAGATTTATTTTTTTTGAAATTTTTTTCTTTTACCTTAATTTTTGCCTAGACCACCCTTTCAAGTTTTTAGCCTAGCAAGCTCTCTCACTCTCTTTTTTCTTTTTTTTTGCCTAGACCACCTTTTCAGGTTTTCAGCCTAGCGAGCTTTTCCTTTTTTTTCTTTTTTTCCTTTTTTTTTTTTTGGCTCTAATTTTTGCCTAGACTGCCCTTTCAAGTTTTCAACCTAGCGAGCTTCTCCTTTTTTCTTTTTCTTTTTTGAAATGTTTTTTTTTTTTTTTTTGGAACTTTATTGGCTTTCACTCAATTGCATTTTTTCAATTTGACACCCTTCTATCTTTCCTGGATGATTGTCCATGATATCCTCTTATCCTTTCTAATGCACTTTCATTTTTCTTGACTTGACTGTACACACTTTTTTGATGAAATGTGTCTTATTTTTTATTTTCCTCATCTTCCTCAATTTGATTAAATTTCTTCTCTTGATGAATCTTTATATTTTCTCATCCCTCTCAACTTGAATGATCTTTCATGGAATTTCATATCTCGTGTCTTTTGATGAATCAGTATTCTCTCACAACTTGATGAAAATTCTTGAATTCACTTTTTTTTTTTTTTTTTTTCGGTTGAAGTCTTTTCTAACTTGATAGCCTTCTCTTTTTTCTCACAGTTTGATGCTTTCTCAAAATCTTATCCCTTCTTGATGGATTTCCTTTCTACCTAGCTTTGATGAACTCTCTTTTCTGAACTTGATGAATCTTCCTCTTTTGAACTTGTCATATTGTTCACATTGTCTCCATTGAGAACCTTACCAAGTGGTGTTGAATCCATAAGGTCAATACTTCCTCATCTTGAGATTTAAGCATGCATACTTAATTTCCCCACCCAAGGTTTAAGTTTGTAAAGTTGTGATTTACAACTATGTTTTATGTTGGCTTTATTCCATGACAAAAAGTGTTGTAATTGCTTTAATTTTGTTCCTTGTATTTTGTGGGATTTTATTGTATTGGGTTTAGTATTAAGTTAGTGAAGACTCAAGCTAAAATGAAGAATCAATGGATTTCGTGAGAAGCTAACCCACAAAAGAGCCATGTGAGAAGCATATGTTGGAAGCTGAAGAGTCATACCAGGCTATCGTTTTCGCGAGTGTCTCGTGGGCAACAAATTGGCTTCTCTTAATATCAGGTATTTGAAAACATAGCATTGGTAAAGAGAACTTCTTACCAAAATTCAATTTCACTTCAACAATACACTTTCCATGAACTGTGGATGCCCACAAGCACCTATAGTTCTATGGAAGACTCCTCATAAGTCTTGAATTGTGCCTTGTAGTTGCACACATGCAACATTGCACATGAATCAAAACACCAATCGAAAGGATTTGTAATTACAACCATATGAAATATAGTGATCTTTATTATATACATCACTCACCATAGCAATAATGTCCTTGATGAAAATTGCTTCATTGACATTTTCATTTTCATCCTTCTTATTCTTTAAGAATTTACATTCTCAAAAGTAATGGTCTTTCTTTCCACAAAGGAAACATGACATACTCTACTTGTCATCGTTGGGATTCTTGGAATTGTTCTTTTAAAACCATTCATACTCTTATTCACATTCAAGTGTTTAATGGTCTTAGTAGAACTTCCAATTTTAACATTGTTCACATTCACTTTAGAATCGGTGTTAGTTACACCTCTAACTCGACATTCTTCTTCAATTCAATGATGTTCTCTGAATTGATCTAAAGTGAGATATTCTGACAAGTTATTTAATGTTTTCACATAGTTTAGAAAATCACTTAGGAAAATGTTCACATACTCTATCACTTTAAGAGTTTAAATTCCCATCCTTTAGATTTTCTACTTCACTTTATAACATTTAAACATGTCAAAAGTTCATTCTTATTTCTCAATTCAAATAAATTCACAACGCATGCAAATATTCTAACAAAAAAACTCATCAATCAATTTGAAATTCAAATTGCCTATGAACAAGAAATCTGTACCTTCAATGCTCAAACTATGAACATGGCTTTTATTGCATTCACAATGTCAAAGAATCATCACCTTGTCTTGCCAACAAAGAAACTTGTTTCTTTAAGCCTTGTTCCATTGAATCTTCATTATGATCAATTCATCATTTGAAGAACTCTTCAAATCCAAGCCAATTGCTCTTTCTACTGTGTAAATTGCTTCCATTAAAGCGATCCAATTTCAATGTTCAAACTATGAACATGGCTTTTATTGCATTCACAATGTGAAAGAATCATCACCTTGTCTTGCCAACAAAGAAACTTGTTTCTTTAAGCCTTGTTCCATTGAATCTTCATTATGATTGATTCATCATTTGAAGAACTCTTCAAATCAAGCCAATTGCTCTTTCTACCGTGTAAAATTGCTTCCATTAAAGTGATCCAATTTCACCAAACCATGATTCAACATGTTTAAAGTTGTACCATCATTTACTCCTTGTCTTGTAGCAAATATTGTCTAAGATTGTTGGAGATTTTACCAAATTAAGGAGTAATTATGAAAGAACAAATGAACATATCAAGTGAATAGAAATTAGTAATTGACTTGGAGGCACAATTGAATGTTATTCTTAGATAATATTTGTCCCCATACGCAAGTTGCTAAAGGGTTTCTACAAACTTGTCCTCAGGATACAACCAAGTTTATTGGGTTCTACAAATAGCAATTTTGGAGAATACCCACAGGATTTCTTGTGTTTCTTTGTAACTTACTACTTCAAGTGAACATCAACCTCTATTTATACCCATAAGGTTATAACCCCTCAAAAGCTACATATGAAGAGTTAAAATTTTTCATAAAACCATTCACAAGGCTTGAAACCTCTTCAACCTTTTTGAACAGTCACCAAAAAATTCTGCAAAAAATTCAGTTTTCCGAGTTTCGATCGATCAAGAGGTCCTTTCAATCGATCGTCTCTTTTCGACCGATCAAGCAGGAATCAAATAGCGATTGAACCATTTAGAAACTCTATGATTATTTTCTTACTATTTTGATCGATCGAGCCAAAGTTTCGACAAATCGAAAATGCCGAATTTCGAATTTTCACTTAGAAAATTCCAAAACTTGAATTTTCACTTTAACAACTTAATGAAACAATATTCTCCAAACTCAAACATCATTATTATTACAACCTATCTATGTATATATATATATATACAACACTCTCCTCTTGCAAGCCAGTTTTCAAAGGTGAGTTCTATTCATGGGTTTGTAACATTTGATATCAGAGCCAACCACCATGTCGAGTAATCGAATGTAGCTCATTGAGTATGGAATCAAAGGAGTTGCGACCTTGTGGTCGGATCCCAGAGAGGGTGACCTAGAGGCTAGATTAAAATAACTGATAGGTGAGTGAAGCCACCAAAAAAGAAAGGGCTACCATCGGGTCAATATTGCTAGAGTGAGCCATCATGGACGTCGGCTACGAAGCATGGTTATATGTTATGATCCTAGTAACCCACATGGATTAAATGTAAGTTTGACCATGTGTTTCTAAACTCTTAGGCACCCTCCCCTTGCAGGCCGATTTTTAAGGGTGAGTTCTACTCATGGGTTTGTAACATGCTATATATTAGTGTGGCTTTGGATGGCTGTGTAATTTCCATGTTGCAATGTTTAAGAAAGGCAAAAATCAAAACTACTAGGGTTTTGGAATTCGGATATCAATCATGTCCATCTTTTGTGCATCAATATTCTTTTGTATAGGATGCTACAAGAATGGTAGACTTATTTATGTGTTTGTTTGAGTCTAAAATAATTTTTTTGTGCTAAATCTCATCATACTTCAATTTAATTTTGTGATAAGAAAATGCAACAATTTCGAATTAGGATGAATAAAAAGTGTTAAGTTTTAGGAGGAAAAAAATAGAAAAGTTTATGAGAATGCGCTCAGGTAGCATGTGCTTAGAAGTTAGTATTAATATATTAAAGTCTCAAATTAATGATCCACAAGCCTTGACTTAAAAAAAAAAAAAAAAAAAAAAAAAAAAAAAAACCTGTTAGTTAAAACAATGGGGAGGAAGAGATGTGAACCCAAAATGTCTCTGTCAGATACATTAAGAAATACCAATCGAGCTTAAAAACTCTTGGTGTGTATATATATATATCCATCCCTGAAAGCCTAAAACGTGAATGCTTGGATTTTACCCCAAAGATATGCTTTTATTTCAACCAAAAAAAAAAAAATGTAGAAGTGCATAACATGGGCATCAATATTTGCCAATAATTAATATTACATTAAGTATCAAAGATCAAGATTTAGGGGGATATGTTTGAACAGACTCCTACTATTTTAACTGTATTGTGCAACTATAGATGACCCCTCAAAAAGGAAAATTTTAGAACAACTTTCTTTTCTTTGGTTAAATGATTGAAATAATGGTGTCGTTTATCTTGCCACTTACACTTTTGTAGGTAATTTTTTTTTTAATTAATGTGGTGGAAACTTCTAGTGCATAATTACTTAAACCAATAGAATTTTTTATCCTATCAAGGGTCTTAAATTTAAGTATTAATTTCAAATTTGTGTGCTTTTTTTTTTTTTTTTTTTTTTGAGAAACTTTCAAATTTGTGTGCTTGCTATAACAGGAAGTTTGCCAAATGAGAGGATAACTAAATAAAGATTAATCAACTATAATAGTATAAACAAAAATAGTTAAAAGTAAAACCAATAAAATGGACCAAACATGTAATTTTAAGTAATAGTTAATGTGAAATTTCCAGGTCTATTACAACTTTTCATGACATATTTGGCTGATGTTACAAATATGGACTTTGGACTTTGGATTGTTCACCCATACTTGCGGTTTAGAATCTTGATGTTAAAATTGATAGAAGATGAATTTTCTCTTTAGAATCATGTCTATCCTCTTTGAAACTTCAACTATTTCATGTCCTTTAATTTGTTTCACCCACATGATTCCTGGCATTAAAACTCAGAATAAAAAACTATGGTCGACACCATAAATTCGTCTGCTTTGACAATAAGATCCTAATCACTCACCAAATACAATTATTCTTACAAATCAATAACCATTTGAGCCAGAAATCAAAACTAAAAATCATTTGCATTCAAAGACGCAGAAATCAAGAATGAAACAAAATTCCACCCCTACATAATGCAATATGGAAAAGAGAAGTAGAGACAAACCAACTCTAAAGAACAAAATGTGCAAGAGTTTGTTAACAAAGGATTGAGACAATTGAAGAGACTCCCAAAGATCCAAAAGAGAAGACAATGGAGCTTAAATAGAAAAAGTCTATGAACACAAAATTTTAATTTCACAACTTCTTGCTATAACTGTGATGTGTCAGACTGTGATTGATGAAGAAAAAATAGTATGACTATGAGTAAATGATGGTTAACCACTCACAGTCTGCAACATTTAAATTATGACAAAAAAATTGTGAAACAATTCGTGGTCATAGAACTAGTCACTTAAATAAGTTACCATTAATGTAGCCTTATTTTTGGTTGAGGATTGTGATTGGATATTTGGATGAAAGAAACGAACAGAATTCATACGTACATGCTCACGTTCCAAATTTTATTCTTTCTCTCTGTTGAAACTAAAAAATTACTTTATAAAAAAAGTGTTGCACCTACACGGTAGCTAGGATTAAATAATAGCATAGGTTAAAAAAAGTGTGGTCATGTATGGTCGGCATCTAGCCAATACTACAAAATAGATATATATATATATATATATATATATAATATGAGCCACGTTCATAGCCTGCTGCCTAGCACAAAAGCAAAAGATAGAAACTAATCAAGTAAAACAAAAAAACAAAAAAACAAAAAACCAAAAAAAAAAAAAAAAAAAAAAAAAAAACTGAAAAGTAAATGGGAAGTGGCAACACCATAAAGTAAGGAGCAAGATTTCATGAAAGTGGGCCTGAAAACTGGAAAAGGCGGGATGTCACAAACCAAAAAGAGGGAGTTTAAGGCTGTGTTTGGTTGCCGTAAAACGTTTTCCGGAAAATATGTGGTAAGGAGCAAGATTTCATGAAAGTGGGCCTGAAAACTGGAAAAGGCGGGATGTCACAAACCAAAAAGAGGGAGTTTAAGGCTGTGTTTGGTTGCCGTAAAACGTTTTCCGGAAAATACATATTTTCCGGAAATGTTAATTTCTGGAAAAGGAAAATATTTGTGTGTGTTTGGTTGCATTTCAAAAAATTTTCCGGAAAACATTTTCTAGTGTTTGGAAAAGAAGAAAGGAAAACACAAATCCAGGGGCAAAACCAAACCCAGAAAACCCAAATCCAGATCGCGCGATCGCGATCTCGCCGGTGGATCGCGATCTCGCCGGTGGATCGCGATCTCGCCGGTGGATCGCGATCTCACCGGCGCGATCTCGCGAAGGCGAGATCGCGATCAACATCGCGAGATCGCGATCAACGTCGCGATCTCGCGACGGCGCGATCTCGCGTTCGCGAGATCGCGATCGACGCTTCGCGAGATCGCGCCGTCGATCGCGATCTCGATCCGGCGCGATCTCGCGAAGGCGAGATCGCGATCAACGTCGCGATCTCGCAATGGCGCGATCTCGCGAACGACGCTTCGCGAGATCGCGCCGTCGGACTGGTCTTAGGATTGGAGATCGCGCCGTTACTAGTCTTCTCCCTCGCGCGCACGCGCTCTCTCTCTCTCTCTCTCTTTTCCGGAAATCCTTTGAAGTGAAAATAGAGCCGGTAATTGATTTCCGTGGTCAAAGGCGTTTTTTTTCGGTCAACGGATTTCAATTTCCGAAAAATAGAATTTTCCGGACCAACCAAACACACCTATTTTCCGGAAAATCATTTCCGGAATGCGTTTGAAGTCGATTCAAACGCAGCCTAAAAAGCAACGGAACAAATAAAAAGAGCAAAAGGTTGAATAGTGGGTCACGGCTCAACATAAAATTAGGAATTGTGAAGAGAAAAAGTGACGCAACTCCTCCCTGATCTGATCAGTTGAGAGAAAAATAAGGGAACAGCTTCTTTGGAATCTCTCTATAAATAGAGAGAGAGGCACGCACAAGAAAAAAAAAAGTAGGAAGAAAAAAAGAAAGAAGAAAAAAGAGAGCAAGTGCACACACACACGGCAAAGACATAGAGAAAAGACAAAAAAAAGAGGCACAGACAGAGAGAGCAACATCAAGCAGAGAAGAAATACGCAGCATAAGTTTGTATATGAGATTTCACATCAGTCCCTTTCTTCTCTAAATCTCTTTCTGCCTCATTCTCAAATTTGAATTTTTGTTTGGGAAAACAAATAGGGCTGGGTTTCACGAGGAGTTCCTAACTCCATACATGAAGCTTTATACAAGAGTCTCTAACTCTTAAATCCTATTTGAAAATTACCAAATAAAAATTCTCTCAAATTGTGATGCAATGTCCTTTCTTTTAATTGGAGTCTTCGACTCTACCCCATTATTGGAGTCCTCGACTCTACCCCATCAATAGAGTCCTTGACTTTACCATATCAATGGAGTCATTGATTCTACCATTATTGGAGTCCTTGACTCTACCCCATCAATGGAGTCCTTAACTCTACCATTTTAATGGAGTTCTTGACTCCACCATCAAATAAATAGAGGCATTAACTCTACCAAATTAATTGTGACTAATTCTTTGGGATTATTAATTCTTTAAACAAGATTAGAGTTAATAATTCTTAAAATAAAATGGCCATAAAAAATTGATTTAAGGAGATTTTCTAATTCCCAATGTTCATAAAAAAATAATAATTGCTTCAAAGGAGTTTTCTTTCCATTAATTAAATTTGGAAACTTCAATCAAAATATTATGAAAGAAATGGAAAATTACTTGGAACTTTAACTTCTCAAAAAGAGAATTCTTGATTCAATTTCCATGAAAACATGGTCTTTGACTTATCCTTGAAATTAAAACCAATTATCTCACCCAAAAGTAAAATTAAGTCGATGCTTAATTAAATACAAAGTATTTGACTTAAATGTCCATCATTTAAATTGGGCAAAATCAATTTGAGGATTTTGAATCTAAAATCTCAAAATTAAGAACTACAAAATGGTTTGATCCCCGCCAAGGGTACGTAGGCAACCTAAATAAATTAGGTGCAGCCATAAATAAATAAAAAAAAACATATCCTCTTAAACATAAAATAAAAAATAAAAATAAGTTCATGTGTAATGACGACATGGTTGGAATCAAAAAGTCTTCCCTTGAAACAAGGGATTATAATTAAGAGATACATTATCTTGAATGGGCACTACTCATATCAATAAAACTCATAAACCAAAAGGCCTATAAGTGAAATTATATTTGACGAATTTGACAATATTTGTTAAACATAATTTAACAATATTTGTTAAACATAATTTGACGACATTTGTTAAACATAAGTTAACATCGTTCGTTAAACATAATCTAACAATTATTATTAAACATTGGTTAACAATTTTCGTCAGCACTCTCGATTGTTTTTTAAAAAAATTTTGAAGCCATAATTACGTTAATGTCATAATGCCTAATTAAAATTGGGTTGATTGAGTTCACCAAAATTTGTGTTGTACCTCGTTCGTATTTTGGATACCTGTATAACCATCAAACCATCAAAGACAATTGAAGTGACTAATTCCTAGAAATTGAGGGGTGTTAAAGACAAAAAAAATTGTTAAAATTATCATTTTTACAAGGTACTTGATGTTAAGAAAATATCTTTTACAGAAAGGTTGACTAGAAATTTTTTTTGTAAAAACACTAGCCCCTTGGTTCTAATGAAATTATTTTAACCTTTTTTTTATTTCAGATATTCTTCTCATTAATATTTGTTTCGTTTTTTTACTTCTTTCCAATTTTTGTTGTTTCTGTCTCTAATGGACAAAATGAGAGTACAAAGACAGGTCTGAAGTGCCTGAAAGGCCTGTGGCAATTATATCTAACCATGCACGTGTCCCATATTAATTCTCTACTTTTGTTAGACTAAAGGCATAGTTTGGAGGATTCTGACTAGGGTTGAGCTGGGTATGGTTGTAACTTACATAAACCGATACAAGTACCCATCATTGCATAAGTTCAAAAAATTAAAATACTTAGTATTTTTAAAAAAAAAATTAATTTTGGTACTAAATATTATAATAACTAAAACATTTTCCTTATGACCAGAGATATTCTAGTCTATTAAGTAGTATAATAAGTATATTTATATTAAGTAAATTTTACGGCATTCTTATCCTCAGTCGTGAAAGAAGGAAGAAAGCACTAGCAGTAAGTCATATTTTAGTGAAAGACGCCTGACCAACCCCTTGACTATAAACTGATGCCCTCTTCCAAGTCTCTTTGCACTCTCTCACACTTATTTTTGAATTTCTCTCATTTGCTTCAACACCCAGAGTTCTGTGACAATGGCGGGCGAGGTGGTTCTGTTGGATTGCTGGCCTAGCATGTTTGGGATGAGGGTCAGGATTGCTCTGGCTGAGAAGGGTATCAAGTATGAGTACAAGGAACAGGACTTGAAGAACAAGAGCCCTCTGCTTTTAGAGATGAACCCCATTAACAAGCAGATCCCAGTTCTCATCCACAACGGGAAGCCTGTGTGTGAGTCCCTCATCATTGTTCGGTACATAGACGAGGTCTGGAATGATAAGTCTCCATTATTGCCCTCTGATCCTTACCAGAGAGCTCAAGCCAGGTTCTGGGCTGATTTTGTTGACAAGAAGGTACCTTTTGTACAATTTCTTTTCGTTGTGTTTTTCTTTTTCTCGGTTTTCATTGGTGTCTGAGTCTTATACATTTGACCTTTTTATTTTTGTTTGTTTTATTTTAGTTTTTTATTGTTCAGTTAATACTTAATACTGCGTGAAATATTTTATGTTTATGTTTCTGAGGTTGGATTCGCTAGATTTCTTTTAAAAAATGTTATGTTGGAATGTTTATAGATTCTATTATAATTTACTAATTCGTAGGTCATGTCAAGGCAGTGATTCAATTAGACATGGAAGATGACTGTATAAAATATTTGACCAAAGAACTTGCTAATTCTATGAAACTATATAAAATATTGTGATTAAAAAAAAACTTGTGAATTTGGACTTAATCTTAAAACTCCTAGAGTTTTATCATTTGATAAGTAGTCTAAGATACTGGGTCTTGTTCTTTATCCATTAAGTTGTTCACCAAGGATTTCATATATTTGAGGAAGATTAAATAACAACCTAAAATATAAAATTCAGAAAATTACATGAAATTTTTTTCAAAAAAAAAATTAAAATTAACAGTGGATAAAAGGCAACCCCGTACTCTGTCCTGCATCATCTTGAGAATTCACGAAAAAAAAAAACTCAAATATGATTTCCTACTGAAATTAAGGTACTTTTTTTGAGTTATGGAGCTTTTATATTGGCCTTCAATTCAAATTGAAATCTATTATTCCTTTGCTCCTGGAATTCACACTTAATTTCAAGTTTTTTTTTTTTCCAATCCTAGGAGATCCTAGAGATCAAAGCAGAGTGTCGGCAGCAGTGAATTAACTTAAACGCCCAAGTGATTACTAAGATGTCTTCCAGAAAAAGGGAAAAAAATTGAAAGAAATAAGAGCAGGGAGAAAAAGAAGGAAAGAAAATTTGATGGTTTATATTTGCTTTTCATTGACCATGTTCAATTCATGTAGTTGTTGGGTACCAAATTCAAACTTTATTCTTTCCGCTCTTAGCATTAGTCATGTTCGAGACCCATCGGTTTTTTTGTAAGTCACTAATTAAAAATTTCATTAAAATAAAAAGTCACTAATTAAAATAAAATTTAGGAGTCAGTCCAGTAGTCTCTCTCTATCATACAACCAAGAACATATTTTATGGGCCTTTCCCACTTGCTAATGTCTAGAGGAATATTCAGTTTGCCCAGTATACTTGATTTGAAATTCATTACTGTCATTGTTCATCCTAGTAATACAATGTGTGGAAAATTCAGGTCTATGGAGCTTCAAGGAAGGTATGGAGCACAAAAGGAGAAGAGCAAGAGGCAGGCAAGAAGGAATTCTTTGAAATCTTAAAAGCCATTGGAGGTGGAGCTTGGTGACAAGCCTTACTTTGGGGGTGAAACATTTGGGTATGTGGACCTTTCTTTTATCACTTTCTACAGCTGGTTCCAAGCCTATGAGGTCTTTGGCAATATCAACATAGAGGCGGAGTGCCCCAAGATTATCGCATGGGCTAAGAGATGCCTGCAGAAGGAGAGTGTGGCCAAGACTCTACCTGACCAGAAGAAGGTTTATGAGTTTGTTGCTCAGATGAGGAAAAGGTTTGTGTCGGAGTAGAGTAATGATTAGGCCCCAATCTAGAAGTGCTAGCATATTATGGTTTTGGATGGTTTTGTAATAGCGTTCGTTATTTGTACTGTTTAAGTTTGGATTTGTTTCATTAGTGTCCGTTTAGCTTGTAAGACACTTTGATGTGTCAGCTAAGCTTTTCTAAAGGGCGTGTATTGTACTGTTTAACTTGTAAGACACTTTGATGTGTCTGCTGAGCCTTAGATCTAAAGGGCTTGTACCGAATAATGAATAAGAAAGACACTTTGTTGTGTGAGCTAAATTTTAGATCACACTTCTTCAAACTATCCCTTTATGCCATCTAGTGTATACAAAAGTTTTGGTACCAACAATATGAGGAAACAAAACTTTTTAGTTTTTACAATATTTTTCACAGCTCTTAACGTAGGATGTCGTGGATGGGATAATTGCAAAAGTAACATAAGTGATGGTTTCATTTGGAAGCATCGTGTGTTCCAATAACAAGTTGTTATCTTAGCAAGTTTTGAAAAAAATTGTGAAAAAAAAATAATAATAAAATAAAATTCTATGACCAAGTTAAGAACAAGAAAGAATTAAAATTAACCAACCCACTCAAAATCAATAAAAGAAAAAGGAAACAAGAAGACGTAATAATAAAATTGATAGACAACCTACCTAATCATTTAAAAGACAAAAAAAACTATTTTTTAAAATTGAAAGATTCTATAGACATATTTATTGCTTGTATTAAGTGTAGGAAATATGGAAAGCATATTACAGAATGTGGAAAAAGAGAAAAAGATAAGAAAGAAAAATATAAGAAAGATAAGTTGTCAATTTTACACATTTTTTCAAAAACACATCACATCAATCCATCTAAAACACTGTAGATTTACATTTTTGCTACAATAACCATGTAAATATACACAGTTACTTTAGCTTTGCATCCTAATATTTAATTAATTTCCTATTATCTAATCTCTCTCTTCCTTTCTTCTTCTTTTCACGATCTCTTTCAAATAAACCCAATCACCACCACCCCCACAAGTCACAACTCAAATCATCCATCACAAAATCTAATTGAAGTTGCCGCTAGAGCACCAGAATTAGCAACTCCGTCAAGATTGTCCTCCGATGAAGTTGCCACTGTTGAGTAAACACATGGAAAGATACAGTTTTGTATCTCATACAAAAACACGAAGCAGAATATAAACGGATCTACTTCATTTATGTGAGATAACATGCAACATTTGATTTTAGAAACAAAGAATAAGAAGGCGTACCTTGATGCAGCGAAATTCAAAAACAAATGAAGATTGAACTTGAGAAAACTTTTAACCTTCACTCTAATTCCACAATGTGCCCAAGATGTGTGGTCTCTCAATCAGTTCTATACTTATTTTTTCAAGAAGTGTCTTGAGAAAAACTCTCAAAGTGTCTCTTTTTAAATCATACGTATATATTTTTTCTACACTTGGCAGTTACTTTATTTAATAACTCTTATTAAATAAATAACTAATTATCTAATTGGATTAGCCTTTTGAGCCAGCCCAATTGAGCCTTAGTGTATGGCTTGGAGTAGGACCAAAAGGAACAAATAAAACTCTAGCTCCAATGGACTTTGGACTTATCTATCAACTCTTGACAAGCCCAAAATTACCATTAATTATATTTAATACTACTATATAAATATAATTGCACTCTAGACCTTATCAATAAATTATATCTCAAGTCTTTATTAAACATTTAACCCCTTCATGAAAATATACACAGTAATACAAAGTCATAATATATAATTATCACTTTGAAGATTACTACATCTTGATCCTTGAGTACCCGATTTAATCCTTTAAGTTATTCATATATATTTTATGAAATCTAATTTCATAAAATATAAACTTTAGTAATTCTTTACTAAATTGGTTAGGCATAACACTCCGAATAACCAAATTCATTAAATTTATCTCAAGAGAATTTTTATATCTCTATAAAAAGACTATGAATTTCATCTTAAGAATATGTGTTCCTTCAACATTACGTGTGGTTGCCTAACATACTGAGATTTTGACTGTTTGTTTAGATCTCACTCCTAATATATTAAAGCAACTCACATTTCATGATTGGATTCATTATTCCCATAGAATTGAGAGTTTATGTAAATGAAAGTCGTGAGATTTATTATTCATTTGACAGTCGTTAATAGAATAAAAAATCTCACAGCGATCCAGTTCAATATGTCTTATACACTTAAAACATATTAACATATCAATTAGAAGTCTTCACTTACCATTTCTAAATAGTTCTCTCCCAAGTAGGAGTCTCTTTCTCTCGTCTAGCAAGTCGAGTACCTCTCTCCCTCTCACGCTGTCAGGGTTTTCTTTAGGGTTCATCCTTCTTTCCCTCTAACGCCGCCATGGAGCAAGCGGTGATAGAAGGCCTTCTCAACCTTTGTTTAACAAAGGAGGAGGAAAAGGAAATAACTATCACAACGAGCTATAGATCAAGCATGTTAGAAGAGTGTTCCTTGAGTATCTTCAGCAAACTCTTGTTGAATAGACAACAAAACCAATGTGCACTGAAAAATACTCTGAGATCGGCAAGGAAAATGGGATCAAATTTACAGATTATGGACGTCGGAAATAATGTTCTGCAGTTAAAGTTCAACTCAGAATACCAACTCAAATGGGTCGAGAAAAATGGACCTTGGAACTTCAACAAAAACCTCTTGTTACTAAGCAGATGGAGAAGAGGTCTTACGGCATCCAATATCGATTTCTCACACTCTCCATTCTAGGTTTATGAGGATTAAAGTCGATCTTCCGTTGGAAAAACCTCTTTGACGTGGGGGGAAGATAACTAACACAGAAGGAGGAAAATTTGGGTAACCTTCAAATATGAAAGGCTCCCAACTTTTTGCTCCCTATGTGGCAAAATGGGGCATGACAACAAACATTGCCCAAAAAATTCAGATTGGTGCAACACTCCTAGGCAATACGGAGAATGGTTAAGAGCAAATGGGAATTACGAAAATAAGGTCCAGTGACGAAAATGGCAGAGATAGAAATGAAGAAAACGTCCAAACAACGGCAAGAAACTCTCATGCGTCAGTGATGGAAGGGGGTGAGGGAAGTTCTGGAAACAATGGGAAGCAAACACTAAGCGAAAAGGGGAGCCCTTCGGTGTTATGGATAAAGACAAGGGAGCTGATAATGCATTATCCTTTGTGGGCCAGCATCCACATGTTGAAAAGGAGATGATGGAGGTCTCTAGCCCAATGAAACCAAAGGCAAGCCCAACAAACATCAAGACAATCTTGGAGGACAACTTAAGCCCAACGGGAGAAGGAAATGGCAAGGCAAAACGCCATTGGAAAAAAATAGCAAGAGAAAAAGGTAAAAATAAAAGCCCAACTTCTGAAGTTCAAACTCAAACTTTGGGGGCTAAACGGGTGGGAAAAATAATCTTAACAGAAGAAGAAGCTCCAGCACAAAAAAACATTGCTCTGAAACTACCAAACTCCTAAATGAGATGGAAGATAGAACGACGATGTCTGCTAGGTAGCACTGCCGAGAGCCATGAATCCCATAAGTTGGAACTGCCGGGGACTGGGGAATCCCAGGTCAGTCAAGGCGCTACATGATCTTGTGCGGCGTTGGAACCCCAAGATTGTCTTCCTTATGGAGACAAAATCAAGGAAGAATCGCATGGAAAGAATAAAGAATAGAATTGGTTTTGTAAATGGTTTGATAGTACCTAGTGTTGGCAGAAGTGGGGGAATTCTCTTCTCTAGACAAGGGAAATTAATTTGGAGGTTAAAAGCTACACAAGATTCCACATTGACGTAATAATCTCAGAGCCCAACAGTAATTACAAATGTAGATTAACAGGTTTCTACGACCATCTAGAGACACATAAAAGGTATGAATCCTAGCACCTTCTTGCTTTCCTTAATAATCAATTCCAACTACCCTAGCTATGCTTCGGTGATTTTAATGAAATCCTTTCAATGGATGAGAAATTTGGGGGAGAAAATCGCACCCAGCAACAGATGGATGGTTTTAGGGGAATAGTAAATTATTGTGGTTTCCATGACTTGGGATATTCTAGTCCGGACTATACATGGAGCAATATGCAAAAGGGGGAGAATAGAATTTGCCTCATATTAGATAGGGCGTTGGCTACCTCTGAGTGGTCAACCAAATTCAGAGGGATGAAAATGTACCATTTAGTGGATTCAACTTCAGACCATTGTGCATTACTAGTCACAAACTCCAAAACTAGGCACCGGCCAAGGGTTAGACGCTTCCACTTTGAAGCTTAGTGGACTAAAAGAGAGGATTGCAAGGCCATTTTTGAGGCCTCTTGGGGATTCAGAGTGGACCTTAGCACACCGGAAGGTATATCAGAAAATCTCAGAAACTGTGTTGCTCAACTTTCCAGATGGAATTCTACAGTCTATGGGAAAATTCCAAAGAAAATCCAGGAAAAAGAAAAGTCCTGAATGCCCTAGCCATGCAAGAAAAGGATGAGGATGTGAGTCTGGAGATTAACAGGCTAAGGGGAGAGATTAATGATCTCCTTGATGATGAGGAATTTTATTGGGGACAACGGGCAAAAGCCCACTGGCTTAAAGAGGGTGACAGAAACACTAAGTTTTTCCATGCACAAGCTTCAGAAATGAGAAAACAGAATACTATTGTGGGCATTTGGGATGAGTAGGGAAGATGGTGTGATGACGAAGAAAGCATTGCCCAAGCTGCCATGTCTTATTTTGACAACATATACAGCTCCTCCCACCCAAGCCATATTGAGGAAGTAATTGAAGCAATCTCTTCTAAGGTGATAGATGACATGAATGAAAGCCTAACAAGGGAATTAACCAATGAAGAAGTGGTAGTTGCACTAAAACAAATCCACCCTAACAAGGCTCCAGGACAAGACGGCATGTCCGCCATATTTTTTTAGAAATATTGGAGTATTGTTGGTAACAATGTTACAAATATGGCCCTAAATGTCCTCAACCATAACATTCCCATACCAGAGCTCAACAAAACCAATATCTCCCTAATTCCGAAAATAAATAACCCTAAAAGAATGATTAACTTTCACCCCATTAGCCTATGCAATGTAGTTTATAAGCTCATTTCTAAAATTCTTGCCAACCATCTAAGAGCTCTCCTACCCCACATTATATCAAAGAATCAAAATGCCTTCACCTCTGATAGGCTCATCACAGATAATGTGCTAGTGGCTTTCGAGTTGATGCATTATTTAGATCACAAAACATTAGGGAAAGAGGGCTTTATGGCCGTCAAACTTGACATGAGTAAGGCGTTCAATAGGGTTGAATGGGGTTTCATATCTAAGGTTATGGAAAAAATGGGGTTTTGCAATAGATGGATAAACTTGGTCATGCAATGCATCACATCGGTATCATACTCTGTCCTCATCAACAGTGTTGCTCAAAAGAACATCTATCCTTCGAGAGGTCTCCGCCAAGGTGACCCACTCATTCACCAGATAGTGAACATTTTTTTTTTTTTTGGTCTTTTTAATTAAAAAAATATGATAAAATGATAAAAATATTTTTCTTAAAAAACAAAACACATATAAGAAAAAATAAAAATTCACCTTTAGCTGTTACACAAATTCAAGAACATTGGTTCACAATTTTCAATTCAATTCAATGGGCTCCAACATCACTGTTTTAAGGTCAATTTGAGTCAAGCCAAACTGTTGAAGGATTAATCCAAGGCTCAAACCCCTACCCCAACACAAATACTTCAAGCTTAAACATCTTAGCCCAATCCAATTAGATCTCAATTACCCCCATAAACAATTGAGTCAACAACCAATATTCTAACCATTTGTTTACCTAGAGACATCCCTAGCTAGATCATTATCAAGCCCACCATTTAACTTGACACATAGCCTATTCCCTCATCCTCGTAACAGTTTGGATCCAAACCCATTTCCTAGTCCACCATATAATCCATACCCAAATACATGAGATATCCACTCTTAAAGTCTACCAAGCATGAACACATGATCAAACTGCATTATGGAAACTATGGTTACCATCCAAATCCAATTGAGGAAGACATCCATTTCATAATCCAACCTCCCAACAACAAAGACCCACAAATCATGGTTATTGCTCTCATGCTATTTCTGAAAAGCATGAGGAGGAAGTCAACCCTATTCCTTGAATATTTCTGGTGCCTTTGTAAAGGGAAAAGTGAAGAAAGAAATAAAACCCTTAAAAGTTCTTGTAGGATTATCAGTCTTTGTAAGATGTTCATCAGTGTCTCTTATGTTTAATGTAACACAGCTGTTGAATCTAATAATATCTCTTAGCTTGTTGTATCTTGTGCAGTGCTCTATCCCATATTTTCATGTTATCTTTTTATATCTTCTTAGTAATCTATGTTATTAACCAGTTTCCATAATCTTCTTACATCCTCTTTCTCTCGTTTCTTGGTCTTTCTCTCAATAGTAATAGTAATAGTTGGTATCAGAGCCAGTGATTTGTTTCTCCCTCCTTTGATTAGTATACTTTGATTATTGTCCTGATTAGTATGCTCTGTGATTTACAGTTGCCACAATACGTGGATCATCTGTATTAATCACATCAAAACACTAGATTTGATAATCAAGTAGAACACTAAGGAATTTGCTTTTAAAATCCTTAAAGAACCTTGTTTTCCATACTTACCTTGTGGACGTTTCAGCCTAGAGTTGGCGTTTTAGTCCTATTAGGTCTTTGGTAAATAGGTCTTTCTAGAAGAAACTATCATGGCAAATTCATCTTTAGAAGTTACTAATACCACTAAACCTGCCTTTGATCTTTCCCTTCGTAAATCCACTGCAAACAGGTTAGATTATTTATATGAAATCTCCCATGTACCTGAAGATAGTAAGATCCCTATTACTAACTTTCCTATTGTAAATCCTTATACTGTGTTTGATAAACTCCAAGCTTCTTTCAAAAAATCCATAAAAAAGCTTTTAGGTCCTTCCCAACCTTCTACTGTAAAAGAATATGTCCAAGCTTCCAAGTTTGACCAGTATAATATTCCAGCAAGTGAAACAGAAAATTTCATTACCCTTGCCCTTCCCAGAGAATTTGTAATTCCATGGCAAAAACAAGGATACACACACCTTCATTTTGGTGCAGTAAGGTTGGCGCTAACTTTCCATGGAAGAAAGGGACTCCCTGTAGTATCTAAAATTTCACTCCTTGATTCTAGATTCTTGGAATATCAAAATGTTGTCATAGGAACAGTCCAAACCACTTTAAATACAGGAACAGTTTTTGTCACACTTTTTCCTAACTTCAATATGTCTCTCAAAGATCCTCACCTCTGTGATGCTCTCAAAGTACAAGTCCAAATTACAGGAGCCTCTCAAGTGCAAGACACATTTGTTGCTACACTTCATTACCAGCTTGCTTATAGACTTCAGAATCATGCTTTTCACATGGCGATTCCAAAAATAGCCAAATCCAATGATGCTTTATATTCAAGTTGATCCAGAAATGACACCTATATGTACGTTTGTTCCAAGGCAACTCAACAGAGACTAGATGACTTCTCTCTTTCCAAAATCATGGATTACGAAATATGAGATGCTTCATCAAGCGACTAAACTGATCTAGTCAAATGATCCTCTTTTTATCAAAAAAGCAAATGGCGAAGTTGAGACATGATTCTTGTCAGCTTCATCAAAGAAGAAAGATGTAACGGTCTTTCCAACTCAAATTGCTATGCTCCAACTGGTGTCCTATGTTTGTGAAGATGGTCTTAAAATTAAGGCATTTCGAGAAGATGGAAAGCCCTGTTACGAAGGAAAATCACCTTCTAGTCACATATGGTGGGATATTTGTGATTGTGTTGATTGCCAAGAAGAAGGAGTTTTGGAAGAAGATTATTCTAGAAGAAAGAAAAAATCTTCCCAGCAAATACTAAAAGAAAGATATGAAGCAGGAGATCCAGAAGTTGACCTCCTTGGAAAACCCTTCAGAAAGTTTGATTATTACGTTCTTTATCCTAGAACCAGAAAGCAAAAAACCCTTCCTTCCCCACCATGTGCAAAAAATCATGATCAAAATCTGAAACCTCCATTGATTCCGTACTACCAGAAAGTCCTTCCCCAAATATCAAAATACCAATCTTTTTCTACCAACCAAACTCAAACATAGAACCCTTTACCCTTGTTATATGTTTGATCATACTTCAACTTCCTACTCACAGAATTTTCCTCCTCTTGAAAGTTTTGAATCAACACAAAACATGTTTGGAAAATCAAAAATCATGTTGGAACCAATCCAAATGGAACCAAGAAACAAGTCTCTTTGGCAGAAGCAGCTTTAAACTGGCAAGCAGCCAATGATGTGGCACAAAACCAAGTCCTTTCAAAGATTCTTGATGATCAACAAAAGATGGCTGAGGTTGTTACTCATACCTTCTGATCCTCAAATTCTCTTATTGAAGATTTGAAGAAGAAAATAATTTACATTCAGAGTACAATGAGCTCCAGATGCCACTGTTTCCCAGATTATTGCCAAATTTGTTGCAAGGATCACAGGGAAAGGCCTAGAGACTACTAAACCACATACAAGGAGACCTTTTCAGCTTTCATTAGTAGATGGAGAGCAAAGGCTACCAAATGACTATAAGACCTAATGAAGAAGAACAAATTCTGATGATTGTAAATAATCTTCTACCCAATTATCAAGCATATATTTGCCCATTACTTTGCCTCACTCTAAAGCATTACTAGCAGTTAGCACACAAGTGGAGGATGTTATCAATAGTGATATACTAAATAATGAAGAAGCTCTTAAATTCTAAAGGTTCGAACAAGAAGTCTCCTGAAGTATTCAACATCAACAAATTACCACAACTATACAAGATCATTTTTTCTAGTTCACCAAGGATTTCCATGAGCTTTATATGCCTCAAAGAAAGGTCTTTCAGAAACTTAAGGATTAAGACTTGAAAATGTGGACTGAATTGACTAAAGTAGATTGAATGGACAAAATGAGATATAATTGGGTTGATTTGGACCGAATGAATCAAAGTAGACTATAATGGACTAAATGGACCAAATTGGACCTAAATGGATCGAAATGCTACCTTGATATGGCTCAACAAGAGCATAACAACAATAAATTTCACATTTCAACTTTTAGATATTATATATAGATAACTCTAAAAAGTTTGCCTCTTAGTTGTATGAAGTCTAGTATAACAAGCCTTTATATGTGACCCAAATAGTGTTTAGTAAAACACAACCAACTTCAAATAAAACGCTCAAGAAAAATCTAATTTCCCAATCGATCAAGAGTCAATCAAGATTATAGAATCTTCTTCTATCTTATTATTTTGTGATGCTATTCTTGATCAATCGAGAGTGTTTTGAGCCTCGATCAAAGGTTAGTTGAGATTACAAAAATTGTCTTCTCTTAAGCTGAATCTTGAACACTTAATCTTGTACTTGTTATTCAACATGACAACGCAAACAGTATTTTCACATCATGGAATTTTCCACTACTAAAACCTAACATTAACTTTGGAAGATATGAGGGCAAGAAATTAGGAATACATCTACATAGAGCTTGCTAAGCAATATTGGTACAATACTATGGTTATAATATTACTCAAAGGGACCTAAAGACTACGAACAAGATACACATGAGACATTTATAGCTTTCATTGGTAGATGGAGGGCAGACTATCCAAATGACTGTAAGAACTGGTGAAAAAGAAAAAATTCAGATGATTATAAAGAATCTTTCTCCCAGTTATCACAATCATCTATTTTCCCATTATTGTCCAAAAATAAATTAAAAAATTAAAAAAAAAAAAATTAATAGCAGTGGGCATGCAAGTGGAGGATTCCATCAACAGTGGTATGCTTAAAAATTAACAAGCTCCTAAATCCAAAAGGATGCAAACTAGTGGTTCCAATAGCCAGTTCCTTGAAGTTTCCAATATCAACAAACCACCGCCATTTAAGAGCACTTAGATCCTAGTTTTCTGTGTATCTCTCTTTAGCTATTGAGCATCATGTACATATTAAAGTTGTCAAAATTCATAAGTTGGGGTTGGTATGTTTGTGTTCTTTTGATGCAGGACCATGGTTTTGTACGATATATTTCCTAGGTTCGAAAAATGCCCAAGAGCTTTCCTACTCCATGCGACTCAATTCTTGGTTTTGTACATTTTGATCTTCAGTCAATCAGTTAACTTCCAATTAAATTTTTGACAGCCATTTAGATCTTCGTTTTGTGCATTGTTGGTACTGTTGGAATTTTACTGAAGACTTCTTTCCAATGAAATCAAGTTTGCATGATTTGAACTTCTGTGCAGACGACTTTTAGAAGCAGGCAATCTTCCCACTTTCAGCCATTTGGATCGTGACCTTCCCAATCCCGGTTTTGCTCAAATTAGGTGTCTATGGAAAGCTTGCCATGTCAATTTTTTTGACCTTATCTATTTTGTTTCTTTTGGCTTCCTATTTGATTAGTTACAAGCACATGAAAGTGGTACCTTAAACCATTTTCAAGAAAAAATCCCACTTTCCACTTCTTTGTGAGTTCAAGCATATATTGTGAAATTTCATAACCGACCCCTCAAATCAAAGCTTGTGCAATACTCTTCCCAACATCTTCTCATTTGCCCGTCTGCACATAGCCATCAGCCTCTTGCTAGTGTAGGGTACGAGGTCTCGAACAAATTCTTTTGAGACCGACTGTTTCTTTGGGGCCGACAGTTACTTTGAGGCCATCGGCTTTTATTTTTGGTACAATTCCTTTTCCTTGATGGGCTCTGTCGTTCAAGAATCTTGATCTTATTACGAAAATACCCTTATTACAAGTGAAACCCAAATGATGTTTCAAATCATCTACGATGGTGGGTTCTAGTTAGCTCAACTAATAAAGTCTCTAATGGTTAAATAAGAATTTTGGAGTTTAATTCCCACCTACACCAAAAACCGATTGATGTCTTGGTCTAATAATAAATAGCTATCATCAGGAACAAACGTCATAGGTTGAAACTTTCTATATAAAAAAGTCATTTATGAGATTGATTAAGTCCCTTTAGTAGCTTAAGGTTTTAACTTTTATAAACCAATAAATTGCCAACATTAACCACATAATTTCTCAATGGCCACACATCAAACTCTCTCTCTCTCTCAACCAAAATTAAAAGTGAAAATTAGATCACAACTTTACTTAATTATGTATAGCCTTATCTAAGATAAAAGTCAATATCTATTTTAAAATAATAATAAATTTTCATTTCTTTTTACTAAATTCTATACTTGAACCGTGATATTTGATTTTTTTATATGAAATTAATCAATTTATATTATTTTGATTAGTATTAAATAATTTATTTAATTGGTATGTAGATATAAAAAGCCTCATATTAATTTATTGTTTTAGATTTCAAATTTTATATGGAGTGGGTCTATTCTTCTAGTTGGTATGGATATTTACAAATGGATAAAGCTTGGGTCCAGTGTCTGGACCCGTTGAAATTGTAACGCATGTCCACTTTTAACCACATGTCACAATCTCAATAAGCCCATGCATGGATGTACTAGAACCGCAGATCTCTAAAAATGATTAATATCGTTGCATAATATTCCGCAGAAGTGAAATGAAAACATGCTTTTCTACTTGATTCTTAGCATCATGCACTAGAGCTTTTTGCCACTGATTGAATAGCAAGGCAAGGTTTGACATGTTGGCTTTCTTAGCTGGGAATTTCCAGACTAAGTCAAGAACATTGAAGCTGAATTTTCGAGCAACTTATATATTTTGTTACTAGCTATTTTTGATGACACTGTTGTCTGTTAGTCGTCATCAGCTCCCAACTATGGCCAGTTTTTTTTTAATCCTTCTGCTATGACTAGTAGAGTTTTGACGATCCAGTTTTTGAAATAAAGTGATGAAGGCGTTGTAGGACATGCAATTTCCTTATGATGGTCACTGTTGAGGCAATTTTTTTTGGTAAACACCCGACCCAGCTCTTATCCTTTAGAGACTTTTATTTTTAGGTGCAAGGCATTCTTTAGATACCCGACCCAGTCATGCATATTTTAATTTCATTCTTCACAAAGATCCACACTTTTCCTTAAAAAATTAAAAATATAAATCTGTACCTTTCACTTTTAGAAACTCTCCTCTCTCTCGTTATTAAATCTAGATTTTGGAGCTATAGCCATGCCCTTGTAATACTTGTTATACTTGAAATTGCTTGGGACTTTTTTTATTGTCTTTCTTTCTCTCCCTCTCTTTCTGTTTACGTTAGTCGTGTCTATAGCACCTAAGCGTAAATCCACTCCTGCCCGAAACCCTCTTCATTCCGAAGCTTCTTCATCATTTGATCCTACTCTATCTCATATTCGATTCCATAATGATGATGCCTTTAAGGCATTTTCGGAAAACTTTTCTAGACAAGGCATTCATTCGGAATGCCAAGTCATTTTGTCGGACTTTGCCGATACCGACCTTCCCTTTGTCATTCACAGTAGGGGATGGGAGTCACTGTGTGACGTCCCAGTCATCTATCCTTTCATGCTTATCCAGGAGTTTTACTCCAACATGCACGGGATTGATTGTTTAGTATCTCTTTTCTTTACTCGCATTCGACGTACACGCATTCCTATCACACCGCAACTTGTTGCGGATGTGCTTCGGGTCCCTAGGATAGAGTTTCCTGACTATCCTAGTTGTGAGCGTCTAAGGACTGTGTCTAAGGATGAGCTCATGTCTGCTTTTTGTGAGCGCCCTTCTACTTGGGGTGAGCATCTGTTTTCACCATGTCGACATTTTGCTAAAGGTCCTAGATTCATGAACATGGTGATGACCTTTGTTTTGCATCCACTCTTTCACTATAACTCCATTACAGAGCCTCGTGCTCGATTTTTGTTATCTCTTCTTGAGCAACTTACTATAGATTTCCATTCTCATTTCATTCTGTCTATTATAGATGTTCATCTAGATTCGGCGTTCCGTGATAAGCTCATCTTTCCTTCCACTATCACGAGGATCTTACGCCATTTTTCTGTTCCTTTTTCCTCTTCCGACCATTTCACCGTCATGTGTGCCATAGATTACGCTACCGTTAAACTTAGCAAGGCCCAGCTTCGGTCGCGGCAGTCGGATTCAGCAGCTCCTCCCTCCCATTCAGCTCCATCTCGTTCTGCTCCATCCACATCCGCTCCTCCCTCTTCTTCGGGCAATGTGACTTTAGGAGACATCATGGCGCTGCTGCAGTACATGGATGCTCGCCTAGATACACTCTCTACGGAGTTGTATCAGGTGAATGTTCGTGTCAGTCGTATTGCACGGCGACTGGCGTCCATAGGTGGTTTTGCTCCTAAGGCTACTCCTTCACCACCTTCTCCCGTGGCATCTGATTCTAAGGATGAGGATGATGTTGATGGTGATGATGATGATGCTTCGGATGATGCTGATGGAGATACTAGCTCTACCAATGAGATGTCTACTTGACACTCTTACCCTTTGTCACTCATGACAAAAAAGGGAAATAGTTTTGATATGAGAGTAGTCAGTCTTAGGGGGAGAGTTAGTATAGGACCATTTTTTGTTAAAGGGAGTGTTGATACATTTTGAGAGATGTAGTGAGGATAGTATGTATCTTTTCTTTTCTTTCTTTTTAGATACATTACTCTTGTACATGAGGTCTTGTGACCATTTATAGACATACATTGTACTCATCTCTTTCTTTATATTGATATATGTTTTTCTTTCACCTACCCGTTTATGTGTTGTTCTTTTCTCCTTTAATACACATGTTTCTTATATTTGTATACAATCTATTATTTCTGTTTCACACAAAGATGCCTTGATGAGTTTTGTTTTAAAGTGTTTCAGAAATACAGGTTGTCAAAGTCTACTTGCCATAAACTCTCTTCTTGCAAAGTTTTTCAAGAGTTTGTGTTAGGATAGATTTTATTGTATTTAACAAGTGAATATAAGTTTAGTGATTTATGATTTCTCTCATATGTTCATTTGTTTGTTGTGATTTTGTCACGGATTGCCAAAGGGGGAGATTGTTAGGACATATGTGTTTCACATGTTAAGAACATATGTCATGACTTTATGTAATTGGCTTATCCTTTGACAAAACACACTTTACTTGTATTTGGGTAGATTTAGGATGTGTTTAAATACTTCAAGAAACCATGTTTCAAGATCAAGTGTTATAGCCTTCAAGTCTGTCCAAGAAAACAAGTTGATAGTGCAAATTCATTAAAGCTTGACAGCTGTATCTATCGAGTTTAAGAAAGCTGTTTAAGGTTCGGTGTGCTCGACACCTGCTCGACACCTCCTATCTGTCGAGGTTTAAGATTTTCAGAATTCAAATCTGATTTTCTTAGGATCCGTGAATATGTCTTTAGGCCTTCTTTTCTCCTAATTCTAAATATATAAAAGGATTGTTTTAAGGGCCGTCAAACAGTTCACAAGTTGCACAAGGTTTGAGTAAACTCTGTTCAAGCAAATTGTGACCGGAGACGAAGTTCTTGCCCTAGTTCATCTCTTTCTCTTGAAGAAATTGTTGTGTATGTGCACTGTAGGGTTTTGTGACCAAGCATCTTCTTGATCTTCATCGTGTGGATGATCTGAAGAATTTTGGAACCAACAACCTTCTTAGTTGGTGATTGAAGTCGCGTATTGGGATCCGCGCAATTAGTTAGTCACGTACTTGGGAGTTGTGCATCTGAAAGGGGAACTGTCACTACAAAACAAGTCCAATTAGATATTGGGGTAAAGGTTCAACTGTAGGTTGGTAAGGTACCTGGGATTCCTTTACTTGTAACCGATTGTTGTGATAATAGTGGAGTTTCGGGAGTGGTGACCTGAAAATCACCCGGTAGGGTTTTTGCCGTTAGGTTTTCCCCATTCATAAACAAATCACCGTGTTATTTATTTTCCGCTGCGTTATTAGTTTATTGGTGATTTGTTTATGCTACCACGTGTTTACATGATAAATTGATTAATTAATAACTTGGCTAATTAATTAATTAATTTCTATCACAAGGGGTCATTCAGTGGGTGCAAAATTTAAACAATATCTTCTAAAATTGACCCACATCAGTCAAGTTATTGTTGTGTTAATATACACAATTGCTATAGTAATTGTATATTTACACGGTTACTATAGCCGTGTATACCGCTTTTTTATTTATTTATTTTCTCTCAACTCTGCTCTCTTCAATCTCTCTCTTCCTCAATCTCTTCAACATGAAGAAGAAAAGGAAGACCCAACCACCAATAACCACTAGCAACACCACAACCAAGCACCACCAACACTGCCACTATAGCCCAAAATCAACCCAAACCCACCAAAAAACTCATCCCAAACCCAACTCAAAACCAATCCAAACCAAAATGAAATCAGAAGATTCAAAACCAAACCCAATAGAAAAATTGTTGGAGATGCAACTGATATGACCTCAGAGTTGTCGTCATCGTCGTCGGATCTCCTCGCCTCCATGTGTGAGAGTGGCATGGATTTGGTATATGAGAGAAGCAAAGAGTTGAGGAAGGAGATGAAGAGACATGAATAGAGAGAGACTTGAGATAAGAGATATATTTTAATGGAGAGAATATTAATAAAAGAATAAAAATTATTATTTAAATAAAATAATGTGTATAACAAATGGTGTAATGTAGGTATTTTGAAAAATGATTGTGAAAAATAAAAAATAAAAGTAAATTTTTATTAGATTTTTTTTTTTTTGGGGTTAAATTTTAGATGTATGTGAATGGAACTTGACCACTGAGCTTTTATGAATTAATATACATTTCGATTTCTCAAACAAAACAATAACTAAAGACAAGGCCATTTGGTACATGTGTTTAAATATATGTTTTCAGTTTGTAAACAAAATTACACGAATTTTCACACATTTTTTACATATTTTAAAAAAATACAAACAATGTTATTAAAACAACATTTCCAAACGACCCTTGGAAGCGAGGACAACGAAATTTCTAGAAATAGAAAAAGGTCACGTCTATTTTGTTTGTTTGTTTGTTTTTTTTTTTTTTTTTTTTGGTTTTTAAAGTAAAGTAAAAGAGATGTAGACCAACAGACTCAACACCCAATGAAAGGTCAGAAATGAGACAGATACTGAGGGACTCAACAGTCAACACGCAATGAAAAGTGAGAAATGCAAAAGTGATAAATTATATGACGAAAGCAATGACATCGTCCAGAGTGCGAAAGAGTCCAGGAATATAGGCTGCAGAGCTTGGTGCGCTATTTATTTGCTTTTGTAATATGGGTCGTGTTAACGGGCACCTTACGGTGCTTGTTAATACCCAGCTTTTTTGCATTCTTTTACATAGCTTTACGTATCGTTTTATCATATGTGGGTCAGCTTTATAGGCAAAAGGAAAAATGAACAAAGAGACCAAAATACCCTTTTTCACGTCTCTCACCAACTCAAGCCTAGTCAAGCATCTCACACAAGAAAATTTGAAAACTCATGCGTCTTTCGCAGGAAAACAACACCAAACATCTTACAGAAAAGAAAAAACTGAAATCACAATCCTCTCACAGGAAACAACCAACATAAAAAAATATTTAAAAAAAAAAAACTAAAATCACAATCCTCAGGAAACAACAAAGTATCAGTAGATCCAAAAAAAAAAAAAAAAAAAAAAAAAAAAAAAAAACCTATCTCACAAGAAACAATTAACATCAATACATCCAAAAAAAAAAAAAAACCATCTCACAGAAAAACAACAACATCAGTACATCCAAAAAAAAAAACCCATAAGAACATATGGGAGAACATAAAATTTTTTTGAGGGAGACGAACTAGGTCAATGAAGGGGAAATCAAGGAGGAGATGAATTGAGTTAGAAAAGAAAGCTGTGAAAAAAAAAATAGAAGACAAGGAAGTTGAGCCAAGAGTTTCGTATGGGAGAACATAAAAATTTTAAAAGATGAGAAAGGATAAGCAGAAAGAAGGAGAAGCATAAAGGATGAGAGAAGATAAGTGTAAGGGTGATGGGATACGTGTGGTTGAGAAAAAAAGGAGAAGTAAAAGTAATTAACATTAGTATCAACCATATTTTCCTTGTCCACTAAATTTTCATCATCCACCACTAGCAATTCCTTTTCACTTAATGATGCTTCACGACACCAACGTGGTGGTAAATACAAGGATGGAATTTGGTAATAATCTTTATGAAGGAATACACTAAGTACATGACGACAAAGTATACCCCAAAATTCAAAATTCTTGCAACTACAATATGTCATCTTACCATCCCATAATACTTTGTGCCTTTGACTAGTTTCATCTTTATAATATTGTAGCACAAATTCAATACCATTTTCTTGAAGCACCAAATATTGTGTTGCTCTCCTAAATTCCTCTTGAAAAATCTTGAAAGCATAGGGTGTCAAAACACTATGTACTTGGTCTTCTAATGGTGACAATGATCTTAAAGAAGAACCTCTATATGTCTCCAACATCGTATCATGTGATTGTGTTTGCTTAATATCTTCAATGGCAAGATCAACCTAAAATTACAATAGTAAAATAAATTAAAAACTTTTGTATGACACATGAAGACTAGAAATATTTACAAAAAAAAATTATACAACAAAAGAAATCAATGGTAAATAATGACTTACTTGTTTGATGAGTTGGATCAAGTTTGTGTGAGAACTAACAAATCATTTAATAAATGCATTTATACTTTCCAATCTTCCGGTTGTTGTCATTCCACCAAAAAAATGCCCACGAAGGTAACATGGTACCCAAAAGTGCTTGATTTAATATAAACCAATTACATGTTTGTTAGAGAGCATGTCATATTTTGTCATAACTTGAAGCCACTGATTGTCAAAATCTTCACATGACTCTAACTTGTATAACTGATAGAAGTCCATGCACCAATTTGAATATTGATTACGAAGAATTGATGTAAACCAACCGCTAAATTTAGTGGTAATATGCCATATACAAAAGGCATGCTTTGTAGCCGGCAATTCTTTTGATATTGTCACTGTAATCCATGGATCTTGGTCCGTCAAAATTGTCTTGGGTTGATTCCTCATTAAGCATGCAAAAGTCTACTAATCAAATACAAATTTACTAACGCATGAAAATATTTCAAAGGATATACGTAATTATTCTACTAATTAATCAAATAAAATTTAAAAAATAATTATACAAATTTATAAGACAAAGAATGTACCTTCATTAGCTATCGAAAGGCACTTGTTGTTTCATTTCGAAAAAGTGCACAACCAAAGAGAATTGTTTTTCCATGATTATTGACACCAACAAAAATACCAAAAGGCATATAATAAGCATTCACCTTATAAGAGCATTTGCAGCAGTGTAGCTATAATGCTATAATGCTATATTATAACTACACTAATACTAAAATGATGCTCCAGCAGTGGAGCTAAATCTATTTTTTTTAGCTCCACTGCTACAGTGCACATCTATCTTTAGATGTGCACTGTTCATGAGAGCTAAACAAAAAAAATATTATTTTACTCCCAGTTCGATTAAAATATTATTATTATTATTTTTTTTTCTCAGAACTCTCACAATCTCTCAACTCCCTCTCTCAATTTCAGACCTCTCACGCCGCCGCCCCCTTAACCCACGCCGTCGACCTACGCCGCCACAGACCCAACTCCGACCACGGCAACCCCCACCACCACCACCACATCTTCTCCCATCTCTGTCTTTCCTCTCTTCTTTGTCTCTATCTCTCCAGCAACCACCACATGAGAAAGAGGAGCTCAGCCACCCACCACCTCACCACCACACACACCCCAACAAATCCACCATGAACCACCACCAACAACAACAAAGCAACCCCAAAACCCATTAAACCCACACCACCATCAACACAACCAAAATCAAAACCAACACCATCAACCCACTACCACCAATCACCAAACCCATCTCAAAAAAAAAAAAAAAAAAAACCCCACCGATGAGCAAACCCACCACCACCACCACCACCGATCTACACGGACCTAGACCCATTCCACAGACCAAATCCACGGACCCAAACGAACGAACCTAAACCACAGCACCTCTATGGACCCACCATGCTCAGCCACCGCCGATCTACACGGAGTAAGGACACCTCCACGGACCCACCATGCTCAGCCATTGTTGATCTACACAGAGCAAGGTGGGTCCATGCTCAGCCATCGTTGATCTACACAGAGCAAGGTTTGAGAGAGCTAATATGAGAGAGGGAGAAAGATAGAGCTGATTTGAGAGAGGGAGAAAAAGAGAGAGTTGAGACCGGTGACTGAAGAGAGAGAGAGAGATGATAGAACTGAGGAAATAGGGATTTTTTTTTTAATATTTATTGAGAGGGTGAGAAAAAAAATATTAATTTTTTTTTTAATGTATTCTTAGACTCACTGTTCACCGTTGGTAAATTTTTTGAGTAGCGATTGCAGTGGTGGTGGAAGAGTTGGTGGCGGTAGTGGTGGCGGTTGCGGTAGCGGTGGCGGTTGTGGGTGGCGGTTGCGGTAGCGGTGGCGGTTGCGGGTGGCGGTAGCGATGGTAGCGGCGGTAGCGGTAGCGGTGGTGGTTGCGAGTGGTTGTAATTGTTGTTTATTGTAGTAAATATATTATTTTATTGTAGTGGATATATTATTTTATTGTGATGTTTATATTATTTTATTGTGTTGAAAGCTAAAATAGATCCACTGCTGCAGCATGTGTGTAGGTAAAATAGATAAAGTAACTTTTGGTGGAGCTTTTGGTGGAGCTAAAAAGCTAAATTTTTAGCTCCACAGCTGTGGATGCTCTAAGTAGTATCAAAAACAACCACATCTCCTTATTTTTGGTACCAATCAAAACAATGAGAAGGTGACCAAAAAATATGTTCCAATCTATTTTCTTCATCGGTTGTAAATGCATATTGGAATCTAGAGTTCTCTTCTTTAGCAACTTTGTAAAATTGTATAAGATCCATGGCATCATTATTTGCATTCTTCCTTCTCATTTTCACATAAAGATTACAAATATCCCTTTGAAAAAATGGAAGTTGTCCATGTTTCAAATGCCTCTCAAGTTCCATAACACGCATTACCTCTCTAATTGAAAGTTCAGCTTTTTTCAATAAGAAAATGCGGTTTTCATCATCTATAGTGATAACTCGATTGGTTGGAAGAAATCACACTTATGAAGGGGAGAACAAATCATGATTGTGGTCTACAACAAACTTATTGACATGCCATTCTCGAGGAAAAATATCAAATGACTTTTGCAAAATGATACTTAAATGAGCATTACATCCACATTTTAAAAACTTCCTATTTCTTTGCTCCTTAGATGGATCCACTATTTTTAGTGGTTGTTTACCTTGTCGTTGACAAAAGAAATCACATCTTACTATTTCTCCTTTTTTTTCTCAGTACGACCTTTCCGAATTGTAAAACCATATCGATTTGCATAATTTTTATAGAAAATGAAAGTTTCTTCTTCACTAGAAAAATGAAAGTTTCTGGTCCTTGTGCTCTGAATTGAGATCGTTTTTGTATGTCTTGGATAAGGTTTTTGTAAAGTGGGTGCCTAGGCAATGTAATGCAGCAGCCCACACTTTAGCAGAATGGTCTATTTCTTGTAATTTCTTTGGTCCTTTTGATTTTGGGAATTACCCTGCTTATTTCTCTTCCATCATTTTGGAAGAGTCTTGGAGGGCCTTATAGGTTTGTTTTTTCCTTCTTTAATAAAGTTTCTGGTTCATATGAAAAAAAAAAAAAAAAAAAAAAAAAAAAAAAAGAAAAAAAAAAGAAAAAAGTAGAGAAATGTGATAAGAGGGAAATTTTGTGCAAAGAAAAAAGAACCAATGTGATAAGAGGGAAATTTTGTGCAAAGAAAAAAGAACCTTCAGTAGTGCCAGCCGTGTCCCATATTAAGAGGGCAAATCTGTTCAAATTTTCCTTACAATGTCATGTCATGTTTTTGCACTAATTTACTCAAATTTTTTATTTATGTGGGACCCAAGAAGGAGAACTCCGGTGCTTGTTAACATTCTCCTTGAAATATTAGTGAAAAAAAAAAAAAAAAAAAAACCCTGGCTCTCTCTTCCAAGTCTCTTTGCATTCTCTTTCACACTTATCTTTGCATTTCTCTCTCATTTGCTTCAACACCTAGAGTTCTGTGACAATGGCGAACGAGGTGGTTCTGTTGGATTTCTGGCCTAGCGTGTTTGGGATGAGGGTCAGGATTGCTCTGGCTGAGAAGGGTATCAAGTATGAGTACAAGGAAGAGGACTTGAAGAACAAGAGCCCTCTGCTTTTAGAGATGAACCCCATTAACAAGCAGATCCCAGTTCTCATCCACAACGGGAAGCCTATGTGTGAGTCCCTCATCATTGTTCAGTACATAGACGAGGTCTGGAATGATAAGTCTCCATTGCTTCCCTCTGATCCTTACCAGAGAGCTCAAGCCAGGTTCTGGGCCGATTTTGTTGATAAGAAGGTACCTTTTTCTGCAATTTCTTTTCATTGTCCTTTTCTTTTTGCTATTTTAATTTCTTTCCATTTTGGGTTTAAGAAATATGTCTTAGCTTTAGCATTATTCTTAAGCAGTTAAATATTTATATTTCTCGAATAAATAAATTAATCCCCAAATATTATGTATTTATTTTTCTTAGGAAGCTCAAATATTATTATTAAAAAAAAAAAAAAAAAAAGAGTATATGATTCAAAGTTAATTTTTAATTTCTCGGTTTTCATGGGTGTCTCATACATTTAACCCTTTTTGTTGTT
Source organism: Quercus robur (assembly GCF_932294415.1). Taxonomy (NCBI): domain Eukaryota; kingdom Viridiplantae; phylum Streptophyta; class Magnoliopsida; order Fagales; family Fagaceae; genus Quercus; species Quercus robur. Next base: position 20,696,452 of record NC_065537.1, read on the forward strand.
TTATTTTAGTTTTTTAATGTTCAGTTAATACTTAATACTAGTTGAAATATTTTAGTTTATGTTTATGAGGTTGGATTCGCTTGATTTCTTTTTTTAAAATGTTATTTGGAATGTTTAAATTCTATTATAATTTACTAGTTCTTTTTTTTTTTTAATTATACTAAAAAGATAATGATAATAATTTACTAGTTCGTAGGTCATGTCAAGGAAATGATTTAATTAGACATGCAAGATGACCCTAGAAAATATTTTACCAAAGAACTGCGAATTCTATGAAACTACATAAAATATTGTGATTAAAAAAAGAAGTTGTGAATTTGGACTAAATCTTAAAACTCCTTGAGTTTTATATTTGATGAGTAGACTAAGATACTGAGTCTTGGTCTTCTATCCCTTAAGGTGTTTGCCAAGGATTTCAGGTATACGAGGAAGATTAAGGCCCTGTTTGGTAGACTATCTAAACAACATATTTTCAGTTTTTAAACAACATTACACACTTTTTCATCCACACATATTTTAAAAAACTACAAATAACATTACTCAAACTCCTCTACCAAAAGGGCCTTAAATTTGCTTCAAGATACTGAAGTAGCCCATGTTTCATTACTAGAGTAGTTCTCCTTTTGAATTCAAGGAACCATTTATGGATTTAGGAGTGTCATTTTTGAAGTGTAACAAGAAGTATTAAGAAATTCAAATTGAACATAAAACTAATATTCAGTCTCTTACATCTGCTCCTGCAGTTCACACTCAATTTCAAGTTTTTGTTTCCAATCCTAGGAGATCCTAGAGATCAAAGCAGAGTGTAAGCAGTGAATTAAGTTAAACGCCTAAGTGATTACTAAGATGTATTTCAAAAAAAGAAAAAAAAAATGAAAGAAATAAGAGCAGGGAGAAAAAGAAGGAAAGAAAATTTGATGGTTAATATTTGCATTTCACTGACCATGTTCAATTTATGTAGTTGTTGGGTACCAAATTCTAACCTTATTTCTGCCCTCTCTTAGCATTAGTCATGTTCAAGACCCATTGGTTTTTTTGTAAGTCACTAATTTAAATTTTCATTAAAAAAAAGTCACTAATTAAAATAAAATTTAGGAGTCAGTCCTGTAGTCTCTCTCTATCATACAATCAAAAACATATTTATGGGCCTTTCCCACTTGCTAATGTCTAGAGGAATATTCAGTTTGCCAAGTAGACTTGATTTGAAATTCATTACTGTCATTGTTCATCCTAGTAATACAATGTGTGGAAAATTCAGGTTTATGGAGCTTCAAGGAAGGTATGCAGCACAAAAGGAGAAGAGCAAGAGGCAGGCAAGAAGGAATTCTTTGAAATCTTAAAGACATTGGAGGTGGAGCTTGGTAACAAGCCTTACTTCGGGGGTGAAACATTTGGGTATGTGGACCTTTCTTTTATCACTTTCTACAGCTGGTTCCATGCCTGTGAGGTCTTAGGCAATATCAACATAGAGGCGGAGTGCCCCATGATTATCGCGTGGGCTAAGAGGTGCCTGCAGAAGGAGAGTGTGGCCAAGACTCTTCCTGACCAGAAAAGGTTTATGAGTTTGTTTCTCAGATGAGGAAAAGGTTTGTTTCAGAGTAGAGCAATGATTAGGCCCCAATCTAGAAGTGCAAGCATATTATGGTTTTGGATGATTTTGTAATAGCGTTCGTTATTTGTACTGTTTTAAGTTTGGATTTGTTTCATTAGTGTCCGTTTAGCTTGTAAGACACTTTGATGTGTCTGCTGAGCTTTTCTAAAGGGCATGTATTGTACTGTTTAACTTGTAAGGCACTTTGATGTTTCTGCTGAGCCTTAGATCTAATGGGCTTGTACCGAATCATGAATAAGAGAGACACTTTGTTGAGTGAGCTAAATTTTAGATCAAACTTATTCAAACTCTACCTTGCCATCTAGTGTATTCAAAAGTTTTGGTACCAACAATCACAGGAAACAAAACTTTTTAGTTTTTATAATATTTTTCGCAGCTCTTAACATAGGATCTTGTGATTGGGATAATTGCAAAAGTGGCATAAGTGATGGTTTTATGTAGAAGCAATGTGTGTTGTAATAACAAGTTGTTACCTTAGCAAGTTTTGAAAAAAAATTGTCCATGACCAAGTTAAGAACAAGAAAGAATTAAAATTAACCAACCCACTCAAAATCAATAAAAGAAAAAGGAAACAAAAAGACATAATAATAAAATTGATAGACAACCTACCTAATCATTTAAAAGACAAAAAAGAATATTTACTAAAATCGAAAGATTCTATAAACATACCTATTACTTGTATTAAGTGTAAGAAATATGGACACCATGTTACAGAATGTGGAAAAAGAGAAAGAGCTATGAAAGAAAAAGATAAGAAAGAAAAGACAAAAATGAGACAAGATGGAACAAACATAAAACCAGTAACCCTACAAGACTTAATGACATAAGCAAAAATAGTAAAACAAGAAATTAAAGAAGATAATTCTACAGACATAGATGAACAAAATATTGCAGAAATAATAAATTTGAAAGAATTTTCTAAACCCATGATAGACCCCCCCTTCATTAGAAAAAGATGCTCACAATAGACAGAATTTCTTGAGTCTAATTGACAGTAATTTTTCAAAAGTGGCATACAAAAATCACTTTAGTAATTAATAAAGAGTTTTCTTTGACAGAAATTGCTTTAACAGACTCAGGTGTTGACATGAATTGTATACAAGAAGAACTAATACCTTTAAAGTATTATGAAAAATCATCTGAAAGATTGACTCAGGCTAATGGAGAAAAGCTCATAATTAATTATAAAATACCTAATGTTCACATATGTAACGATGGAATATGTTTTGAAATTGTTTTTGTTTCAATTAAAGACCTTTCTTCTAAAATTATTTTAGGAAATCCCTTTATGGCTTTACTTTTTCCCTTCTTAACAATGTGTTAGGAAAAGACATACTTTTTAAATTCATTTCACCACCAATCCCAAAAGAAATCTATTAACTCGATAATACTTCCATAATAAAAGAAATTGACAAAGAAAGAATTTACAGGAAAAACATACATTTGTTATCTTTAAAGTTAGAAATAATATATGAAAGAATTGCTGATCAATTGATAGATCTTATATTCATGAACAAAGGGCTACTACCTTGGGGAACCCAAAAAGAAGAACCATGAAGGAAAGTAGTTAGGAAAACTTTCAAACTAGCAGGGATGGAATCGGCTCACTCTGGAAAAATGACAAGGAAAAGGCAACCAAAAAGCTGAGTCTGAAAAAGGTGAGGTTTAGAAGCCTTGAAGAAAGAGAAATTAGAGGTCAGCTCTCTAGGGACACCCCATAATGAAAAGTCAACAAGAGGCTTTTGGGAAAAAAGCATCAAAAGAAGAAAACTGTGAGAAACAAGGAAGGGACCAACTACCAAAGTTGCTGGCACAACATTGGCTCTAGTACCCAAGGGAGCAAAGGAGGGGAATCAATGATACCCCGAAACCTTAAGATGATACTATAAAAAGGGGGAAGCAGCCAACAGCAAAGGGGCATTCAGTAACAATGAATTAGAATAGAATCATTGAGAAAATTTTGTAAATAAACCCAAAGAAAGTAACAAAAGAAAGGAAAATACCGCCTGGTATCCTCAAACCGCCACTGTAGGACATACTTGGATTCAAAGGGATTCAAATTTTACAAGTCTTAAAGGCTTAGAGAGCCATCTAAGTTAGTGATTTTTGAGCTTATTTGGACAATGTAATATGTCTTAGTGAGCATATTGTAATACACAATTAAGAAAAGTAATGAAATATCTTGCATTGTCTTAAGGATCCTTAACGTTTATTCTGTCTTTTGTTTATCACATTGCTCCTTAACTGTTTCTTACTGTTCCATATATATATATATATATATATATTTCTTGCTTGTTAGTATGTATGTATTGTAGGATTCTTGCTCTGTGCACCACTTGGTTTATAATCAGTCCATTTAACTGCGGTAAACCAAGCCCAGTCCCTTAAAACAACAACTAAAAGGCCCAAGTTCCTTACTTCTACTTGGGCCTAGACACCGTCCAAAAAAGGACCCTCACAATATCTAAAGATACAAGTGGTGACATGGCATCTAAATTTCCAATCAACCTAGTTCAAGAAGGTTTTTTTTTTTTTTTTTTCTTCGTATCTTTAGACTTTAGCAGGTTAAAAGAAAGTGAATATTGATAAATAATAAATAAATAAATAAAAAGAAAGAAAACGGCGTCGTTTCGTTTCCTTTTAGTCTCTGTTTCTTTATCTTTTCTCTCTTTCAAGCAAACCTCTCCAAAAAAAAAAAAAAATCCCAAAGGTTTTTTGGGTTTCCAGCAAAAAAATCTCTCCAGCTCTCTGTCATTGAATAACCTTTTTTTTTTTTTTCTTTCCCTGATTTTGTTTGCAGCTCTGTATTCAAACTATATTCATTTAAATGGAGAAGACAGTTCAACCTTCCAATAAGGTATAAATGAAATCTTTCAAAGAACTTTCCTTTTTCAAGTTTTTCATTTTAATGTAGAAGTTGTAAACTTTATAGGGATTCTTAGGCTCAGTGACCCCTTTTAATCTGTCCACTCTAGTGGGGTATATTAGTTTGAACAAACTGTAATTCTAAAATTGAACCCATTAGCCGAGCATTTGCTTTATTGAAATTTTCTGGTTGAGTTGAACACATTAGCTGATTATTTTGCTTTATTGAAATTTAAGTTGAACCCATTAGCTGAGTATTTGCTTTATTGAAACTTTCTTGTGTGAGTTGAACCCATTTGCTGATTATTTGCTTTATTAAAATTTAAGTTGAACCCATTAGCTTAGTATTTGCTTTATTGAAATTTTCTTGTGTGTATTTTGTGTTTGAAATGTTTAAGTGCAAGAGGAACCATGTGGGTTTGGAGGATAGGATAAGTCGGTTCCCAGATGAAATACTAGTCTCTATTCTGTCTTTCTTGACTTTTGAAGAAGCAGTCAGAACGAGTGTTCTTTCGCACCGATGGAAACATCTGTGGCCATTCTTCTCTGGTAGTTTGGACTTTGATGATCCGGATACAATGTGGGACATTGCGGACAAAAAGAAACAATTGAAAGTCGAAAGGAATAATTTTGCAAAAAGGGTGAACCGTATTCTAAAATTACATCAAGGCTCAAATATAGACCAGTTCAGAGTTTGTTTTGAGTTTAATAGATATTCTAAACATCGCGTTGATGGATGGATTGACTTTGCAATGTCAAAGAGAGTTAAGAGGCTTGAATTGGACTTTACACCAACATGGGTATGCAAGAGTCAAATGCGTTATACATTTCCACATGAATGGTTTACAAAACTCGAAAGTTCTGTTGGAGTATCTTGCATCAAGTCCCTGATGTCCCTTACTCTAATGAATGTACGTGTAACTGGCAAGCTTCTTGAGCACTTGCTATCCAATTGTCCCTTGCTTGAAAGATTACATGTCTCTGATTCTGATGATCTAGTGACTGTGAAGGTTTGTGGTTCATCACTGCGGTTGAAGTACTTACACATAATACGTTGTTTAGAATTTAAAAGTATTGAGATTTTTGCACCAAATCTTGAGTCTTTGGGCCTCATTGGTAGACAAACCGAGATGCATGTTAATCATGCACCTTGTCTTCTAGATGTATGTATAGGGGGAAGCAAACCTGTGACTTCTGCAATTTGCCCTCTTTCAAGCTACCTTTCTCAGCTACAGAGTTTGATACTTCACATTTGCATTTATCCAAATGTAAGTACTTTAACATACTTTTTCAATCTCTTGCATTTATGTTTATATGGTTTTACACAATGTTATCTCATTTCTCGATTGTTTAATTCTGGAAAAATTGGAATTCTTAAAATTTCAACCATTAACCAATCTTAGACACCTCAAATGGAGAGTTACTGCATCTGATGGAGAGAGCCTTGTCTATTTAATATCAATGGTAGAAGCAGCACCTTTCTTACAGAAATTTACTTTGGAGGTGACCACTCTTACTTCATAGCTTGCCACTTGAGCTTAGTGATAACTTTCATTCTTTAATTTAGGTGATGCTATTTGCATATTTGGCTTATGGTTTTCCATCTTTATTTATCTATTGAAAAGATATCTCTTGAACTTGACTTGTCATTTGCCATGAGCATTTATATTATTTTTATGAGTTCTATTAGAATCATCATCTTCACCCTTCAAGGTTTAGCAATTTCTTCCATAAGTGAATTTTTAACTTTTCTACAGCCCCCTAACCTTGCTCTGACATTCTCTCTAATGGTTCCAAATATGGCTTATGTAATTTTCCCTTCGTGTAATTTGATAATCATTATTTGTAGTTTGATTGTGATATATAAAACAAGGAAAACATTAGTGAAAGCTTAATCTCCTAGGACATGCATGTAGAGCAGCAAGTTGATGTGTTTTTAGTGAAACTTTATAATTAAATGAAACCTAGAAATGATTTTGTATCAGTGGTGATCAGTCTAGTAATGTCACTAGTACTATTGAATTTTTGGAGTTTTTATTTTTATTTTTTTTTTTTATTATTATTATTATTATAAATGATTACAGCAACCATTCTAAGTTATCTCTTTGGTATCCAGTGTCCAATGTCATCATTGTGCCTAATTTAATTATTGATTTACATTTTTTAGTGTTTTTTCTTTTTTCTAATTTGTACAACTTAATTTCTTTTGTTTTCTAGGATGATTTAAATGCATAAAGCCATTACTTCTATATTTACAAGCCTCAAAAATTGAGTTGTGAAGCATTCTAGGCTTGCTTAAAGCCCAAAGCGCCAAAGGGTGCTTCTTAAGAGTTCGTTTGGTTATGCAGTTTCTAGCTGCACTTTTTCAAAGTGTAAATTTTTTTTTTTTTTTTTTTTCCTAGATATAGTTTTTTAAAACAATCCCATTTTCAGACAGCTCGGGGAAAAAAATTTAGCAAACTGGCTTACTAGTGAGCCTACATATTAAGTGCACCTAATGCAAATTGGCTTTGCTTTTTTCTGATTTTGCAAGGCATAAATCAATTCCTAAACTTATATGCTCAACTTAGCAAGAGGTTAAAACCTAAAGGCTAAAACGCTACCCAAATCCCACAAACCTGTTGTCTAAAAGTCACTAAATAGGTGATATTTTATTTCTGGGTATATTTTGATTTATTCATGTCTTTTGTTTTTATTATTGCTATCATGGTTGTGAATCAAACACAGGGAATTTATTAGTTTATTATTTTTTAAATTATGATGTAGAAATATTAAAAATTGAAGTTACTTATATATAGGATATGAAACTCTTAACCAACAAGTTTTGTGAAATTGTATATTGATGTAATCTTTTGAGATAGTTGATTTGAAATATTAGATTTTTTTTTTTTTTTTTTTTTTTTTTTTTTTTATACATCAAAAAAAGCTTACATGACTTAGGAGTTAGGACACATGTAAGCTTCATAAGGTGCTACCTAACACAGTTTGAAGGAATTCCTCCAAACTGGGTTGCAGCCAAACTTTGTCCTTTGTCTATTCAGGTTTTTTATAATTTTTTGATGCATTATGAGTCTTATGACTCCAAAAGTCAGGGTTAAGCCTCCTATTTTCTTACAAGACTTCTGAGTCAATGTTGACTGACTTTTTACTTGGCTTGACTTGTATCTTTATTTTACTTAGTAAAAGTTTGAGTTTTGAATCACTCACGTCTCTCTCTCTCTCTCTCATGCGCTGACACACACACACTTGGGAACTTTACTAAAATGTTGTGTTGCACATGCAAAACCCTTGTAATATATGAGATGTAGCAATTCATAGTGGGTGGAGAAAGGTGGGGTGGGGTAGGTCTTAGTTCAAATATTATCTTCATTATTTTATGTTAGTTCAACTCAATTAAGGTGGATTCACAATTAGTTCGATGTATTTTATGCGAACCATTTTATCATTTCCAAAATGACATACGGAGCGTACTTGTTGCAGCAAGTCATAGTTTTCTAGTGCTGTAATCATATAGCTAACTTTTTTAATCGGGATCAAGAAGCATACTTGTCTAAAGTTCTTTACCAGTAAATTTGGTTTATAATAGTTAGTTTATCTTGCAACTTGTCATGCACAATATGATTCTTATTTTCTTTTCCTTAATTGCAGTTGTTATGGAGTAAACCCCTGATAGAAAGAGAATTTAGGAAGGTGATGAAATATCCAAATGAGCACCTCAAGGAGCTGGAAATAATGGGGTTTGTGGGGCGTGCAATAGACATGGAGCTTACCGTTTACTTACTTGAAAGTGCCATCAAACTTGAGAAGATTGTTATTAATCCTCGATCTCCAGCTCTTGTGGGAACCCCTTGGGAGTTTGAGACGACTGAGAAAAATGAAGGAGCTATAGAATGTGCCAACCAACTCAAGAAAAATCTACCTCAAGGAGCTGAATTACTTATACTTTAATCATTGTCATTAATATTAGCTTAAGTGGTGTTGTTTGCTAGGTACCAGTTGATATATATAGAGAGAGACTACAAATTAATTGTTAAAATGTGATGATTGTCTTTTTACTGTTTTAATTGTAACTACTTAATGATGGGCAATATGAATTGCAATAGCTAATGCTGACAATCTCCATTTTAATGTAGCATTGCGTTTTTTATTGTTATTTTTTATTTTTTATTTTTTACTTGGAACTGTTATTTAACCTTTCAAATTGAAGTCAATTACTGATTTAGATTATATACATTTAGCTTGTGATATAGCAAAACGATTAATAGACCATCTATGATCTCTATATTATATATATCACTGAGAAACATATATGCCAAAAATTATCAGATGATGAAAATTTGGGGCCCCACTGAAGGCGTAGTCTATTGGGAAAGCCGGGAATAACAACAACAATAATTGTTGTGTGATTAAGCAGGGGCAGAATTGGAGCAGAGGGGGAGATGGCTCTTATTTGGTAATTAACTCAAGAGAAATGGGACAAAGTTGATCCTATATATGCAGTGAGTTGTTCTAAATAATTGTGGTGTGATTAAGCGAGGGCTTGAATTGATTGGCAAAGAGAAGGGGGCAGAATTGGAGCAGAGGTGATGATGGCTCTTATTTGGTAATTAATTCGAAGAGAAATGGGACAGCGTTGATCATATATATGCAGCGAGTTGTTCTAAGAACACAATAATTGAAGTGTCGGTTCATCATAGGTCAAAATAGAACAATAAAATACTAAACCGGGACCCATCACAACTTTTGACAAAAATGTTGTAGCATTTTGTTATGTACCTGACTTTCTCATATATGACTACAAGGTAATTGTTCATACTTGTTACTTATTTACTCCTGTTTGTGGCAATTTGATAAAGCGGCTCCTTCTTTGTAGCTAGTTTGACATGGTGTTAATTTTTCATGAATTGATGGTGTGGAGTTTGCTAGGTAAAATTTTCTTTTTGAAAACTTATCTTACTAGAATTTATTTCAAAGATTTGATAGTGTACGGCATGTCATGTCATTTTAAATAACATAAATGACATGACACTAGATACACCTTTAGATTTATAATATTTAATCAAAACCATGAAATGAATCCATTAAAATAGAAGATGATCCTAATCTGGTCCAATCACTAGCAATATGTACATTATCATGGACATCCGAGCCTCTCTTCCAAGCTTTGTTAATGGGCTGCCCAGAAAATTCCTATTGATGCAAACTTTGTAACCCCTAACTTTGCAAGTAGGCTTGTTAACACCTCTTGGTTCTTTTTGCTGACTCCTAGTGGTGTGTTCTTCTCTTTTACATTCGCTTGCCAAAAACAAAATGTCAATTTTGCAAGTAGGAGTAACTTGAACTGTGTCAACAGCCTGGTTCCCATTCCTGAATCCTAAGGACTATGACAATCCTTTGAAGGATATATGCTTCTCACTTTCATCTTAGGTGTGTAAGCCATATTTTCAACTAAAACCCTTCATTCACTAAGGAGACATTGCAAAGCAGAAGAAGAACTCTACTATTATTGCAGCTTGGCAGCATGTCTCTCTTCTAGGCAACAAAATACACAGTAATTTGCTTCATGCAATTAATGGATTACTCATGACCTGAGCACTAGAGCACCAGAGACAAGGACAATAAACTGTTACAAACTCAATGTTACATCCCACCGAAAAGCTGAAATTTTTTTGACCTGGACAAAGAAACAGAAACAAGGACAACAGCGACAGCAACAACAACAACAAAAAGGCAACTGCCAGCACTATGAGATTAGAAGACAATTTCTATACTAATACTGATTATTGATGGTTGATGCACCTTGTTGCTGAGACGTTGCAAACTTTTATAATCATAATTGAGTAATCAAGGTCAACAAAAGCAAGGCAATATGTGAAACCTAAGAATGAGAAGTTATATATACAAGTCCTCTATTCAGGGCACTGCAGCCACTGCTTATGATGTAGGTGAGCAAAATCAGCCTAATTGGGGATTCAAAGCGGTTAGTAGTTAGTGGCAGTGGTATCATTAAGATTCTAACCAAAATTATTGTAGGATATAATTGAAAACGATAGTTCAGAAACATAGGATATTAATAGGGCTAGAATAAACCATATTGGAAAAAGGGAAAGCCGGACATATTTTATAAGAGGAAAAGATGATTTAACAAAGTTGCAAGACTTGACCAGTCCTTTTCCTATAAGCATAGCCGCTATCTGGCCAGTCATAGTCGAAATTTCTAAATCCTTCATTCATGCAGGAGGCATGACAAAGCCTCCATATTCTTTCCAGATGCATAGACAGCTAAAAGACAGGCCACCAATAGAGATCACTTCATAAGCAGTAAAGAGTTCTCAACTCCTCAATATTTCCCAATATTCTCTCATATGCAACTTTCAACAGAATCAGCAATAGCACTCCCACCAAAAAAAGAACTAGTCAGCCTTGTTTTCACTGTTTATAAGATCCAATACCCAACAAATCCCAGATAAAGCATTGAAAAACTCTATGTACAACTTCAATAACTCAACTTTTGACCAAACAATTAATGTGCAAATCCATAACAATATTGCCATTGGGAAAAACTCAGTTACTTAAAAACCCAACAAAATGACTACATTTATATCACAGTACTAACTACAAAACCATACTTTTTTTTTTTTTTAGTTACTGAGTTTGAGCATGTAGGCTTTAGCGACCTCCAATAATTCTCTCCTCTCAGCCATGGAAAGACCCTGGTGGAGGAGCTCCACAGAACCCTTAAATTCGTACTCCTCATGGAGCTTTGAGAGTGCCTTAGCTTCCTGCATGTTGGTAATAGGCAAAACAAGTTCAAGCTTCAATGTCTCTGCCATCTCAGCAGCTGCGGCTTCAGCTTGCGCCGTTTTGGCTTCTTGATCCATAAGTTCCTGATGAATAGCCCCAAAATCTGCCAAGAACGCACTGTGGAGCTTCACTTCCTCTGGATTCTCCATTTCCTTTGGATTTTCCGCCATTTGTAAGTAGGAAGAGAAAAATGGTGCCTTTTGGTTTTTTTTTTTTAAGGAGTTTCTACTTTCTAGTGCGTCTAATCGAAAACACCTAGTCGTTTGACGTTCGGTCCACTTCGGTCTATTTTTTCTAATTCGGTTCACTTCGTTCTTATTCAGTCCAATCTTTTCAATTCGGTCCATTTCGGCTCAAATCAGTCCATTTCAGTGCATTTGGATCCTACTCGGTCCTTTTCAGTGCATTTCATTCATATATTTGGGTTGAAATTACATATTTTAAATCTAAATTTATTAAAAAATTTATATAGATCTCAAACTCGTTTCAAATTCTACTAAATTTTAGCAATTTAATATCAAATTTGTTCCACATATTTAATGAATCCAAACTCATTTCAAACTCATCTATTTATTTATTTTATATTACTTAAAAATAGACAACTTAACATTACTTAGAGCACTAGCATAAGGATTTCTAAAAAAGAAAAATCTATTTTGACAAATTAAAAAGTCATTTTATCTATTTTAACGCATCATTTTAGGAGTCTTTTGGCTGAATATTATAGAAAATGAAGTTTATTTGGGATATAGGTATTGTTCAAAGTTATTTGGCAAATTGAGGAAAGAGATTGAATTTCAGCAACGGTGTTGCCGAAATTCTAACAAAAAGTTTGAGAGAGGAAACACAAGTGAAGTGATGGTAGGATTTGAATTTCGATAATCCCGTTGCCGAAATTCTTGCTGCCCAGCTGCCAGTTGAAGTGCCCGCATGAGGATTGGAGGAAACCAATTGTGGCAACCAAGTTGCCGAAATTCTAGGGTAGTGAGGAGAGAGAAAATAAGAATTGTGGCAACCAAGTTGCTGAAAATGGGAGGGGGAAAAAAACAGAGAGAGAAACCAATTGTGGCAACCAAGTTTTCGAAATTCTAACGGAGTGAGGAGAGAGAAAATAAGAATTGTGGCAACCAAATTGCCGAAAATGGGAGGAAAAAAAAAAAAGAGAGAAACCAATTGTGGCAACCAAGTTGCCGAAATTGTGGGGAAAAAAATTTAATAGTAATTTAAGCAATGAAATTGCCGAAAATGAGGGGAAAAAAAAGGATGATTTAGGCTGAAAATTGAAGGGAAAAAAAATATTTGGCAATGGAATTGCCAAAATGGGAGGGAAAAAAAATAGCAGCAATTGATTTGTGCCAATATTGTTGCGAAAAAAAAAAAAAAAAAAAAAAAAAAAAAGTTGGCAATTGATTTGTGGCAGACATGGCAAAACGGGCGGGTCGGGTTCGGGTTCGGGTCGGGTTCGGGTTCGGGTCGGGTCAAACGGGTCACAGGTCAAAAACGGGCCATTTTAAGCGGGTTGAAAACGGGTTCGGGTCAATCGGGTTGCAGGTCGGGTCGGGTTGACCCGTATTTTTCACATGAAATTTTTTATTTTTTATTTCTTTTATTTTTTATTTTTTTTTTATAAAGAAAACAATATGTATTTGCCATTTGGATAGTTATGCAACATATTACTTGATGTAAAATGTATTATTTTGAATTCACTACTTATATCAAGAATAAACTCAGTTAAACTTATTAATACTTATTCAATAATTTTAAAATTATACAAATCCTAACATTGCTATCTAAACAAAACAACACAAAGTTTTATTTTTACACAATATCAACATTCCAAAAAAAAAAAAAATTACAAATGACTTATTGGATAACTCATTTGATAAAAAATAAAAACATATAAGAAAGTTACAATTTTAAAAATTAATTTTATAATCTATTATCAATTGTGGTTGACATTCTATTTCAATTTGAGATATATATTAAAGTTTGATTGCTTACTTATTTATACCTAGTCTCTTTTATGAAGATCATATCATTGTTAAGCAGCACACACTCTAAGAAATATCATAATTTATTTTGAAAAGCCGTTTATTTTGAACATAAATTGTTAAAAAATAGATCTAAGCATTCATAATTTATGCTAATTTGATACTTTGGCTTCACTATTTTCACACTTGTGAATGTACTTTACTATTTGATATCTAAAAATCTTTACTCATTACAGAATGCTCAACCATTTATTTTTCAATTAATTTGCATGCAGTTATGTAAATGTATCAATTGTTTCCTTAAAGTTCACAATAAACAATTAAACCAATATTGTCTCAATTTCACCATTTTTTTTTTACCAAAAAAAAAAGTTTTAAAAAAATGGTTCGGGTTCGGGTCGGGTCGCAGGTCAGGTCAGGTTGACCTGCAAAAAACACGGGTCGGGTCACGAGTCAACCCGTTTTTGTTTCGGGTCAAAAAAATCGGGTTCGGGTCGGGTCGGGTCAAAAAATTCTGACCCATTTTGCCATGTCTAGGCAACGGAGTTGCCGAAAATTGGAGAGAGAAAAATTCCCTGGATTCTTATTCTAAAAAGTACCCATATTCTTATTCTATTAGTGTGTGTCAATAGTTATTTTGACTGAAGCAATTTGGTTTGTGTTTATGTGATGTTCTTTCATTCATTTCGAGTAGTAAAAGTACTTTTTGCATGATTTGCCCTATGAAACAAATAATAAATCTAGATTCAAAGTACATTGATTCTTATTGTAAAAAAAAGTGCATAGATTCTTACAATACGAAATGAAAGAAAAAAAATGATTGATGTGCACGCTGAAAAAAAAAAAAAAAAAAAAAAAACAAAAAAAAAAAAAAAAAAACAAAACAAAACAAAACAAAAAAAAAACAAAAACAAAACAAAAACAAAAACAAAAACAAAAACAAAACAAAACAAACAAACAAAAAAAACAAAAACAAAGAAAGTACATAGATTCTTATAGAAGAAAAAAAAATGATCGATGTGCACGCTATAAACAAACAAAAAATAAATAAATAAAGAAAGTACATAAATTCTTACAATATAAAATGGAAGAAAAAAATTATTGATGTGCACACTATAAACCAAAAAAAAAAACAAAGAAACTGAGATTTTTGCAGAGATTCTTTGTAGTGAATATATGTTTATAGTTAAGTAATTTATTTGTATCAAAGTGTCCCATCTTGGTCTGTGTTGTGTTGTATTTGGTCAATTGTGTATCTAATTATATAGTTTAAAATCTAAAAATTTAACTTATATGAAACTTCCATCCTATTTAAACAGAACTAATGTTACTGAAGTTTCCACGGTTATTATTTTCTACTCTTTTTCCCCTAAAAATTCCATCAACCTTCTTCTCCACTCTTATTTCCCTCATAATTCTACCAACCATTTTCAATTCATGCGTGCCATACATTTTACAAACAACTATAAGGAACAACACTTGCAAATATCTATCCATTCTTTATCTCTTACAATGTGAGTTACATCTCTTAAGTAGTTACTTTTCTTTTTATTATATTCATGTTGATATGTGAAAGTTCAAAAACGTGTACAAAAACACTTTTGAACGTTTAGACCCCCAAAAATAACTTAACCAACTCAAGCAATATGTCAAACAACTAGTGTGCGGAAACTTAACACATGCTATAATATGAAATTGGTAAAACAACTATCTAAGCCAATACAAAATAAAACCACAGCAGATAATGTAAAGGCAGAGATAGAGAGGAAGGAAGATGCAAACACACAGATAACACCCGATGTGTTATCGAAGAGGAAACCGAAGACCTCGGCGAAAAACCTCTCCGCCGCCCTCCAAGCGGTAATCAATCCACTAGAAAATACAGTTGGGATACAAGGACAGCAATAGACCCTCCAAGCCTAATCTACCCAATGCACCTAAGCCCTCCAAGCTTCTTGCTCCAACGAGGTTGCGCCGAACCTTTTTCTTTTCTAGCTTCCCGGATTCCGCTACTACACCGTAGCATCAACCAATGAAGATTGGCTCCTTCCTAACTGTTTCCCAGAACTCCAAACGACTGTCTCACAGAGATGATAATGGTGAGAACCAGGTTTGGTATAATGCCACTCAAGGATTTGACAATGGAGAGGAAGAGAGTGAGGGAATTTGATGAGACTCTAAGGTAGAGATTGTGGGTGAAACAATCTGGTTTTTCTTTAGGGTTTCTCTCTCAAAATTCTCTCTGGAAGCTCTCTTTCAATCGTGGGTTAAAAGGATATTTATACTGGAGTGAAGAGGAATGTGAAACGTCAGGTTTTTCCAAAACAGGGGTGGCTCGCGGCTTGACCTCGCGGCTTGACCAAGTCGCGAGATCTAGTCGCGAGTTAACCGTATGACCAGTTGTCCTGTTTTGTCCTGTAGTGCTCCAGCTAGCATGACTGTTCATCTTCCAGCATGCTTGGCACGTGTGCAGCTTCTGGCGGCTTGCAGCCGCGAGTCCACCCGCGAGTCCCAGCCGCGACACTCTGTTTTCTTGCACACTCTTGAGCAATCTTCACTCTATCTCACTCACTACCCTTACAACAATCCCACCTAAATACAGGGTTACTAAATGCTGAATTACAAGCAAATTTGGCACGGAATAAAGCCAATTAGATGGTTGAATAAATTCAACCTTACAATCTCCCCCTTTGGCTATTCCGTGACAAAACCCTAAAACAGACTCTAAACTTAACATGTGAGTTGGGAACAGTTGAACAAAACTCACTCACACCTAACTCTCTCTAGAAGCTGTGAAGCACTTGAATCATATGAACATAAACTCCTGAAACACAACAATACACCATGATCATTGTAAGCAGAAAATTATAAATGCATATGAAACAGGCAATATGAGATCAAGCAAAGATGGAGTTAATAAACAAAACATGGCTTGATCAACCAAGTGAACACCAGAAGGTAGTGATCACAGTGCTCATTCACACTTGGAATGAACACAAGGACATACAAGTTAACAAGCACAAGGCAAGACACTTGTATGCTCAACACTCAACCAATGCATAGCACACATGGCATATGCATCTAGGAACAATCCTACAAGGGCACAAGAGTGACAGTACATAAACCAAAATGCAGAACATTTAGATTAAAGTACTGTTTTCAACATAGCATAAAGGCTGCACTTAAGCAAGGTACATACCATAAAGCCTACAAACTATGCATAAAACAATAACCCTGAAAGCTTACAAAAGCACATGGGTACAAACCACAGAATATCCTGAATAACATCATCAAACATATATTAAAGTTTAAACTAAGAGTATATGAAAAGAGTTAGGAACATCTATACACCAAAACACAGTGTATTAAAACCATAAAAACACTAAAATACCCAAATCATAAACATATATAAACACATTACTCCCCCTCAACTAATTACTCCCCCTTAAGAGCTGCTTTTCTGCTTCTTAATCATCAATGAACTTCTCCCCCTTTTTTACAGGAATTGCCAAAGGGTCACTGGTCATGCTGAGTTGTGAAGCTGTCAAGTTTAGCAGTCAAGACATCAATCTGGTCTTGCATGGCCCTCATCCTGTCAGAATGCTCAGTTTGGACTGCCCTGATCCCATCAAGCCTTTCCAGAATGATCTGGAAAGCATCTGGAGGTGTGTTTGCAGAAGTTGAAGCTCTGTGTCTTTTGCCACTTCTCCTAGGTGTTGAAGTTGATGCAAGGCCTGCTGCCTCTGCTTCAGTCTCCATTTGAGCAGCCTCTCCTTCATCACCTTCATCTTCTTCCCCTGGAAGCCTAACACTTATCCTCTTGCAGGTAAGCTTGTTGATTGCAGAGGGTGTAGACATGGGACTGATGTCTTGAGGGATTGGAACACCCTTATTCCTAAAAATCCTCATAAGCAAACTTGGAAAGATCAATTTAGGCCTAGAGGTTGTTCTAGTCTCATCCACAATGGTGTCATAAATGTGGGAACTTATGTCTATGAAGTTCTTTTCTTTGAGATCCATCAGAAAGACTGCTCTAGCACAGTTGATTGTAGTCAATTTCCTAATGGGATAGAGGTTAAACATCATAATTATTGTAAGGCACCTCATGTCCACTGGAAAGGCAGTGGTATTCAAACATTTCCCTTCTCTCTGCCCACCTATCCTTTGTTGAATTGTTTCAATAGACACACTCCTATCCTTGTAATTGATAAATTCTTCATCATCTAATCCTTCAAGCCCTAATGCATCATCTATGACATGAGCATCCAAGACAAACTCTTTACCCCTCACCCAGCAACTCAATTCATTATCCTTTATCACAGCATTTGAGTAGAATTCCCTAATTAAGGGTTCACACACAACAGGGAAACCACTCAGAAGCTTTTCCCATCCTCTTCCTTCAAAACAGCTGGGAATAAAAGTTTGCCTTAAGTCCTCCAAATCCACAAATCTTTCTTGAATGATTCCTGCATTCAAGAAGTTATCCTTGTATCTCTCAAAGTGGTGAACTGACCTAAACAATCTAGAATCCATCTTTAGTCTTTTGTCAGCCTTCTTTGCAGTAGATTTCTTCATCTGAGGTGAGGGAGCCATCTGTGAACAATCAGAAAAGGCCACAACAACATATAGCAATATATGTGCATAACCAGTCAGAACCATGTAGTTAACCGAGAGAGATATCAACCATACAAATGAACTTCAAAAACTTAAACAACAAGCTATTTAGTTCAAACATGTGGATAAACCAAGCCTAGGATAGGAAACGCATGAACAACATGGTGAAACTATCCTGAAGGCAGATAAATGACATTGAGGCAGATAATGGAAAAATGATGTGACACACAAACAATATATTGAGCCTAACAAAAGCTACCCACAGATAGACACACTAGAACATGCAGCTCTAGCACAGTAAAACTCACAGCCTCAAAAAGAACCAATAGAAACAACTCAACAGCTCACAGTTCAGATTGAAATAAAAGAGACACTTAGCTAAGCACAAGATGAAGAGCAATAAGAGTATGACTATCATTAACACATACTATAGCAACAGCATCCACAAGCAAAGCAAGAACAAAGAGCAGAAACCGAAACAAAAACCCATTTTAAAAACACAATCATATGCGACAAATCAAAGGGTAAAAGCACAAAATCAAGTAGAAAAGAGTGTAAATCAGAAAACCCATACCTGTAACTTGACGATTTTGAGCTACAAGAGTGCAACACTAGAGATTGGAAAAGGGAGCACGGAGTGTTTGGGAGGGAGAGAGTTTAGAGAGAAGATGAACAGTCACAAAAATTCGAGGGAAAAACTGAAAAAGTTTAAAAACTGCTCCTGTTTCTGCAAAACACGCGATTTTCGCGACTGGATTAAGTCGCCACACAGTCGCCAGCGCAAGCCGCCAAAGCACTCAAGAACAAAATTTTGAAAAAATTTTCTAAGTGTTTTTCGCGACTGGAAGGTCTACCCGCGAGTGAGTCGCGAGCTGAGCCGCGAAAATCTCTGAGTGATCCTCGCGACTGGACCTTCCATTCGCGAACAAGTCGCCAAACATGACCAGCGAAGATGCGACTGAGGCTCGCGACTTGACATACCCGCGACTGAGCCGCCAAAACAGGGCAAAACTGAACTTTTGAAATTTTCAGATTTTTCCAACAAAACACTTTCCAAAAACACCTAAAACACTCAAAAATCTTTTTGTGCTTGAATTAACAAAGATTGAGCATGTGAAAAACACATTTTATCAAGTACAATCACACAAATGAATATGGCATTTATTGAACATAAACTTGTATGTTGTGTGTGGATATCAACAATGAGATAGTCCTTTGTCTAATGTGAAGCTTCAATGATCAATTCAACCAAGGCATACACGATTAGCACTAGATCATGTGACCAATCTCAATTATAGAAATATGAATATATGACCTCCCACACATCTTGATAACATAACTTGGAGCTTTTCATTTGACTCCACTAACAATCATAACATTTGATCTTTTTGATCTATTGAGGCAATCATCTCTCATTGTGAGAGGGATAGATAACATTTTTCTTTGAAGAACAGGCCTTTGGCCTTTTTGAATGAAATTTCACTTTTAATATAAGGTCGCTTACCCTTTTTCCCAGTCAAATACTAGAATGTGCGACAGGCTTTTGCAGCTCAATATCTCTTTTCATTTGGAGATTTACATTTGGTGAGCTCTTTTTAGCAAAACAAAAAATAAAAAGTGGGAAGATATATAGCCACAAGTCTATGCATGTCTCAAGATCAACATAATCATTCACTAATCATTCATGACAAGTTTGAAGATCTATTTACAACAATCACACAGATTTCAAGATTTTTCCCACAGTGATAAGAGTGCATGAAAACAAGCAATGCTCGAAAATGCACAAAACCATTAGCACAAAGGTACAAGGCAAAACAAGTTTTGAGACAAAACTCAACAAAGTCAATCAAGCTTTTTGATTTTCTAATTTTTATGTGATTTTTGGATTTTTGACACAAGAAACAAAAAGAATGATAAAACAAAATTAGGAAATATTCACAAGAGAATAATCAAACAACCAAGAACAAACACAACAAGCATACCAAACAAACATAGTCACAAAGCATAGGAAGTATTAATGCATGGACATGTTGTAATGCTTATGCATGAGTACCCCTTTTCACTCCAAACGACTGTCTCACAGAGATGATAATGGTGAGAACCAGGTTTGGTATAATGCCTCTCAAGGATTTGACAATGGAGAGGAAGAGAGTAAGGGAATTTGATGAGACTCTAAGGTAGAGATTGTGGGTGAAACAATCTGGTTTTTCTTTAGGGTTTCTCTCTCAAAATTCTCTCTGGAAGCTCTCTTTCAATCGTGGGTTAAAAGGGTATTTATACTGGAGTGAAGAGGAATGTGAAACGTCAGGTTTTTCCAAAACAAGGGTGGCTCGCGGCTTGACCTCGCGGCTTGACCAAGTCGCGAGATCCAGTCGCGAGTTAACCGTATGGCCAGTTGTCCTGTTTTGTCCTGTAGTGCTCCAGCTAGCATGACTGTTCATCTTCCAGCATGCTTGGCACGTGTGCAGTTTCTGGCGGCTTGCAGCCGCGAGTCCACCCGCGAGTCCCAGCCGCGACACTCTGTTTTCTTGCACACTCTTGAGCAATCTTCACTCTATCTCACTCACTACCCTTACAACAATCCCACCTAAATACAGGGTTACTAAATGCTGAATTACAAGCAAATTTGGCACGGAATAAAGCCAATTAGATGGTTGAATAAATTCAACCTTACAATATGCTTTAGGGACATAGCTAAGCGTGAAAATCTTGTTTTTGTTAAATTATTTGTTCATGCAAATCTTGTTTTTGTATTATGTGTTTTGCAACATGAACTGATTTGTATGATATGTTTTAAATTATTTGTCCATGAATTCTTGTCTAAAATTTCATATAGCAAAAATATATTTCAAGATTGACATAAATTTTCCTTCAAGAAATACTTAGTTTGTTAGCCTATAATATATAGATATGCTATAAGAACCCCCCCCCCCCCCCAAAAAAAAGGTTAGTATATGCTCATAAACCTTAATATCTAAGTTTTAGGTATAATAATAATAATAAAAATTGTACGATATTAGAAATATTTATCTATTATCGTATGGATGCACAAGAACATTATATAATTTGTTTTGTTTTAGAAGAAGTAAAATGAAGAGCTACATAAAATAATTAACATAACCATAACAGATCCATCTAAATGTTTATGTTATGCTAAGTTACTTAAGAAAAGGGAAACAAAAAATAATTTTAACTCTTGTGATGGACAGTAATAAATTATTGAAAGTTCAATTAGTGTATAAAATACTATGAACGTTTAGATCCCCAATTTACAAATTACCAATTCAAGCTTAATATCAAACAATTAATAGGTGGAATATGAACATAAACTTAATACAGAATTGATAAGCAATCTAAATCAAATAAAATCACGTCCACAGCAGAAATTAAATGGAAAAGATTAAGGGAAGAGAGATGCAAACACAAAGACAACACTCAATGTGTTATCGAAGAGGAAACCGAAGCCCTCGGCGTAAAACCTCTCCATCACCATCCAAGCGGTAAACAATCCACTAAAGAATATGGTTGGGATACATGAACAGCAAAAAACCCTCCAAGCCTAATCTACCCAATATACCTAAACCCTCCAAGCTCCTACTTCAACGAGGTTACGCCGAACCTATTTCTTCTTTAGCTTACCGGATTTTGCTACTTGACCATAGCATCAACCAATATAAAATTGGTCCCTTCTTAACTGCTTCCCAAACACCAAATGGCCTTCTCACAGATATGGGTATAGTGAGAAAAAGTTTTGGTAATGTACCTCTCAAGGATTTGACAATGGAAAGGAAGAGAGTAGAAAAATTTGAAGAGTCTCTATGTGAAGATTGTGGATGAATCAATCTTGTTTTTCTCTAAGTTTTGTCTCTCAATATTCTCTCTAGAAGCTCTCTGGATATCGTGGGTATAAGGGTATATATATAGTAGGGTGAGAAGGAATGTGAAAAGTCAGTTTTTCCCAAACAAGGTGGTCTGGTGACTTGACCTCGCAACTAGGCTGAGTCGCGAGTTCAAGCCGCGAGCTAACGGCCTGGCCAGCCTAGGACTTTGGTCCTGTAGTGCAACAACTGGCATGACTCTTCAGCTCCCCTGCATGCTCCGCATGTGTGCCAATTTTGGCGGCTTGCTAGTCGCGAGTCACTCGCGAGTCCAGCCGCAAGTCTCTGCATCCTTACACAATCTTAAGCATTTCTTCATACTCTCTCACTCACTACCCTTACATGATTCCTACCTAAATACAAGGTTACTAATTGCTAAAATACAAGCAAATTTTGAACGGAATAAAGCCAACAAGATGGTTGATAAAATTCAACCTTACAATTATCAGTGAACCAATCCTCTTTAATATAATTCTCTCAACTCTAGCTATTTAAACATTGAATATTTTTAATGGATTACCTTCTTTTATTGCATTTTAATGGTTATGTAGTGTAAATGTATTAA
This sequence comes from Quercus robur, assembly GCF_932294415.1. Lineage (NCBI taxonomy): Eukaryota > Viridiplantae > Streptophyta > Magnoliopsida > Fagales > Fagaceae > Quercus > Quercus robur. Next base: position 20,718,781 of record NC_065537.1, read on the forward strand.
TACTATTGTTATGTTTTAGTGTAGATGGCAGAAAAGTTGTTCATTTTTCTTAACCATTCTAGTAGAATAATTAAACATGACGAAAATGGGATTTATTATGATGGGCCACCTCCTTCTATGCTTCCATTAAGCTGGGGTGTTACATTTGAAGATCTATGTGATAGAATAGCATTCACGCTTCATATATACAGAAAAGGTTCAAAACTTGCTATTTGGTATAGATTTCCTTTTCAATGTCATCCACATCCTGTGATTTACCTACAAGTTTTGGTAGAAGATGATAATGGTTTCAATGCAATATTCGATATGTTAGGCTGCCAATATGGATTTGCACATGGGTGTAGAGCTCATAAAAAGCCACCGAGATGTTTTTCCATTCAATATGCCAACGAAGGACCGAGTGCATCGTTTAGTTATTCACATGGCAGGCACTTTCATGATCCAAATGCCACTCATACTGGTCATTATTCTGAAAATGTGGCTCATTCCCCAATCAACATTGGTGGTGTTGACTATCATGCTCCATATACCCATGTTGCAACTGAGGACCAACAAGTTCCTTATCGGCCAATGAACACCCAATGATGTTGATTATGATAATCCAATTGAGCATGTCGCACAAGAGACTACTTGTTTTGAGTTTGAAACTCAGTATGACCAAACCACCACTCAGAGAATTGCTAATGATCCCAATGATACACATCGCATAGTTGCTACTACTGAAAATGCAATCCATATATTATCAGAAAGGATGCGGGCCATAGATAGTGATGACCAACTTGATAACAACGAGGTCCTTGATGATGTTGGAGATGAATAGGAGCCTCTCAATGAACCTAATCATGAAAACAGTCCAGCAATGGAATTCCATCAACCTTCATCACTAAGCTTTTCACAGAACACGTGCGATAATATGATTGATCCAACCCCACCATTTGAAAAGCCCACTTAGAGTATTTGGGACCCTACCCAAGGGTTGTATGTGGGCTTGCTTTTTGCTAATAAGGATGAACTACAAGGTGCTGTTAAACACTATCACATCAAGAAGAACCAAACATTTAGTGTAAAAGAGTCAGATCTAGCATGTTGGTCTGTAAGGTGCAAACATTGTTCTTGGCATCTTCGAGCATGCTTCCGAGCTACACATGGATTGTTTGAGGTTAGGAAATACAATGGTCCACACACATGTACAGAGTCCACGCTCACACAAGATCACGAGCAATTAAATAACCATGTTATTAAGAAAGAGTTAAGGGATGTTGTCAAAAATGATCCAACCATAAAGATTTCTTCACTTCAATAGACTCTTTACAATAAGTACCAATACTGGCATTCTTATTTTAAGGTGTGGGAGGAGAAAAAAAAAAGGCAATTGGTAGAGCGTTTAGTGATTGGGACAAATCTTACCAATTATTGCCAAAATGGTTGAAAGCTTTGACTGATTCAAACTCGAGCAGCAGGGTTATTTGGAGAACAATACCTGCTACTGTGCTAGGCTGTGCGATATTCGAGAGAGTGTTCTAGGCTTTTGGTCCATCAATTGAAGGTTTTCAACATTGTAGGTCAGTGGTAGGCAAGTAACACGGTATAGTCTACATTGATGCAAATATGGGGTGATACACTCGCCTAACTGCTAGGAGGGGGGGGGGTGCAAATGGTTGGGGTTGCACTCATAAGGTGGAAACCTAAAATTTTTTAAAAAATGTACAATGTTATATTGCTAATGTTGAAATTATTTGCATGTAAATTAAATAATTTTAGATATTATTAAAACATTAATAAATTTTGATCTCGCAACGTACATTGCCTTCCATTGCATCATTAGAGATGTGATATTGTTGTTAGGTTAGCAGAGAGGAATCGAATGGCCCGAGCTCCATTTCAAATATATCCTACATTAAATGCTACAATGAGTTAAACCATGCAACATCCATTACCTCTATATTAGTAGGAAATTGTCTATAAATCAAACTAAATTAACCATTTTTTTGTTTTGGACTGAGATAACCTTTATGAATATCTTCTAAAAAAAATATAATCCTAAATAAAAACAAAAGAATAATAATAAAAAATAATAAAAATAATATATAGTGACTACTACAGTTTTTTATGCTAAATATTAAATATAACTTACAATGCTTGTAGTTCATAATAAAATTGAAAGAAACTCAAATAAAGGGTTTAAAAAGCAACTCAAATTGAAAGAAACTCATATAATAATAATAATAATAATGATAATAACAATAAATAATATTAAGTAATTTCAAAATTAACAAAACACATACATAAATTTAATTAGAGAGTCGAGATGCTTACCATAATTGTGATACCAACAAAAAGAGTGAGAATTATAGAATGATACTTGCAACAACAACAACAACAACCAAAAAAAAAAAAAAACCACAATCAAATAATAATAAATAAACACAAAATAACAACAATATTGAAAATTTTATGTTAATCAGTTTGGTCCTTAAAAGAGTTCAAGATATTGTATTTATAATGATATCAACAAGATACTTGAGATTTGCTATACAAGGCAATATTTTGCAATGAGTGAAAATAAAGTATTCCTAACATAAAAGCATAATCTTTTTTTTTTTTTTTTTTTTTTTGAGAAGCACCTAAGTCATAGGCTGATTATAAGTTATCAACTACAAAATAATCAAATTTTGTATGGTGACTACTACAATTTATTATGGTAAATTTCAAATATAACTAAAAATGCTTGTAGTCCTAACCATAAAAAATTCATTAATCTAAAATTTGAATAATAACAACAACAACAACAACAACAACAACAACAATAATCATAATCATAATCATAATCATAGTCATAATATTTTACAATGTATTAGCGTCTAATATTTACAAAGCATATATTTATACAATAATAAATCTATTAATTTCTAGAGCGGTAAGTTAATAAGCAAACTCATATTAACCTAAAACTTATAGTCCTTAACTGTGCACACTGAAGTAAAGCAGAAGAGTAATATAGCATTGAACAATCGGAGGGAAGTGAAGCAATATGAAAAACATAGGAGATGCAATGTTTTAGTGATGGTGCCTGCCTTTTTATAACGAGGAGAGGAAAGAAAAGACAAAAAATAATCCATCAGATAGATTCATATTAGTAGAGTAGGTTTTATAGGGTTCATTGGAAATGATCAAAGAATATATTCCAAAGTACATGGAGAATAGAATCAGGAGTAAAAGGTGAGATGATTGACTCTTTTTCTTTTTTTCTTTTTTTTTTTCCAGACAATTCTCTCTCTCTCCTCCAATTTTTAGCAACTCCATTGCCATAATATTTTTTTTCCCACATCAATTGGAACAATTTTTTTTTTCTTCCATTTCTGCAACAACATTGTCACAAATCAATTGCTACAATTTTTTTTCTTTAATTTTTGGCAACTTCATTGCCTAAATTACTATTAAATTTCTGTCACAATTCTTTTTTTTTTTTCCCTTTTTTTCCTCCCATTTTCAGCAACTTGGTTGCCACAATTCTTATTTTCTCTCTCCTCACCCCTTCAATTTCGGCAACTTGGTTGCCACAATTGGTTTCTTTTTTTTTCCTCCCATTTTTGGCAACTTGGTTGCCACAATTCTTATTTTCTCTCTCCTCACTCCTCTAGAATTTTGGCAACTTGGTTGCCACAATTGGTTTCCCTCTCTCTTTTTTTTTTCCTCCCATTTTCGGCAACTTGGTTGCCATAATTCTTATTTTCTCTCTCCTCACTCCCCTAGAATTTTGGCAACTTGGTTGCCACAATTGGTTTCCTTTCAGCCACTCCTGATGCGGGCACTTCACCCAGCAGCAGGGCAGCAAATTCGAGCAGCAAGAATTTCGGCAACAGGATTACCGAAATTCAAATCCTCCCATCACATCACTTGTGTTTCCTCTCCCATACTTTTTGTTAGAATTTCGGCAACACCATTGCCAAAATCCACTCTCTTTACTCAATTTGCCAAATAACTTTGAACAATACCTATATCCCAAATAAACTCCATTTTCTACAATATTCAGCCAAAAGACTCTCTTTTGAAAATACACCAGATATTAGATCTTCTATTCTCTAACCACTTTATTTAAATATTCATTTTAATTATTTTTTTATTCTTTCTTTTTTGTTCAAAGAGAGAGAGAGAGAAATGTAATAATGCAACCTGACAGAAGAGAGAGAAAAGTGTGAATAAAAAATTGCTAAAATAAAAATAGCACATTTGGCCGTACAATGCTATTGTTATAAATTTACTCTTAAAAAATGTCAAATTTATTTGACATTTGACACATCTCATGAGGTATGGTTTTTGGCATTTTGTGTGTCAAATGCTAAAATTTTTGCATTTGGTTTAAATATTACTAATGCTCTAAAGTACTATAACATCACATTCAAACCTTAGAGCCACTGTATTTAGTCTTTAGGCATGGCAAATATCGAGTAATATTAATCTATAAATATTTATCAAACATTCTATGATTATGTCTACTACTTATATTAGCATTTGTAATATTTAAACCATCTAATAATAATAAGGCAAAAATGCAAAACTCACTCTCTAAGTTTCACCGGAATTCATTTTAGGGTTTCAACTTTACTTTTATTCAATTAAGTTCTCTAAGTTTCAAATATATTCAATTTATGTCTTCCATCAATTGTTGTTGGATAATTGTTGTTAGTGAACATTATTTTTACGGTTTTTTAAATTTAAAGATATGATAAAATAATAAAAATATTTTTCTAAAAAACAAAACACATATAAGAAAAAATAAAAATAAAAAATTTGCCTTTAGCAGTTACACAGATTCAATAACATTGATTCACTATTTTTCAATTCAATTCAATGGGCTCCAACATCACTATTTTAAGGTCAGTTTGAGTTAAGCCCAACTGTTGAAGGATTAATCCAAGGCTCAAACCCCTACGCCAACACAAATACTTCAAGCTTAAACATCTTAGCCCAATCCAGATAGATCTCCATTACCCCCACAAACAATTAAGTCAACAAACCAATCTTCTAACCATTTGTTTACCTAGAGACATCCCTAGCTAGATCATCATCAAGCCCACCATTTAACTTGACACATAGCCTATTCCCTAATGCTCGCAACACTTTGGATCCAAACCCATTTCCTAGTCCACCATATAATCCATACCCAAATATATGAGATATCCACTCTTAAAATCTACCAAGCATAATCTATGATTGAACTGCCTTATGGAAACTATGGTTACCATCCAAATCCAACTGAGGAAGACATCCATTTCATATCCAACCTCCCAATAACAAAGACCCACAAATCATGGTTATTACTCTCATACTATTTCTGAAAAGCATGAGGAGGAAGTCAACCCTATTCCTAGCCAATCTCTATATGACATTGGAAAGAAGATAACAGAAAGAATCGAGAACATGGTACAAATGGTGAAAATGCCCAAAGATTTAATAAGGATTTAGACCAACAAAGTCTATCCCTATTCTCAAATGCTCGTGTGCTCCAAACTCCAATGTTCAAAATACATTTTTTGTGTAAGTATGACGGAAGGGATTGTCAAACAACCCATTTGAAGATGTATGAGAGCTCTTCATCTACTAGGGGCCAATGAAGAGTTGCTAGGCAATATCACCATAATACTAAGGTGAAAATTACTCGAAGGGGCCTAAAGACTACTAAACCACATACAAAGGAGACCTTTTCAGCTTTCATTAGTAGATGGAGAGCAAAGGCTGCCCAAATGACTATATGACCTAATGAAGAAGAACGAATTCCAATGATTGTAAATAATCTTCTACCCAATTATCCAGCATATATTTGCCCATTACTTTGCCTCACTCTATAGCATTACTCGCAGTTAGCATAGAAGTGGAGGGTGTCATCAGCAATGACATACTTTATAATGAAGAAACTCTTAAATTCTAAAGGTTCCAACAAGAAGTCTCCTGAAGTATTCAACATCAACAAATTACCACAACCATACGAGATCATTTTATCTAGTTCATCGAGGATTTTCGTGAGCTTTATATGCCTCCAAGAAAGGTCTTTTAGAAACTTAAGGATTAAGACTTGAAAATGTGGACTGAATTGACCGAAGTTGACTAAATTGACAAAATGGGATATAATTGGGTCGATTTGGACCAAATGGATCAAAGTAGACTATAGTGGACCGAATGGACCAAATTGGACCTAATTGGACCGAAATGCTACCTTGATGTCACTTAATAAGAGTATAACAACAATAAATGTCACGTTTCAACTTTTAGATATTATATATAGATAATTCTTAAAAACCTACCTCTCAATTGTATGAAATCTGGTACAAGAAGCCTTTATATGTGACCCAAATATATAATGTTTAGTAAAACACAACCGACTTCAAATAACACTCAAGAAAAAACTAATTTCTCCATCAATCAAGAGTCAATCAAGATTATAGAATATTCTTCTATCTTATTATTTTGAGATGCTATTCTAGATCAATCGAGAGTGTGTCGAGCCTCGATCAAAGGTTAGGTGAGATTACAAAACCTGCCTTCTCTTAAGCTGAATCTTGGACACTTAGTCTTGTACTTGTGATTCGAAATTACAACGCAAATAGTATTTTCCCATCATGGAATTTGCCATTACTAAAACCTAACATTAACTTTGGAAGATTTGTGGACAAGAAATTAGGAATACATCTATATAGAACTTGCTAAGCAATATTGCTATCATACAAAGGTTACAATATTACTCAAAGGGACCTAAACACTACCGAACAAGATACACATGAGACATTTTTAGCTTTCATTGGTAGATGGAGGGCAGACTACACAAATGACTTTAAGAACTAGTGAAAAAGAACAAATTCAGATGATTATAAAGAACCTTCTGCCCAGTTATCACAATCATCTATTTTCCCATTATTGTCCAAAATAAATATAAAAATAAAAAATTAATAGCAGTGGACATGCAAGTGGAGGATTCCATCAACAGTGGTACGCTTAAAAATTAAGAAGCTCGTAAATCCAAAAGGTTGCAAACTAGTGGTTCCAATAGCAAGTTTCTTGAAGTTTCCAATATCAACAAACCACCGACATATAAGAGCACTTATAATCTAGCTCACAGAGAAGATCCTAGTTTTCTGTGTATCTCTCTTTAGCTTTTGAGCATCATGTAAATATTAAAGTTGTCTGAATTCATATGTTGGGGTTGGTAGGTTTGTGTTCTTTTGATGCAGGACCATGGTTTTGTATGATATATTCCTAATTTCTAAAAATGCCCAAGAGCTTTCCAGCTCCATGCGACTCAATTCTTGGTTTTGTACATTTTGACCTTCAATCAATCAGTTGACTTCCAATTAAATTTTTGGCAGCCTTTTAGATCTTCGTTTTGTGCATTGTTGGTACTGTTGGAAATTTACTGAAGACTTCTTTCCAATGAAATCAAGTTTGCATGATTTGAACTTCTGTGCTGTTAAGGATAAGGTTGACAACCTAAATGATAGTGCCGTGTAGCTGTGAATATGTGGCTGTGTAAATTCAAATTGAAACCAGAACCATGTAGCAGCTGTAGTGAGATAATTCAGTTCTTGATTTGAATTGTAACAAAGTATTAGATTGAGATATGATAAGATAGGATAGGGTAGAGTTATTTATATTTTGAACTTCCTTTGTATTTGAATTTGTATAGTTGTATAACTCTATAAATGATAAGTCCCAAATCAGATTGGATTGGGTTTTGCAAAATCATATCAGATAGCTATTGTCTTTACATGGTATCAGAGCAGTAGCAGCAAGTGTATCAACCAGTGTTGTAAATTGGTGAAAATAATCAACAATTGAGGAATTGCCTTTCTTTAAAGGGGTGAGCCAATAGTGGATTTGCATTGTTCGAGCCCTTGACAGAGAGGTAAACATTCTCTCTAAGGCTTGCCACACATCCCTTGATGTGTTGAAGTTGACCACATGAGCCAAAATACGCTCAGAGAGGGAGGATATCATGGCACTGAGAATCATCTGGTCTTGTAAATACCAATGACCGAAGTCTGGATTTTGGATGACTTGTATGTCTCCATCAGCTTCAACAGTGAGAGATTGAGGTGGAGCTGGAGTGCTTCCATCGAGATAGCCATAGAGATATTGCCCCTTGAGATATGGAACAATTTGAGCTTTCCATAATAGGTAGTTCTCGTGTTAATTTGATGGTAATGAGGTGATGAATGGGAGTGAGTGTGGTGGGAGAAGGTGTAGTCGTTGTGTTTAGGGTAGAGGTAGCAGATGTTGGTAGTGTTTTTTTATTTTTTTTGGGAATTGTGAATGGATATTGTTGAATCATATGTGATGTATATTATTTAATTGTTTTTAATACTTATAGCATTATGTATTGTGATGTTGATTATTGTTTTTGTGGTGAGTTGTTGTGTTAGAGCAAGCGGGTGGCTTGCATAGAGTCATAAGGTGGTTTAAATTCATATTGGGAGTGTTTTTTTTTTTTTTTTTTTTTGGGAATTGTGAATGGATATTGTTGAATCATATGTGATGGATATTATTTAATTGTTTTCAATACTTGTAGCATTATATATCGAGATGTTAATTATTGTTTTTGTAGTGGGTTGTTGTGTTGGAGCAAACGAGTGGCTTGCATAGAGTTATAAGGTGATTTAAATTCATATTGGAAGTGTTTTTTTATTTTTTTGGAAATTGTGAATGGATATTGTTGAATTATATGTGATGGATATTATTTAATTGTTTTCAATACTTGTAAGCATTACATATAGTTTTGTTGAAAATTGTTATTGTGATGGGTTGTTGTGTTGGAGCAAGCAAGTGGCTTGCATGGTGATATAAGGTGGTTCAATATTATATTGGGAGTGTTTCTTATTTCTTGGAATTGTGGATGGAGTTGTTGAGTTACTTTTGTATGATTATATTAACGTTTTTTTCAATACTTTTAAATGTTTTATATTGTGATGTTGATGATTGGTATTGTGGTGGGTTGTTGTGTTGGAGCAAGTGAGTGACTTGCATGGTGATATTAGGTGATTCAATATTATATTGGGAGTATTTTTTATTTCTTGGAATTGTGAATGGAGTTGTTGAGTTACTTTTGTATGATTATATTAACGTTTTTTCAATAGTTGTAAACGTTTTATATTGTGATGTTGATGGTATTGTGGTGGGTTGTTGTGTTGAAGCAAGTGGGTGGCTTGCATATAAGGTGGTATAAATTAATATTGGGAGAGCTTATAGACTTAGATGTTAGAATACATTATGCATGAGTTGTCTAAAGGAATATTCTTAACTTTTTGAGAAGCAAGGGCTATGATGACACTCTTACCGATGGGGGTTGGTTCATTTTCAAGTTAAAACACTTATTGATTAGTACTTTATTTTAGCAATTGACCCACACTACATGGTGTGACTACTTTTTTTAATGCATTATTTGAAACTAATTGTATTATATTACACTTGAAAATCTATATTTGCTTTCTACAATTTTACATTAGGAGTTGTGATTTAATTCATTGGCACGACTACTCTTAATGCATTATTAGACATATTTCTTATAACATAGTTAATGTTTTTACTTTATAATTTTAATGTAGTATTGTTTTTATATTTGTGCGGATTTCTTATTGGTGGCTTTTAGGGCATTTACTTTTGACATTACTTGAAGACATTTGAGGACATCTTCTGTTGGTTCTAATTATATTATGCTACACTTTTTTTATTGTTATAAAACATATTGTGTTATTGTATGTGTTGCAAACAATTATTGCATGGAAGGAGTTTGAATTGGATACTTGTTTTATTTTTTATTTGTGGAATGTATGAATCGTTTTTCTATAAATGTGTTGTTGAAATAAATGTGTTATCGAAATGTGAGATTTTAATAATGTAATGATAGGTTACAGGTTAATATCAAAGCCATGAAAAAAATAAAAACAGAAAATAAGTTTTAGTGACGATTTTTTTTTTTTTTTTTTTTTTGAGAGAGAGAGTTTCAATCTATGACGTCCTCTCCTGATGATAGCTCTTTATCATCAAACCAAGACACCAATCAGTTTTTGGTATAGGCAGGGATTGAACCCCAAATCTCTTATTTAACCATCAGAGATTTTACCAGTTTAGCTAACTGGAACCCACTAGTGACGAATTTTTCTGTCACCAAATATAGCAACAAAAAATTTTGTTAATGATGAAATATTTCGTCGCTAAATGTAGTAGAATTTTGTAAGAAATAGTTTTAGTGACAAAAATTTTCATCGCTATATGTATCTAGATTTTGTTAAAAATAGTTTTAGTGACAAACATGTTCATCAATATATGTACCCAAAAATAGTTTTAGTGACGAAATTGTTCATCACTAAATATGATGTAATAAACTAAAGTGTTTTTGGCAACGAAATATTTTCGTCATTGAATAGTGTTTTTAGTGAGGAGAACATTTAGTGATGAAACATTTTCGTCGCTAAAAGTTTTTTTTTTCTAAACAAATTGGACTTTTAGTGATGAAATTTTTTGTCGCCAAGACTTTTAGCGACGGGGTTTCGGCAACGAAATGAGTTTTGTCGCTAATTAGTAGATTTCGTCGCTAAAGGTCCTTAGCGACAAAAAACTGGACTTTTAGTGACGAATATTTTCGTCACTGAAAATACATTTTGTCATTTCTTTGGTTGAAATCGATGTTTAGAACTCCTCTTTGTTAATTATTGGCTGGAGCCTTCCTTCCTTTCGAGGTCAGACTTATGACTCACCATTTTTGCATTTTCAAGCTACAACAAAACTGTTTACAAATATTATATAAATCAAGAGATTTAGGATAATTCATCCATAAGAATGATTACTAAAAAATAATATAGATGAGTGGAAGAAAAATTTTCCCTTGAATAAGAAAGTTGATTCTCCCTCCATCCTTTACTTCTTGGATGGCTTCCATAAGTTGGAACGATTTTGTCATGTGATTTGGAGCATCTCCAGCAACTCAACGAGCTAAGGATAGACACTTTTTTTTTTCCAGTTCAACTTCACAATGCTCTTCTTGCGCAGCAAAGCACCATACGATTTCTCTTGGGAACAGCAAGTTAAGGTGAGAAACACCATCTCTTTGCTGGTTGCATCTTTGGAGGAACCATTTCTCTTGTTTCAGCTACTTGACTCCCTAGTGGAGTCACTAACATGTCATGGTTGTTTTGCTACAAGGGCCAAAAATGAATGATTAGCCCAAATTTCCCCTTGGATTCTTTAGAAGTGATTATTTATGGAGAATCAAGTCAAAAATTTCGAATGTATAATGAACAAAAGGCTAATGGTGCTTTAACAATAGAGAAATCAAAATGCCATAACCGAAATACAAGAAAATGCAGAAAAAGTACACAGGTCCGAAACTTTGACCCACAATTAGCAAGAAAAGAAAATTGAGAGAGGTTGTGAGGAAGACAGGGAAGGTTCCCCTGTACCCATATTTACACTCCTAAACTTCAGAATTGTGAGAATGTTTGCAAGCTGAATAGGCTTTTGGTCTTAAGTTTCAGCTCTTTGGGGGAAAATGTAGTTGGTTCATTTTGAATCAGATTTGGGCATTTTGTATTGAGTTTGAGGTGTTCTAAGTGATTAGTTTTTGGTCAATAGAAGAGGCTTTGAACCCCAAGGTCTCAATCAAAGAGGTTATGGTCAGATTTGCTTTAATTGGGTAAGAGAGTTGGTTTGCTTTTTGCATAATTTGGGAAATGGACTGGCATAAATTCATGGGCTGATGTTTCTTAATCATGGTAGGCCCATCAAGTCTGCATTTGGTTGTTGCAACAGACAAGGTTAGCCACTTAGGGTAAGCTATATGTTTTAGGCCAAAAAATGGTAGAGCAAAAAAGTTCGGCCGCAGTCAACCAAAGCGTAAAGGTTCTTTTAAGGTGGAAATTTTGGGTACAAGACCTCCTCCATCAGCCAGAGGTGCTACCAGTGTCCCTTGTCCACTTGGTAGCTCGCATGGGTTGTAGCACGCATAGGCGGGGCTCATGCAAAAGGTCCAAAATGAACCGACCCATACCCTCCAAACCGCACTCCTTCAATTTCCCCAAATATGAAGCATGGGCTTGGGCCTTGCTTAAAAGAATAAAACAATATAATACATGAATTGGGCCCATAAGGAAGTTGGGCTCTGTTGATCATTTTTGTAGAATATGTGTCGCAAAAATGGGTATCAACAATATCAAATCCCAAAGGTAACAAAACCAATCTAATTTCATCAAAATTCTTTTATATGCACATGAGCTTTAGGAAAGTGTTGATATTGATATCAACCATATACAATTGAGTGATAATTTGGTCTATCTATTCACTAAATCATTAACAATTGCAATATCTAAAAGGATAAGATACAACATTAGCATGCATTTTTCTCAAAAACACATCACATCAGTCCATCTAAAACAATGTAAATTTACATTTTTGCTACAGTAACCGTTTACTGTAGCTTTATATCCTAATATTTAATTAATTGCCTATTTTTTGATCTCTCTCTTTCTCTCTTCTTCTTTTCACCGTCTCTCTCAAATAAACCCAATCACCACCACCACCACCACAAGTCACAACAAAACCTAATTGAAGTTGCCGCTAGAACACCAGAATTGACAACTCCATCAAGATTGTCCTCTGATGAAGTTGCCGCTTCCTCTCTAGATTTTCAAACTAAAAGAAAGCACGAGGTTGACGTGAAATTTCTCCAGAGAAGCTTCAAGATTATTTTTGGATAGCAATGCTGTGATTTTTTTTTTCTTTTTTCTTTTTGGTGGATCTATGATGTTTGGTTGGTGAGAAAGTGTGGAAAATTGAAATAGTGTTTTTTTTTTTATTTGTTTTGTGATTATTTTCTAATTGTTTGGTTGGTGAGAAAGTGTTGTTAATTTGGTTGGCAAGAAAGTGGAAGAAAGTGAAGTTTTTTTTTTTTTTTGTGGATATTTAGTAGATTTTTTTATTAATAGATAAAATTTGTTTAGTTATTTCCCATGGATATTTGTATAAATTCATTAGTTACATTTTTGGAACGTGATGGAATGTAATTAATGAACCAAAAATGGTAATGTTACATTACAATAATGTGATTCAATGAATCTAAGATTGCATTAATCTAACATTACAATGCAATGTCACTTCAGGCTAAGCAAATGCCGTCTTAAAGATTCTGTATATTATCTCAATTATCTTACTTCAATTGATATTCCTATTCTTCTCAAAAAAATAAAAAATGTCAATCCTATAATTTTATAATAAATCGAAAATTTTAATTTAACTTAGGTCATATGAGATAACTAATGTTATGTGGTACCATATTTGTCATGTCACCCCGCTAAATATTCTGATGTAACTTACTATGTCACCAAAAATAATAGGTTAGGTGTAGGTTCTAGTTAGTTCATTTAGTCACATTCGGATCCTATATTCCTGTAGGCCCGAGCCTAGCTGGTAGGGTGTCACTATGATCACGTTTAGGTAGAAAATGCCAACTCAGGTCGCCCTCTACCTATTTTTTTATTCATTAAAAAAAATAAAATATTTTATTGTAGAATAAGAAATTTGTGGTTCAAACTTTACCTAAGCCAAAAATCAATCGGTACATTAATATCATGATAAAGAAAATCAATTGGTACATTAGTACCATGATAAAGAGTAATTATAATGTAAGATATATTATATGCTCAAAGCTCAAAATCCTATTTTATATATAATCTTAAAGAAACGGTCTATCTCTTTGTCTCTTATCATCTTATGATTTATGATCTTATCAACGCTAGTCTCAAATAGGACAAAAGAGAAGTCTTCCACTTTCTTTCTTTTTTTCCTTTTTAAATATTTTTTTCCCTTTATTTAGGTGATTTTCAATAATTAATATATTGCAGGTGTTGGGGAAGGATCGTCTGACTGCCTACGACGAAACTCCACTATTTTATATATATATATATATATATATATATATATATAGAGTCTATAGACACACATAATCACACCATTTGATTCATTATTCCACTTATCTATTCCCCCATTAGCTAGCTTCAGTCTTTCTGACAATGGCGCACGAGGTAGTTCTACTGGATTTCTGGCCAAGCATGTTTGGAATGAGGGTGAGGGTTGCGCTGGCTGAGAAGGGTATCAAGTATGAGTACAAGGAGGAGGACTTGAGGAACAAGAGCCCTCTGCTTCTGAAGATGAACCCCATTCACAAGAAGATCCCAGTTCTCATCCACAATGGCAAACCAGTATGTGAGTCTCTGTTCATCGTTCAGTACATTGACGAGGTGTGGAAAGACAAGAATCCATTTTTGCCCTCTGATCCTTACCACAAAGCTCGTTCCAGATTCTGGGCTGATTTTATTGAGCAGAAGGTCCGTTTACCTTACCTATAGTGTAGGCTATATGCAATTTCTTTCTTCTTTTTTTCTGTTCTTTTTCACTGAGAAAAAATTTCCCACAAAAGTTATTTTATATATATATATATATATATATGTATAAAATAACTATTACCTAAAATATTCATGTTAATGCTCTAATGATAAGTTTATTTATTATTACCTACTATTACCTAAAATATTCATATTAATGCTCTAATGATAAGTTTATTTATTAGAATTACCTACTATTACCTAAAATATTCATGTTAATGCTTTAATGATAAGTTTATTTATTATTACCTACTATTACCTAAAATATTCATGTTAATGCTCTAGTGATAAGTTTATTTATTAGAACTGAATAGTTTATGGGTCTTGTGATGTCAAAAGACATGTGAAAGTTTATCTATGGATTTGCTATTTTGATTTGGGTTTTGGGGTTTGGTTGAATGGATGTCTTCAAATCCGGTGCATGTAGTTTGGATTTAAATTTTGGTGGGTGACCTTTCAGATTTGTGGTGGCCGTGTGGCTTAGGTTGGAGGTGGTGGCAACCATGGGTTGTTGCTGCACAAGGTCGGAGGTTGTGGCAGCCGTGGGTTGTTACTGCACTGGATCAGAGGTGGTGGCAGCTGTGGTTGGTTGCTGCACAATTTTTTTTTTTTTTTTTTTTTTTTTTTTTTTTTTTGCTGCACTGGGCTAGAGATGGTGGCAGCCATGGATTGTAGCTGATGTTACTGTTTTTAGGTGGTAGAAAATAGGGAAGAGAGAATGAGAGTTGATGCTAAACTATCCTTTAGTAGTGATGGAGTTGCTGATGCTGGTGAAAACTTATGGGTTTTGCAGGTGGCTAGGTTTTTTGAGAGAAAGGGACGACAGAGAAGAGAGTTAGAAGAGATAATGGCATTTAGCTAGACAAAGTTGTCTTTTAGGGACTAGGATGATTAGTTCTAAGAAGTTTTGCATCTAGTTGTCATTAGCTCAAACTTAAGGTATCTAGAATTTACCATAAATAATAAAAAGTAATTTAAGTTACATAACTAATGGACATTGTGTAAGACAAAGTTTGTATTTAAAAATATCCAAGATTATATTATAAAATAAATAATAAAAACATTTTAAATTTTTTTTTAACTTTGAATAATTAAGTTTTATTCAAACATATTTAGGGTCCGATCTGCTTATTTTGTTGAAACTAAAAACTTTTTATTGAAAATATTGTAAATAAAGGTAAATAAATTATGCCATACAGTTGTAATACATTGAGTCAAATATATGGTGCAAAATACTAGTATGATCTAAATTTATTATTAAAAAACAAATACTTGGATAAATTATTAAACAATATACAATAAATAGTGAAACTTCTTTGAATTCCTTAAAACAATTTTAATTGGAGTTATATTTTTTAAACTTAGCAATATTGTTCAATTTAGAGCGGCTAAATATTGTTATTTTACTATACTTATGTTACACCACATGACATAAGCCGAAAAAGCAAAAGAAAAAAATTAAAAAAATTGGAGAGGATATCCACTTGATATAACCACAACATATATCAGATAATTTTTATAATAGGGTTTTAACATTAAATTTTTTTTAATGATTTGAGTCCATCTTTCATTAGCAAACAAGAAAAAATATATATAAAGGGAAGATAAAAAAAAACTTCATAGTTGAAACCTATTCTAACCACAGAGATTAACTAATATTCTATGGATAATATTTTCCTACAAACCAATTTAGAAGAATCCCATCTAATTCACAATGTAGCGATTTATACGACTATCATGTATTATTTAAACAAGTCACATAACTTATTAAAAAATTAGGCAACTAAAAATACATGTCAACAATCTTTCAACCTATACGTAGCGAATTTTTGGAAAATTCCTCCAAATTGGTTTAATTTGGAGGTTAACTTTTTCCATATTCGGCATTCTTGTTCTACTATGAGCTCTAGAGGTAATGACAATACAAACCATTCGTATTCTACATCCCTGTTTTACGAAAGTGCTAATACAATGTGAGTGCAAGATGCAGGTGTATGACACTGCAAGGAAGATATGGGCCACCAAAGGAGAGGAGCAAGAGGTAGCGAAGAAGGAATTCATTGAAACTTTCAAGATATTAGAGGGAGAGCTTGGTGAAAAGCCTTTCTTTGGGGGTGAAACATTTGGCTTTGTTGACATTGCTCTAATCACTTTCTACAGTTGGTTTTATACCTATGAGACCTTCGGCAATTTTAGCATAGAGGCTGAGTGCCCCAAGATTATTGCATGGGCTAAGAGGTGCATGCAGAAGGAGAGTGTTGCGAATTCTCTTCCTGACCAAAAGAAGATTTATGAGTTTACTGTTTGGATGAAAAAATATTTTGGCATGGACTAGGATAGGTTTGGCCAAGTGCAATAGTGGTAGCAATATTACCATAGTTTTGGAATTGTGTTGGTTTACAGTTTCCAGTATTTGAATTGGGGCTTGTGTCATCAATGTACGTGAACTGCTTGTTAGAGACACTTTGGTGTGACTACTACTGAACTTCAGATTAAAATGGCATGCATTGTATCACATTTATGGTAATAAAATAAGACAAGACACTTTGATGTGCCCGCTAAATGTTGGAATTTTCTAGATCATAGGTCATGTCAAAGAAATGATATTTGATAGATTTAATTAGACAAGATGTCCACAGGTCGAGTCGGATCGCGTATAAAGCTGACCCATACTCAATCTAATTGAGTATGGGTGATTGAGAATTAGATCCGTACGATCGAAAATATGAGTCAAACCCGATGTCTTGGGTCATAGGTTGGGCGGGTCGTAATCATTGGTTTGGCGAGTTTGGGCTACAAATTAGACAACAAAATGAATCAAACAAGTGATCAATAGAACACAAATCAGATAAATAAAATAAAAATGTGTTAGGGTTTCATTTTTTAAAGTTTGGGTTTTAATTTTTAAAGTTCGAGATTGATGAGTGATAAATCAAATCTATGATCAAACAAATTAAACCAATAACTATAAATCTTTGAGTTTTAAGTGATTTGAACAAATGATAAAGTCATATCTAAAAATAGAGAAAAAGAAATATGAAAAAGGAAGAAAATATACTGAAACTCAACTCAATTTGACCGTGGTGTAAAGAAAGTGAGGTAGCGATATGGTAATGACAGAGGCTACTGGAGACTAGAGAGAGCTTGAAAAGAGAAAAGTAAAGAGAGGAAGAGAGAGAGAGATTCGGATTTTCTATATTTAGTTTGAATTGATGTTTTTATTTTGTGTGCAAGTCTCATACTAATTGCAAGACAATTGTATACAACTTGCCTAGAAACTTATGAGAGATAAATATATATATATATATATATATATATGTATATTTTTTTTTTTTTTTTTTTTTGAAGATAGGTGGTAGATTTTCTGCCAATGAGAACAAGACATATGAGGGGATAGAGAAATTTAAAACACATTTCAATATACTTCGGTCGGGTCAATTTATGCTAGTCCCTAATCCTTTAACCCACCACCTAAACCCTAGTTTCAATTTTCAAAGAAAGAAGATTCGTATCCAACCAACTTGGCCAATTGGATCCGCCCACTGGGCTTCGATTCGATCAGATTTGACCAGTTTGGTCGGGTCTCAGGTCCACTGGACAACCCTAACCCTAGTAAATATTTGACCAACTTTTAATAGAATTTTCGAATCCTAAAAAAACCGTAAAAAAATGTTGAGATTAAAAAAAAAATCCTATTTGATGAGTAATGTATGGTATACCGAGTCTTCTTGCAAAAAAAAATACATTAGTGGTTACATGACCAAAATCCTATTTTACATAACCCTATACTTTAAGGGTGTGCTTGCACTTTATCAAAAAAAATTGAAAAAAATAAAAGACTTTACTTTTGTCCTATTTTTTAGGAAGTACATGACCAAACTTTGCCCACTTAACCCTGAAAAACACAACTTATGCAACTATTATGTAAAATGCATTTTTTTTTTTTTATCTTATTTGGGCAAAAATGTATTAGTGTTGTTGATGTGCATTTTAGTTTTTATATATATATATATATATATATATAGTATTTTCAAGTGGATAGTGGTTGTTGTTTGTGAAAAAAGAGAAATATTTTTAAAAATTGATATTTTAATGAAATAAATTTTAGGATAAATAATCTTAATATGATGTGGGTATTTTGAAAAGTAATTAACTAAAATTTAAAAAAAAAATTATACTAAAATAAATAATAATTTTTGTACGAGTGGATTGATAATAGCTTAATTTTGCATATTTATATCATTATTAGAAAGCATTATCATACTTATTTTGTTGGTTTTTGAATAATGTTGAATAATTAATTTTGTATTTAATTGAATTTTAATACGTGAAATTGTTTTTTGTAGGAGAATGGAATTAAATAAGTGGATTTGTGCAAAAAAGAAGGCTAATAGACTTTATATTTACAAGGGCCATAATAAAAGTCAAAATAAGCTAACCCAATGAAATTTGAGTCCAATTGGAGTAAGGAATCAAATGAAATTTACACCAAATCCAAGTCCAATTCGGATTAGGATTCCAGCTTGTGCAGCAATTAGTATTTTAGGCATAACTTTTGGCTTAAATGTCCAATCGAGATGATTCAAGTTGGACTGTAAGTTTAACTGAAAGGGCTACAACTCTGTAGTTTGCCAAAAGTCAGAATTCTAAATTTAAATAGGCCAAAAATGTCAGTTAAGTGAAGCCTGAAAACTTGGGATTTTCTCCAAACGGGAATTCAACTTTAATAGGATTCCTTGACCTATTTAAAGCCTCTTTAGGGCAAAATTCAAAGGGGAGCTACCATAGAATGTAATTTAGGTTTTCTTAAAATTTCTTTACAGCTTTTAAAGTTTTATTTGTATTATGGCTTGCTAAGGTAAGAGTGAAAAGTAGGCCTATCCACGGGTCGATTCGGGTCGGGTTTGTGCCCAACCCGAAATTGACCCAATCACTTCAGGTCTTTGATACTTGGACCCGCCGCCGACCCGCCAAAGGTAGCAGTTTGGGTGGTTGGATGTCATCGGTTTCTGGTCAGGTCTCAGTTGGCATTGGAATGTGCGAATCGTCGCCAGAATTTGCAAAAATCAGCCAAATTTTGCCAAAATCTGCCGGTTTTTGTTGGATCTAACCAGATCTCGAAGAGACCTTGGTGGATCTTAACGAGATTAGGCCGGATCTTGAAGAGATCTGGACAGATCTCAACGAGATTAGGCCGGATCTTGAAGAGATCTGGACAGATCTCAACAAGATCAGGCTAGATCTCAAAGAGATCAGGCCAGATCTCGGAAGATCTCAAAGAGATTAGGCCAGATCTCGACGAGATCTCACTGGATCTCGACAGATTGGACAAAATCAGACCGGCGAACCCTCTAATTGATGGAGAACAACAAATTTTGGTGTATTTTCAGGTCAGGTCGGTTGAAAATCGGGTTTTCATGCTCAAACCCGTCAACTGACCCGCCAGTCTTGGGTTTTGGGGGTGGAGATCCGCCATCGACCATCGCCAGCATCGAGTCGGACGGTTCTAGGGCCGGATCGGCCAGGTTAGGCGGGTTGATCAGGTTCCGGGTCTGGTTGGACACCCCTAGGTGAAACCCAACGGTTTATTGGTATATTCTTAACAATTATTTATTGGTTTTAATGCTTATATTATTATGTTTTTGATTGATTTATTCATCTAGAAAAGTGTTTAGTTCTGTATAATTCTTTGATTTATTGTAGTGGATAAGAATGATCAAAACAATAAATGAGGGACCATTTTATTATATTAAGAGCATTTCCAACGATGTAGCCAAAACCAAAATACTCTTTACAATAAAGAGTGAAACCAAAAATCAATGCTCCAATAGTCTCTCTAAACCTTAAAAAGTTTTTTGCTAATGAACAATACACCTCCAAACCTGATAGGTTACTATTCATTAGCAATAGAATTTTTCTCATTAAAAAAATTCTCTAGAACTAATTATTATATTAGTTTTTTTTCCCCCTCTTTCTTCCTCATTTCTTTTTGCTCTCTCTCAAACGTCTCCAAACTCAAGGAGACACAATCAAAACAAAGAGAAAAATACAATCTTTCATATAAAATAAAACTAATCAAACTAAAACCACTTTTAGAAAAGTTTTGACACCACTTTTATAGGAAATAGAAAAAGCTGTCAAAATATTAATTGCTTTTTTTTCTTTTTAATTCCATGAAAACTTTATTTAAATCGATTATTAACTATTACCCTAAGGGCATTCGTTAGTATCTCTTTCTCTCTCTCTCTCTCTCTCTCTCTCTCTCTCTCTCTCTCTCTCTCTCTCTCTCTCTCTCTCTCTCTCTCTCTCTCTCTATATATATATATATATATATATAGATTTGTTCCACATATCTATTGAACCCAAACTCATTTCAAACTCATCTATTTATTTATTTTATTTTACTTAAAAAGAAAACTTAACATTATTTAGAGAACATCAAGATTTCTATATAATTTTTTTAAAAAAAAAGTTTTTTTTTTTTGAGAAAGAAAAAAAAAAAGTTATTTTATCTATTTTAATACATCATTTTACAATACACCCAATATTAGATCTTCTATTCTTTTACCACTTTATTTAAATATTCATTTTAATTCTTTCTTTTTTGTTCAGAGAGAGAGAGAGAGAGAGAGTATTTGAGTAATGTAATAGTGCAACCTGACAAAAGAGAGAGAAACGTATGAATAAAAAATTGCTAAAATAAAAATTGCACATTTGGCCTTACAGTGCTATTTTTAGAATTGTACAATAGCAAATGTCAAATTTATTTGGCATTTGACACATTTCATGAGGTATGGTTTTTGGTTTTTTGTGTGCCAAATGCTAAAACTTTGGCATTTGGTTTAAATAATACTAATGCTCTAAGTACTTTTATGTCACATTCAAACCTTAGAGCCACTGTATTTAGTCCTTAGGCATGGCAAATATCGAGTAATATTAATCTATAAATATTTGTCGAACATTCTATGACTATGTCTACCATTTATTTTACCATTTGTAATATTTAAACCATCTAATAATAATAAGGCAAAAATGCAAAATTCACTCCCTAAGTTTCACCGGAATTTATTTTAGGTTTCTAACTTTACTTTTATTCAATTAAGTCCTCTAAGTTTAATTTACGTCTTCCATCAGTTGTTGTTGGATAATTGCCGATAATGAACATTTTTTTTTTCTTTTTTTGGTCTTTTTAATTAAAAAATATGTTAAAATGATAAAAATATTTTTCTAAAAATCCAAAACACATATAAGAAAAAATAAATATAAAAAATTGCCTTTAGCTGTTACACATATTCAAGAACATTGGTTCACAATTTTCAATTCAATTCAATGGGCTCCAACATCACTGTTTTAAGGTTAGTTTAAGTCAAGCCCAACTGCTGAAGGTTTAATCCAAGGCTCAAACCCCTACCCCAACACAAATACTTCAAGCTTAAACATCTTAGCCCAATTTGGTTAGATCTCAATTACCCCCGCAAACAATTGAGTCAACAAACCAATATTCTAACCATTTGTTTACCTAGAGACATCCCTAGCTAGATCATTATCAAGCCCACCATTTAACTTGACACATAGCCAATTCCCTCATCCTCGTAACAGTTTGGATCCAAACCCATATCCTAGTCCACCATATAATCCATGCCCATATACATGAGATATCCACTCTTAAAGTCTACCAAGCATGAACCCATGATCGAACTGCCTTATGGAAACTATAGTTACCATCCAAATCCAACTGAGGAAGACATCCATTTCATAATCCAACCTCCCAACAACAAAGACCCACAAATCATGGTTATTGCTCTCATGCTATTTCTGAAAAGCATGAGGAGGAAGTCAACCCTATTCCTTGCCAATCTCTATATGACATTGAAAAGAAGCTAATAGAAAGAATGGAGAATATGGAACAAATGGTGAGAAGGCCCAAAGATTTAATAAGGATTTAGACCAACAAAGTCTATCCCTATTCTCAAATGCTCGTGTGCTCCAAACTCCAATGTTCAAAATACATTTTCTGTATAAGTTTGACAGTAGGGATTGTCAAACAACCCATTTGAAGATGTTTGTGAGAGCTCTTCAGCCACTAGGGGCCAATGAAGAGTTGCTAGGCAATATCACCATACTACTGAGTTTAATATTACTCGAAGGGCCTAGAGACTACTAAACCACATACAAAGGAGACCTTTTCAGCTTTCATTAGTAGATGGAGAGCAAAGGCTACCAAATGACTATAAGACCTAATGAAGAAGAACAAATTCTGATGATTGTAAATAATCTTCTACCCAATTATCAAGCATATATTTGCCCATTACTTTGCCTCACTCTAAAGCATTACTTGCAGTTAGCACACAAGTGGAGGATGTCATCAGCAGTGATATACTAAATAATGAAGAAGCTCTAAAATTCTAAAGGTTCCAGTAAGAAGTCTCCTGAAGTATTCAACATCAGCAAATTACCACAACCATACAAGATCATTTTATCTAGTTCACCGAGGATTTCCATGAGCTTTATATGCCTCAAAGAAAGGTCTTTCAGAAACTTAAGGATTAAGACTTGAAAATGTGGATTGAATTGACCGAAGTAAACTGAATGGACAAAATGAGATATAATTGGGTTGATTTGGATCGAATGGATCAAAGTAGACTATAATGGACCGAATGGACCAAATTGGACCTAAATAGACCGAAATGCTAATTTGATATGACTCAACAAGAGCATAACAATAATAAATGTCACATTTCATCTTTTAAATATTATATATAGATAACTCTAAAAAGTCTACCTCTCAGTTGTATGAAGTCTAGTATAACAAGCCTTTATATGCGATCCAAATAGTGTTTAGTAAAACACAACCAACTTCAAATAAAACGCTCAAGAAAAATCTAATTTCCCAATCGATCAAGAGTCAATCAAGATTATAGAATCTTCTTCTATCTTATTATTTTGAGATGCTATTCTCAATCAATCGAGAGTGTGTCAAGCCTCGATCAAAGGTTAGTTGAGATTAGAAAAATTGCCTTCTCTTAAGCTGAATCTTGAACACTTAATCTTGTACTTGTTATTCAACATGACAACGCAAATAGTATTCTCACATCATGGAATTTTCCACTACTAAAACCTAACATTAACTTTGGAAGATATGAGGACAAGAAATTAGGAATACATCTACGTAGAGCTTGCTAAGCAATATTGGTACAATACTATGGTTACAATATTACTCAAAGGGACCTAGAGACTACTGAACAAGATACACATGAGACATTTTTAGCTTTCATTGGTAGATGGAGGGCAGACTACCCAAATGACTGTAAGAACTAGTGAAAAAGAACAAATTCAAATGATTATAAAGAACCTTCTGCCCAGTTATCACAATCATCTATTTTCCCATTATTGTCCAAAAATTAAAATTAAAATTGAACTGGACCGCTGTGAAATTTATTATTTTACTAATGACTATCAAATGAATAATAAATCTCACGACTTCTATTTACATCAACTCTCAATCCTGAGAGAATAATGAACTTGATCATGAAGTATGGGTTGCTTTGATATATCAGGAGTGGGATCTAAAGTCACGATCAAAATCTCAGTATGTTGGGCAACGACATTTAATGTTGAGGGAATATATATTCTCAAGATGGACTTCATAATCTTTTAACGGGGATATAAAATATTCTCTTAAGATAAGTTTAATGGATTTGGTTATTTAGAGTGTTAAGCCTAACCACTTTAGTAAGAAATTACTAAAGTGTATATTTATGAAATTGGATTTCATAAATATATGATGAATAACTTAAAAGATTAAACCAGATACTCAAGGATTAAGATGTAGTGATTTTCAAAGTGGTAATAAATATTCATGACTTTGTATTACTACGAATATTTTAATAAAGGGGTTGAATGTATAATAAAGTCTTGGGATATAATTTATTAATAAGGCCTAGAGTGCAATTATATTTATATAGTGGTATATATTAAATATAATTAATAGTAATTTTGGGCTTGTCAAGAGTTGTTAGAAAAGCCCAAAACCCATTGGAACTAGTGTCTTATTTGTCCCTTTTAGTCCCACTCCAAGCCACATACTAAAGCCCAATTGGAATGACCCAAAAGGCTAGCCCAATTAGAAAATCAATTAAATATAAGGAAAGAAACATACAGAATTTAGTACATGGTTTTATGAATGTATGAATGATGTGTATGTGAGTGTAAGCCACTCTCTTATTCTCCCTTGAACACATACATATAAACTGATTGAGAGATCACACTTCTTGGGCACAAGTGAAATTGAAGTGAAGATTAAAAATGTTCCCAAGTACTTCTAATCTTTGGTTTTGAATTTCACCGCACCAAGGTACACTCTCTTATTCTTAAATTCTGAAATTTACATAATACATGTTATCAATTGCAAATGAAGTAGATTCGTTAATTTTCTGCTGCGTATGTTTTGTATATGATACAAACTATGTTTTTCCAACACTTTATATGCCTCAAAGAAGGTCTTTTAGAAACTTAAGGATTAAAAATTGAAAATGTTGACAGAATTGACTGAAGTGGATTGAATGGACAAAATGAGATATAATTGGGTTGATTTGGACCGAATGGATCAAAATAGACTATAGCGGATTGAATGAACCAAATTAGACCTAAATGGACCGAAATGCTACCTTGATATGGCTCAATAAGAGCAAAACAACAATAAATGTCACATTTCAACTTTTAGATATTATATATAGATCTCTAAAAAGTACTTCTCAGTTGTATGCTCTTAGTTGTATGAAGTCTAGTATAACAAGTCTTTATATGTGACCCAAATAGTGTATAGTAAAACACAACCAACATCAAATAAAACGCTCAAGAAAAATCTAATTTTCCAATCAATCAAGAGTCAATCAAGATTATAGAATCTTCTTCTATCTTATTATTTTGAGATGCTATTCTCAATCAATCAAGAGTGTGTCGAGCCTCAATCAAAGGTTAGTTGAGATTACAAAAATTGCCTTCTCTTAAGCTGAATCTTGAACACTTAATCTTGTACTTGTTATTCAACATGACAATGCAAACAGTATTTTCACATCATGGAATTTTCCACTACTAAAACCTAACATTAACTTTGGAAGATTTGAGGACAAGAAATTAGGAATACATCTACATAGAGCTTGCTAAGCAATATTGGTACAATACTATGGTTACAATATTACTCAAAGGGACCTAAAGACTACCGAACAAGATACACATGAGACATTTTTAGCTTTCATTGGTAGATGGAGGGCAGACTACCTAAATGAATGTAAGAACTAGTGAAAAAAAAAATCAGATGATTATAAAGAACCTTCTACCCAGTTATCACAATCATCTATTTTCCCATTATTGTCCAAAAATCAAATAATAATAATAATATTAATAGCAGTGGGTGGGCATGCAAGTGGAGGATTCCATCAACAGTGGTATGCTTAAAAATAAAGAAAATCCTAAATCCAAAAGGATGCAAACTAGTGGTTCCAATAGCAAGTTCCTTGAAGTTTCCAATATCAACAAACCACCGCCATATAAGAGCAATTATAATCTAGTTCACGGAGAAGATCCTAGTTTTCTGTGTCTCTCTCTTTAGCTTTTTGAGTATCATGTACATATTAAAGTTGTCTGAATTCATAATTTGGGTTGGTAGGTTTGTGTTCTTTTGATGCAGGACCATGGTTTTGTATGATATATTTCCTAGTTTTGAAAAATGCCCAAGAGCTTTCCTGCTCCATGCGACTCAATTCTTGGTTTTGTACATTTTGATCTTCAGTCAATCAGTTAACTTCAAATTAACTTTTTGGCAGCCATTTAGATCTTCGTTTTGGGCATTGTTGGTACTGTTGGAATTTTACTGAAGACTTCTTTCCAATGAAATCAAGTTTGCATGATTTGAACTTCTGTGCAGATGACTTTCAGAAGCAGGCAATCTTCCCACTTTCAGCCATTTGGATCGTGACCTTCTCAATTCCGATTTTGCTCAAATTAGGTGTCTATGGAAAGCTTGCAATGTCAATTTTTTTGACCTTATCTATTTTGTTTCTTTTGGCTTCCTATTTGATTAGTTACAAGCATATGGAAGTGGTACCTTAAACCATTTTCAAGAAAAAATCCCACTTTCAACTTCTTTGTGAGTTCAAGCATATATTGTGAAATTTCATAACCGACCCCTCAAATCAAAGCTTGTGCAATACTCTTCCCAACATCTTCTCATTTGCCCAAATCCAAGGACTTTTGACCCTAATTTGACCATGGTCATACTAAGGTCGAATTTATCTAACACTAGTTTAAAATGATGAAGTATTAGCTAAATTAACCACTTGTTTTTAAGATATCTTGCTAGATTTAAAGCTAATTTTGATGTATGAATAATCAAAATAAATGGAATTTCACCCTTTGCAAGATAAACTCATATTTACTTTGATCAGATGGTCTAGTGCTTAAATAAACCAGATCAAAGTTAATATTTTTTAGTACTTTGATGAAATTTGGTGATTTCATACCTATCCAGTGTGAAATTTTTTGGCTAACTTGATCTCAAGAGTTTTATAATTTAATTGATGCTTCCAAATATTTCAAATAAGATGTCTAGGTTTCAAACCCTTATCAAAGTATTTGTCCAACTTGATTTCTACCAACTTTGAGTGCCACCAAAGGTAAAACAATAATTTTTGAGGTACTAATGTTGCATTTGAATCAATAATTAAAGGAATAATTAAAGGACAAAATATATTGTCGAGTCTGTCTACTCAAAATTACATTCATTTTGACTAGCATTGGCTTTTCTCTTAAAGGTACTATTGGCCAATTGCCGCGTACGACTATTAAGGGAAAAAAAGTAAAAATAAAAAAGGATTTTATGAGGGATTATGCCCATATATGTATATGCTGATGTACTTGACTTCTCAAATTTCCCTTAAATACTGTTGACAAAATGATGCTTCACCCTCCTCTCCATCACATGTTTAATTTAATTGATAGTGAAGCAGCTGAGATAAAGCATACAATCAATGGCAATAATTATTACCACAACTAAAACTGTGTTTTCGTGTCAAATATAGACTAGGCTTGTGTAACTCTCCCCTCACTAAGAGACTGTCCTTTTGTTGTCTTGAAACCCATGTCACTTGGACGCTTCTCTGTTCCTCTCTATTGAGACTCTCACTCTCTGTTTTTTTTTCTTTTTTTTTTTGTCTAAATTCCGACATCAGTACTATAATCCATACCCCTTGATCAGACATGAATGTTTTCCTTCCTCGTGGTTCAAAATATGAATTTCATTGTATCTTTTCTCATCATACTTCTAGTCTCCCTTCCTCATTCAGACTTTGCCATGAGAAAACTTGAGGGTAATCTCTCTCTCTCTCTCTCTCTCTCTCTCTCTTATTGTGTCTCCTTGTATTTTTCTCTGGTTACTAACTGTGTATCATCTTTAGATGCTGAACTTAACAAAGTGAGAGAATCGGTAAGCATCAATGGTCTTTCTTTTCTTTTTTCTTTTTCTTTTTTCTTTTTATATTCTAATTTGTTTTCTATATGATCAATGTCTCTATCTTATTCTCTTCTTCCTTTTATTTTTTTCAGTCAATATTTCTTGAAGATGATCATGTCGAAAGGAAAGTGTTGCATGAAGTGCACTCAGGAACCAATCCTATCAGTAATTCCCTTCCACAGCAAAGGTGGAAACCGAAGTTAAGAGGCAGTCCACAACTCTTACGTAGTCCATAAATCTCTCTCTCTCTTATAATTTCTTATATATAAAAAAGCTTGATAGCTGGAATTATAGGATTACAAATGATTAGTTGTTTGCCAATAAAATGCTATGTCAGTGTGATGATTATTGTACTCCCCTTTATTCTTGAATGGTCAGAATTATCCTCATCATTTTTTCCATTATAATCATTAATAATTATTTACATGCACAAAAATAGTGAATGTAATCATTTTATAGCTTTTTCTTTTCTTTTTTGAGAATCCTTTCTGGCTATACAAGTCAACAATTGACCTTGGTTGGTTTAATTTAATTTGAATTTTAGGAGATTGCAAATAGTTTTTGGTGTTCTTCGTTTGGTATGAAATTATTACAATTTGACCTTGGTTGATTTAAATATTGGTGGTTTTTCCATTATCTTTTCAGGCTATACAAGTCAATAATTGACTTTGAGGTAGCATTTGGATGGCCGAATTTCTTAGTATCTCATATTGTATCTATCTTATACATTAATATTTTTATTAATTTTAATTTTCTTTTTTAAAATTAAACGTTGTATAAAATTACTATAATTCAGAATATAAGAATAAGAACGACTTCATCTGGATATGTAAATAAAGTGATTAAACTCATGAAATGTCATTTATCTAGATGCATATTACTCATGTATGAAAAGTGGTACTCCTTTTCTAATTATATTCAATAAATTATAAAGTGGTACTCCTTTTATCAAAAACAAAAATCATATTCAATAAAAAGCTTGGAGAAATTTTGATATAAATGATACTTTAAGGATTTTTTTTTTTTTTTTTTTTGAGAAGAATATAAGGATCATTTTGTTTGTGAGATAATTGGGAAAAAAAATAATATCCTTGACAGCTTGAACCAATTACAGAAAAGGAAATAATAAAATTATAGGGATATAGGCCATTCGTTGTATACCATCTAGAACACATCCCATCCAATGATCTTATCATTTCTTTTTCTTTTTTTGAGAATCATGATCTTATCATTTCAGCAAGTGTACGTTCATTCACACACATTACAATTTGCATGTTCACTCCTCACGGTAAAATGTATCACGCTTCATTTGACAATGCTTTTAATAATACTTTTTCAAAGCAACATTTTACTTTCTTCTTTTCATAACTTTAAACTATTTATCAGAAAATCTTTTCTATAATTTCTCCTATAAGCAATTACTGCAAATGCCGCGTAGCTAGAGATGATGATGGTGCAATCAATCTGGTTATAGTAGTGGAGATGATAGGCATGCATTAATCCACAGCAATTAAAAGCAAGTTGTAATAAGTAAAAGGGAAAATGAAGAATGGGTAGAAGCAGTGTTGTTGGAGAAAGAGTTGTTGATTAGGTTGGGGAAATGTTAGCAGCCATGGTCACAATATAACGCTAAGAAGATTGAGAATGATGAGCATAATCATTAGAGGATTGTTTGTGGTAGGCAATGGTGCTAGTAGAGATGGTAATGGTTAAGTGTAGAAGTACAAAATAGTAATGTTGCATTAGCTTAATTGTGTTTCCATTAGTTCATGATTAATGATGATTAAATAATAATAATCATTATTATTATTATTAGTTAAATAAATAAAAAGTTAAAATTCCACATGTTAGGTTCATACTTATCAAAACTGATACATGAGAGAGTATTTAAATATTAGTTAAATAATTAATTTCACCAACTAAGAAACATGAACACTTCAAAATCTCCAATATGTCCGTGTTAGATAAAGATCTAACTCGTCAAGAACATTGTGCATGTCCTCAATGTTCTAGGAGGAAAAATATAATTTATTTAAAAAATTCTTTTGATTGTTTATATTTTTAAAGATTTTAATAGCTGTTATTTGTTTAGAAAACTTAAACATACCACATACCACATACCTAAAACTACAAATTTATTGCTTTATCTACACCGTATCATATTCTAAATTTTTAAGAACTGTTAGATTGATATGTCTCATTTCGGCTCTATACTTCTTAGCTTACCAGAATGCAATTACATTGTTGTCCACTTGCATTTTTGTTTTGAAATAATTATCAAGCAAAAAGATTAATTCTAGCTGAGGTGGAACACATGGTACAAACCACAGAGGAATATATAAAAAAAATAAAATAAAATAAAACCTTGATCTTGGTGAAGCAAAAGAAGGACAAAATGAAAATGTTAAAAAGAAAGGAGGATATCTAGACTTGACTTCACGTACAGATGCACTCTTTAATTGAGCATCTTTGCTAAACATGAAGTAAGATGACATCTCACTTATCATGCAACTATTTTAAAGAGTCCATGAAGTGTTGCCACGATATATAGAGATTGTTCTAGGTCCAATTTTACATATTAATTAATAGGAACAAGGTATAAAAAGGACCAATTATCAAAAGCATAATTGTACGATTCTGGAAATAAAAAAGAAAAAGTAAATCTCTCTTTTTATTGCTGTTTGCTTTTGGAAAAGTTTATGTCATTCAAAGATGCTTTTATTTGTGTTAAAGATAGGAATAGTCAGATTTCATCCCAAAAAGGAAAAAAAAAAAAAAAAAAGATAGGAATAGTCAGAGAGAGTCAAAACTTTTTGGGGATTGGTAAATGGTAATGGTTTCTATCAAATGAATAATGATAGAAACCCATCGAGTAATTTATGAAGCCATACCATTTGTCATACTTTAGAAGAGAGGGAGACTCGAGAGAAACTAATTCATGTTTTCAAATCATACCAGTTCATCAAGGCAAGAGGGGAAAAAATTCGCGTCGGCCAACCTTTTTATGAACGTAGAATTTAAAGCATAAATCATTGTGGTCAAGTCATACAAATAGTATAAAATAATGGGGTCATCGGTCAAGTGACATGTTTAATCATTGGCTTTTGGATAATAAATATTTTTAAAAATATTATAATAAATGAGATATGTAAGTTTTTTTTTTTAATGAGAAAATTTAAATTCTAAATATCGTCATTAAAAACACAATAAAAATTGTCAATTGAGCACGATAATGATAATTCAATAGTTAAAATGCCGACTGAGATACAAGATTGCTAATATTTTTCCCCTATATTTTAGCAACGGATGAGGATTGAAAATTTTACATTTTCACAAACATGTAGGAATATAAGTTAGTTCTGTCAGCTTATAAAATGACTTTATTTTTGAGATTTTTGGGTCAAATGGTGTATCACACGTGTTGCGATTTTAAATTTGATCTTAGGTCTAGTCTTTATCATCCACTTCTATAAGCACATTGATTTAAAGTGGCTTTTATAGGTTAGCATTTATGTGCTACTTGATATCCCAAACTGAGAGCTTGGAGGTGGTATCTCATGTATTAGCTATATGCAACATCTCTTACACTGTGGGTCCCATACAATATGAAAGAGATGATGTATGTAACCAAAACACAACATACATCGGTTCAATTTCTATGGATACGATAAGATTATCACAAGCCAAAAGACCCAATTATAATGCCATGGACAGGATCCATAAACAACTGGATCGTGTGGTTGCCGGGTCAAGCTTCCGAAGCAAAACATGTGCATTGACATCTATAAATTGCTTCAAACTCCGTCATCTGATTCTCAAACTCTTATCTTTGTGCATTGCATCCTTTAATGCCATACTCCTTGTACAGCTTGTTGGAGTTAGCATAAAGGCGCCCCACAAAATCTGTGGTCTGCACTAGGTAAGATGAGTTCAAACACTCAACAATATTCCGTACTAAGTATTAAATAACATACAAAAGTTAAATACAGTGTTTATATTTATATGAAAGATCATTCAGAGGTAAAACATCTAAGTGAGAATTACCTTCTGCTGATAAGAGACAAATGTCCATTTCCCCCATCTAGCAAGCATGTCAAAAACCATATCCAAGAATCTTTAAGCTCCTGCTCAACAACTGCATAGACTTAGATCTGCAACTACTAAGTCTCACTTGCAACCAGGCTTAAAAGGAACAATGACACATTTTAACCAATCACCACATAGCATAGTTGGAAAAGTATCTACGCATGTCTGTATACACGTACATTATCCAGCAGTTACCAACTTACCAGACCACAAATACATGCAAAAATACAGTACACACATCCATATTAAGATAGACTCTTCGTCTTTGTGATAAACAACCTACAAATAAACTCCATCAAATTTTCAGGGAGAAAGGCAAGGTGCAAGACGGTTGTCTTTTCCCTTTTGGGGTGTGAGGGAAATCAATAGGTGGGAAACCATTTCATAGTAAATGGACACAGTGTATATAACATATATCCATGACTAAACTATATTGCCACTTAATGGAAAAATTGTAATGCATCCATATAGAACGTAGATTAAATGCTGGAGATAGAGCCAAAAAGGATATTGTACAATACGAGTAAAATTTTTGTTTCTCTCTCTACCATAATCAACTGCACAGCCTCAAGGGACAAACAAAACTTTCGGCAAGATCTGAAATGAGAAATCAGCCCTTTCTTCCTAATTCGACTGATAGCACACCCACAGAATGTCACCATTGGCAAAGGAATGAATGAATGAAAAGATAACAACCTCCTGCTCTAGCGAGAACTTGCTCAGAGAGACTGTACAACATACCCTCTTTTGTTTTCTAGAGGATATCCCCGTCATTAATACCTCAATTAGTAATACAGATTAATACACCAAGCTCCATTTGTGGCTACATCATAAGCCTGCAAATATTATCGAAGATATAATTATCATGCCATCAACCAAATTTTGATATATGCCTCTGAAAATTTCTAAGATAAAAGGTAAAGTTCCTTGCATACCATGTTCAGTTTATCAAGGTCCGAGAAAATGCTTTTTTTCCTTCGCAAATTGATCTCAATTGTTCAATTAAGTCCTCTTTTAATGACTCTGGTATCTGTGAAGTAAAGGTTGGTCTGGCATCCGCAATTAACAACTTCCTGTTAAACGAACATCCAGATGAGTCATGAACTTTTAACAAAGGAAAAATAACTTCAGAAAAAATAAATAAATAAAAGAGAGAGAGAGAGAGCAGACAGACGATGCTGAAAGTATCTTATGCAATGGGTGTATGCAACACTCTCACATGTATCTAGCAAACCATAGAAATGGATTTACATGCATGTGAAAGTGATGTAGAATACACCCAATACATAAAATGCCACCTGTTTAATGGGACGTAATAATCCTCATTAGCCAAATAGCATTAAAATTGTAAAAGTAATCACTTTTAAATAGCATATCTAGAACATAAACCAAACTCTCTTTTTTTGCGTTTTAAGTGGTGAAAGTGCTGATGTGAACTTCAAGAGATGTTGAGCACAAAAGGTATAAAATATATAGAGAAGAGAAAGGAAAACAACAAGAGGTAAAACCCCTCAAGCATAAGCGAACCTAACAAAAAAAAAAAAACCCAAATCAAGCAAAACTGTGGCCAATGACCTGAAAGCACCTAATGATTTCTAGTACTTTAACAAAACATTTTTTGAGCCTTAAAAAAACTAAAATTCACTAAATGAAAAGAAAAATAATAAAATTCAGATGGTCCAAAAAGTCTAAGAAATCTGTCAATGTAGTTGAGCTTGAGATATTGCCCCAATCATGTAAGTGACACAGGACAAAACCAAAACAATGTAACAAGAAAATTAAAGAAAGAAAATAAAAGATAGGCAACCTAGGAGCCTGCACCAAGCAATAAAGAATAAACTTCTAACAGCCAGCACATAGGGTTGACTGGAGTAAGCATTAAACCATTGGAAAATTACACAGAAATTTTATTGATTATCAAACTTTTTATACTGGTCTCCACAGAAGTACAATACTATGCTTATATAGACTACTAAAAACCAAACTCTAATTTTAATTGACATAGGAAACCCTAGTTCTAATTGACTTGGGAAATTCCAATTATTGGAAAAAAAAAAAAAAAAAAAAAAAAAAAAAAAAAAAAAAACCTAGACTCTCTAGGAAATTAAATAAAAAATCATAATAACCTAATAAAAATATAATTGGCCAATAAAAAAAATACAATTGACTTCCAAAATTAATAAAACCAAATTAAAGTAAATATTTATTCGCACTTCACGCATCATTCTCCCCTAGTTGGAGAAAAATCAACCTTGAGCTTTGAAATGCTGAAGGATAAAAATCCTAAGACTGGAAACATGCTTTAATACTGGAATCACCTTTGAGAGCACTAAGAATAAAAAACCCTTATGTTCGATCACATCATAAAATTCGTCTGAAACTCAAGGTTCTACCCATTAGCTTCATATTTGCAAATCCGACTTTCTTGTTATCTACTAACCCTACTTGTTCAAAGAATTAGTCCATCTCATTTAACCCAAATGTTGAAAATCCAAGGTTCTTGATGACCATAGTTCACTAGAATAATAAATTTCAATAAGAATTGAAACAAAAAATGGACTTGGGCAGTAGACTTGCACTGACCCAGCTAAACCAGATGGGCCTTGTACTGTGTTAACACCAAAGGGTAGACCACAGTAGTAACTTTGTGGGCCAGGCCACATGATATGAAATAGACCTCTACTATGCAGGCCAAGATGCCTTGAATTTATCACTTACTGCCCCTTCAAATCTCCAAATCCACTTTTGAGTCTTCCACAAAACAATGCCTCCTGAAATTCGAATCACCACCCCCAAATTTTCCACTCAGTCAAACAGTATCATTTATTAATGGAAGTCAATTTAAAAAGGGTCTTTCATAGCAATTTTTGACGAGGGAAGAGGCTCGACAGCTCAACCTAGCAATGGCTAGTGTGAGCTATTCCGGCAAAGTATCCTGCAACAAGCAGAACAAAGTGGCAGTATCCAAAGTTATTAGAAATCTAGTCCTACAGGCGGCAAGAGACCATGAGACTCAGGTCATGCACGAGGTAATTGGATGGTTTATGGCAACTCAGGTCACGCAACTGTCCACCCAAAGAAGGTATCTCATGGTGGAAGTTTGACTCATCACATACTTCATGGAAATTTTGTCACCCCCATTTTACTTATCAAAAAAAAAAAAAAATTGTCACCCCCATTTCACAAAGCCTTATAATAATCCTTCACTTCTGACATTTGGGAAATAATAAAGATGGAATATTTTAATACATTTTTTCTATGATTTTGGCGACATGGAGGAGAAGTAAGGTGAGAGACTGCAAATCCTTTTTTCCTAAGTTCAAATCTGGGTGTCACCTAATCAAAAAAAAAAACAGCATACCTTTTTTTTTTTTTTTTTTTATTGGTAATAGATATTTTCATCAAAAGAAGTACATCATGTTCACAATGATGAACAGATTGGAAATAGAAACATCTACAAACAAACCAAAAAAACAGCATACCTTCCAGAGTTGCATTTTTTGTTTGGACTGCAGCTTTAGGAACAATCTTGACTATTGATAATTTACGTAAGAAGAAGGTGTTGATTCTAGATTGGTGTTATATGTGCAAAAACACTGGAGAATCGGTAGACCATCTATTACTACATTGTCCTATGTTTATGAGTTGTGGTCTATGGTGTTCACCTTGTTTGGTATACAATGGGCGATGCCAAACACTGTAGTTGAGCTCCTTGCTTGTTGGCAAGGAAATTTTGGTCATCATCGTAATGGTGTTATTTGGATGGCTGTCCCTCATTGTTTGATATGGTGCATTTGGCGGGAGAGAAACAACCGGTGTTTTGAAGATTCTCAAAGGACTATAGCTGATTTAAAACTTTTCTTCTTTAAAACTCTATCGGACTGGATGTCTATCATAGGAAGTCATTCTATTTCTTCAGTCTATGAGTTGATGGATGCTTGTAATTTATGTATTTGATTATGTTGGTCCCCAGCTGTATACTTCCTGTATACTCGGGTGACTCATTATTAAGTTCTTGAATAAAATTTCCTTTACTTATCAAAAAAAAAGAAAAAAAACAGCATACCTTATTATGTTTTGCTGATAAGAGAATCAAAAAAAGCCCCTAGGTCAAAAAACCAAAAGGGTAGTCTCGGCAAAGTTTAGGGCACGGCAAAGAAAAAAAAAAGGAATTTTTTTTAGGCTGAAAATTCAAAAGAACGGTCTATTTGAAAGTTAGAGGACACAAAAAAAGAAGAGAAGAATCTGTCTAGCTGAAAGTCCAAAGAAGTTGCCTATGCAGACTTCAAGGCAAACAAGTATAGGAGAATATCGACAAAGGATAATGTGCAAGTTAATGAAAAGATGAGTGAAAAGAAGACAAGTATGACAAGGGTACTAAGACAGGAAACAATTTTAACAAATTTTTCCCCTAGAGGTAAGCAGGGAGAGTACTCTTAACTTGATATAATAAGCATATGGTAGTTCTGTTCACTACATGTTATATATCCTTGCATCTAGTTTTAATTGACTAAAACAAGAACAAAAGACATTGGGAAAAAACATATGGAAGCATGGAAACCCTTGGGAAAAAAATGAAGAAAAGATTGGATTGAGCATATGCCATGAAGAAAATTAAGAAGAAGTAAGTACTAGCTGTCCCTTTTTTTTCTTTTTTTCTTTTTTTGATAGGTAAGAAAAATTGTATTAAGAGAAGATTACTTCATTAGAAAAATGAAGTAGCCAAAAAAATAAAAATGTACAAAAAAAACTAAACTTTATTATACATACGACTACCCAAAAAAAAAAAAGCCAAATTAAATTAAATAAATATTCTAATTTAAAATTAATTCTAAAAAGGAACACACGTGACCAACACCCCTCCCCCACCCAAAAAAAAATAAAGAAGTAAATATCATCCTTATGACAAAAAGAAATTAACCAAAAAAACACTCTACTGACTAGCAAATAACAATTTTCGTGTTTTTTTCTGTAGGGAACAAAGGTACAGTGAACGCACCATATCTCAAACAAATATTGCAGTCATACATAACATAGAAGATTTTGCCACTAGAAAACATAATCAGTTCAAGAGTTTATTATTGGATTGCAGTATATATAGTTTTTTATAAGAATTGAGGTATATATGGTACATCAGTTGAAGCAAAATCCCTTGCTGTAAGTCTAAACTTCCAAAGTACAAAACTTCAAAGGACCATCCCATCCCATGATTCTACTAGTATTCGTATTTCTCACTTATTATTTGCTGATGATACCATTCTTTTTTGCGATGCTTCTAGAGAGCAGATCTTCTCCATTAGGCTGGTTTTGACTTGTTTTCAAGCTTTTACTGGTTTGAAGGTGAATGTGGAGAAAAGTGAAATTGTCCCTATTGGGGAGGTGAGCAACATTCAAACTTTGGCTAATATTCTTCAGTGCAGGGTGGGCAATTTGCCTATGATTTACTTGGGCATGCCACTGGGTACTTTGTATAAAACAGCCTCTATTTGGAATCCGATTCTTGAGAGGTTGGAAAGGAAGCTTTCTGGCTGGAAGTGGCTTTACTTGTCAAAGGGTGGTAGACTCACTTTGTTGAAAAGTACCCTTTCAAGTCTTCCGACTTATTACCTTTCCCTTTTTATTATCCCTAAAGCTGTGGTGACTAGATTGGAATGTATTCAGATGAATTTTTTGTAGGGTTCTTCAGTTGAGTATTTCAAATATCCACTAGTGGCTTGGGAAAAGGTTTGTTTACCGCGTGAGTTAGGTGGTTTGGGAATTCGGAATTTGGCGTCTTTTAATCAAGCCCTATTAGGGAAATGGCTTTAGAGGTATGGCCATGAAATCACTCATCTATGGCGGAGGGTCATAGCCATGAAATATGGGGAGGGGAAAGGGGGTTGGTGCACTAGAGTTTGTAGAAGGGCTCATGGTTGTGGTTTATGGCAGAGTATTAGTGAAGGGTGGGAAAGTTTTGCAAAGCATTTGTCTTTTGTGGTGGGGGATGGTTCTCGTATTCTTTTTTGGCATGATAAATGGACTGGGGATGTCCCTCTTAAAATTCTTTATCCCCAATTATTTTTGTGTTCTACCAATAAAGAAGCTTATGTTTTTGAAGTGTTAAGCCCTCCAGTGGGTGATAATAATAGAGTGTGGAGTTTAAGCTTTTTTAGGGATTTCAATGATTGGGAGTTTGCAGCTTCATACTCCCTACTTCATTTCATCCAAACCCGAATTCCTAGGAGTGAGGGGTGTGACAGGCTTCGTTGGGGTCTTAATGGTAGTGGGAAGTTTGACATTCAGCCTTTTTATCATAAGATTCGAAATGCAGCTCATTCCACTTTCCCTTGGAAGGGCATTTGGAAAGTCAAGGTTCCTAAAAGGGTGGCATTTTTCATGTGGATAGCTGCTCATGGTCAGATTCTAACCTTGGATAACCTTATGCTTCGTGGTCGCCCTTTGGCAAATCGTTGTTGTATGTGCTTTTCTAATGCGAAATTTGTGGATCACCTATTACTTTTTTGTCCGATAACTCATTCTTTGTGGACGTATATGATTCGGCTGTTTGGGATCGATTGGGTAATGTTAGGTTCAGTAGCGGAATTATTATTTTGTTGGTACCATTGGCTTGGGAAGCATAGCTTCGATATTTGGAATTTGGTTCCAGGCTGTTTAATGTGGACTATTTGAACTGAATGGAATCAGCGTTCTTTTGAGGATAAGGGGAAAACTGTAGTTCAATTATTAGATTTATGCCATCGGACCCTCTTTGATTGGTCTCGGTGTTGGGGTCTCTCTAATTGTTTTACTCTTATGAAATTCCTTTCGTCTATTAGTCTTTCTTAGTGGCTGCTTGTGTTTTTTTTTTCTTTTTTTCTTTTTTTTTTTTTCTTTTTTTGTTCACTACTGTGAACACTTTTGTATTCTCATGTTTTTCCCTTATTAATAATATTATCTTCTTACTTATCAAAAAAAAAAAAAATTTTGCAAAAGATAGTGCATTTGAAAAGATAAAATATACAAGTTCAACAAGATCACATTGACAATCCAGAAGACTTATTTCATCGTATACGCATCATATAGAAGCAGAACCCATAAGCTTAACACCAAAATTTTTTATAAAGGTCCATAAACTGTAGTATGTACGCATAATTTAATATGCTCAGAAGCTTTCCTACTAATGAAATGTATTGCACTTCACAAAATAAAAAGGACCACACAGGAATTCAGATACGTTTTTACAAGTAATGCAAGTATTTGAAGTTTGACTCTAGAATAAAAGTTCCTAAATATGCATTATACGTGTAAAAATTTGTAGGATACTTACTTGAATTCACTAGTACTTGATGGACCATTTCCAGCTTCTTCACGTAACCTCTTCTTTGAACTCATGAAACTAAAAACCTTATCTGACCAACCACATGATCGCAAAACTGAAAAAGCTTCTTTCTCGAGACTAAAAGCTTCTTTCTTGAGACTAAGAGAGAATAATATTTAAAAAAAAAAAAAAAAAAAAAAAAGGGTAAATGAATTAAATAATAAAAAAAAAAGACACTGTTAGACAACAAAAAACATTCAACAGTCAAACATGAGCAACCTAACAGAAGGAAAAGAATGAAATTGAGCCTGGAATATAAAAAAAAAAAAAAAAAAAAAAGGAAGACAACATTTTACTAAACATTGTACTATACATTTTAAAAATCAGAGGAAATTCTGGTATTGTGCGCACAAGATTTTCCAAGCAGGATTAAAGGACAGAAATAACAATTAGAGATAATCTGAAACGATAAAACAAAAGGAAAAAATGTCAATGGCCCTAACCATATGGAATCTCTGTCCCCCAAAAAAAAGGGGTGCATAGTCAGGTCATGGACCCAATTCCATGAGACGAGTATTTACCTATGCAAGTGTGAATCATCCACAAATATCACAAAATTAGATATGAAATCATCTGACCTGAAAATATTGTCAGAACTTATCTAGGTAATTGACCTAGGAGGTCCAAACTCCAAAGATACAATTTGGACTACAACTAATTTATAAACTGGTTCATCAGTAACTTCATTCTAACTAACACTTCTTATACATTTCTAGCATTAATACGTTGACTAAATGCTCCAACATAATTCAAGTTCATAATTCTCAACCCAACTCTAAAGCTCTCAACACTTTCTACTAACGGAACTGGATGAAAGATAGGAGTGAAACGTCTGACAATATAGGAACTTTGGATTAATATGGATGTAAACTGATGTTGTCCATGCAGATAAGAAAGAGTTCAAGGAAGAACAAGATTAAACACCAAAAGAATCAAAATCTGTGGTCTAGATTTGATGTGGGACTTTCTTGACACCTTTCATAGGTTATTTTAGTTATTATTGAGTCTTAGTATTCAGTTTTTAAAGTTAGAAAGTTGCAGGTTAGTTTTAATTAAGAATTACTAGAATAAGGGAAATTTGGTAATTTCAAGAAATCTGGAATGGGCTTTCCTTATCTGCATCAAAGGCCCATGAGTCTTGTTTTATGTTTTGAGTCATTTTCCTTCTTTTTTTTTTGTTTTTTTTTTGATCAGTAGGAACACACTTTATTTAAATAAATAAAATAAAATAAAAAAAGGCCAGGGCCTAAGTACACAAGGAGAATATTAAGGACACTCAAAAAAGGAGAAAAAAGGGGGGGGTGGGGGGGAGGGGGGGGGGAGGAAAACCATAAAAAATTTATTCATGGTGATTTAGAAGCTACTAAGTCCTTTTAGTTTGTTATTAATAAGCCTAGTCATTCTAGGAATAGGCTATTTAGAGTCCTAGTACTTCGAGGAAAGGATTTAACAATAGCCTATATAAAGGCTTTATTGTAGTCAATAATATTCATAGTGAAATTGATTCTAACAAAAATCCAGCAGCTTATTTTAAGCTTTGAGGGTGGATTGCCTTCACCTACATGATTGCTTAGGAAGTCCTAGGTGTGATTGCCTAGTGTTTATTTATCTTTTTCAGCTCTATCCCATGTTTCAGAACCAAACAGCCATCAAAATTCATTCTTTTCTAACCTAAAACCCTTAACAACAATTCATATACAAAAGCCCTTCAAGAACTTATCAAGAAATCTATTGAAGTGCTGAATTCTTAAAGATCCTACTTCATAAACTAACCAAGAGAATATGAAATACATATTTAGCAAAGTAATTCTTGACCAGACTTTGATGAACAGAAGTTATTAGCAATAAGTAATTTACAAAGGAATAAGAAGGGCATAACATACACTTCTTTCAGTTCTTCAAATTTTTCCTGGAATTGAGAATCCTGTGCTAACAAAATGCAAGAGCCCTCATCCTTTGACTTTCTTTGAGACCCTGAGATCTCAGCATGCCCATTGACAGCACAAGTTCCCAATTCATGGTGGTCAGGTCCTCTCACTGTCACCCTGCTCATTGTGCCATTAACTTCACCAACATCTGGTTTCACTAAATTAATATCTCCCCTCTGACTAATTCCATTTTCAACGGTTAAAGTGAATCCTTTGTTGTTCTTACTGTCAGCAACATCAACATTTTTGGTTTTGTTAAAACCGTTCATATTTGCCACATTTTTTTCACTTTTCTCTATAGAATTTGAAGCTTTCACATCCCCATTTGCTTCCATTGATAGAATCTTATGAGCATCAAGTTTTCCATTACCATTTGCAAGAGGTCTTTTGGAATTAGAGTTTGATAGGTTAAATCTCATCCGTGGGCTAGAAGGTACTTTAACACCTTTAGGTATGGTTGAGACATCCTTCTGAAAAGATTGATCGAAAGATGCTTTTGGATGCACTGATTTCGTTGGGAGAGCAGCCTTTGGGCTTTTAAATGCCTCACTGCCATTGCAATCACGAGACCTTATTCCATTTGAAGCAAGAGCAGTGCTGGCAGATGCCGGCCTCTGATTTGTACGAGAGAAGAAAAGAATATAAACCTTTTCCGACAAGACCTCCTGCAGCGTTGAAACTGAGACAAACGAATCATTGCAGCAGTACCACCGACCCATTGCATCCTGCACACACAGAAGAATATAGATCAGCAAAGACTTATTTAGCTGCTTTCTCATAACTTATTTAATGTTTAAGAGAGCAAAGTAGGCATATAAGACCTTTATATATGCATAATAGTGTCCAGATTCTTGCGAGTAGCCGGAATGCACAATAGTACCAAAGAGCTTATATTCTGGTCGTGGATCCTGTATTAGACCCAAAAAGAAGTAAACAATACCATAGAGGAAACTCAGGAATGCATCACATGCATATGGAACGGAACAAGTATATACAAAAAGCAGTCTTGTAGGACTCGATTTTTCTAAGTAAATGCAATTTTATAAATTAAAATTTGCACAAAGGTACAAAGGGAATAGAAGGTGTCTATCGGTTATATAACCAAGAGTTTGCCTACAGAGATATTGAAAAAAATATGCATATGAAATCATACATATTGGAGGGTCTACTCCCATCCAATGACATTCAATAGAATCAAGACCCAACAAATTGAGATTTTATTCTCTGTAGATGGGCCTTGCCCCTCAAAAGTCTCCTAGTCCTTTCCCTCCTAATTTGCCACACCAAACACGATGGGGCTATATTCCACAAATAAAGTTTTTGGGCTCCATTGTCAACATTGAGCAGTCCTGTGGGACTATATTGCAGAGGATGCATCAGCACAAGAAACCAGAAAAATTTCTTCCAATCTATAGACAACAGTATGCAAAGCAATAACTCTGATTTTTATTATGAACTTGACAGAGTTGACTAATACAAAAAATAATAATAATAATAATAATAATTCATATAAACTACTAACTACAGAAACCAGAATAACACTATCAAAGGACATAACCACCCTACAATCCCACTTGTGTTGATCACTTAACAAGACACAATAAAGTCCAAGAATGAACTCCATTGTGCCTTCCCATGCAAAATTTATATTAGGATTCAGCAATATTTGTGCAGGCCAAGCTCAAAAGGGGCAGTCAATGGATCTTGAACCCATGACCTCATAATAAATTAAGGAACTGTCAATAAAGCTATAGCTTATTGGCTGTCATGTAGCTTTTTTTTTTTTTATGGGTCATGTAGCTGACTATTATTTAGGCTATTTGTGTCTTTTTAGCTACTTTTGATTAGGGCCAGCATTGATTTAATCATAGTGCTGGAGCTTTTTTCTTTTAAGTTTTTGTTCAGCATTATAAGTAGGATTGTAATTCTAAGATTTGAAAGGATGGCAAATTCTTTTTTTTTTTTTTTTGGATAAGTTTGTTATCCTTTCAAGTTATCAAGAATTAACAAGTTAAAGCTTTTTTATTTCCTTCGCATCTCTCTAATTTTTCTGCTTCCTTCTCATTCAATTTCTAGTTGCCCCCATTAATCTCTTTTTTTCTCTCTACCATGTCAATCAATCTAAAGATTAAATAAACCATATCTAAACATCCCTACAAGCATATCAAACCCTAAATTTTATTCCTGGTAATCTCCACCATGAAACCCTAATTGACCCTACCCCTTTCTACACCCTAATGCCCCAATGCCCCAATATAGAGATAGAAATTGCAGGATTCAGCTGCCGTCCTGCATCACTACCACATGAAATCCAAAAAGGTTTCATCTACTTCGTCAATTCTTAAATCAAAAATAATAGGATCTCTTTGTTTACACGTACTCTTTTTGATTGGTCCCAAGTTTGGGGTTTTACACACTGTTCTTCCATTTTAGAGTTACAAGCTTCTCTTAGATTTTCCATTTGATACTTTTGTAATCTTTATGATGCATTGTGTTCATCATCATGAACATGGAGTATTATTCATTCCTCTTGGGAAGATCAAAGAAATAAACTCCTCTTCCTCGGTAAATAATTCTTGAAAGAATTCCGAACCCATTCTTTTTTAAAAAGCGCGTGCAGTACTTTTGTGTTTACAGACCAAAGTTTTAACACAAGAAAGCCGAAGTATTAATAAAACTGCATTACTTATCAAAAAATAGGGTTGGGGGGGTGAAATGCTATTTGCCAAACCCTGCAGAAGCATTGTCCTAAAGATAGACCAGAGCGCACATGACCATGTATTCGTAGTATTCCCGAGCCTTCATAATTTTTTGATAAGTAATATAACTACATTGAAAAAAGAAAAAAAAAATACAAAAAAACAAAGCACACAGGCAGCATGCTAAGGAACAGAAAAAAAAAAGTGAAAACTATCAAAATAAGAAAGAACAACTATCTAACAAATCTGTCAAAGAATTAAAAGTAAAAACACCTGAAGAATTTTTCCACTCTAGCAAAGTTTGAAGAAAAAACTTCATATCATGAGTTGATATCTCACATCCTTTAAAAGTACGAGCATACCTCTCCCACCAAATACCCCACATAATACAATGAGGAATCATACTCCAAATCACCAAGGACTTACATCTGCTACATTTATATGACCAGCTTGCTAGAAGATCCACAACATGGCATGGCCTAACCCAATGAACCCCAAATAAAGAAAATACCATATTCCACAACTCTAGCTACATGACAATGTAACAATAAATGATCAATGGAATCCTCATCCTTCTTGCACATACAACACCAATCCAACACAACTACTCTGCGTTTCCACATATTATCTGTAGTTAAAATATGCCCCAAAGCTGCTGTCCACATGAAGAAACTAACCTTTGTTGGCACCTTTATCCTCCATAAAGGCATCCTAGGGAAAAAAGAATGGGTGGTAGAACACAAAACCTTATAAAAAGATTTAACATCAAAAACCCCACTGGCAGAAGGTTTCCAGCATAATTGATCCACTCCATTCCCTCTCACCAAGCCAGAATAAATGAAATCCAAAAAGGTGACCACCGACTCCAATTCCCAGTCTTGTACCGGACGAACAAAATTAACATTCCAATGGAAACCC
This sequence comes from Quercus robur, assembly GCF_932294415.1. Classification (NCBI taxonomy): domain Eukaryota; kingdom Viridiplantae; phylum Streptophyta; class Magnoliopsida; order Fagales; family Fagaceae; genus Quercus; species Quercus robur. Next base: position 20,763,702 of record NC_065537.1, read on the forward strand.
TCCCCTGAGGAAGATAAAAGCTCAGCCACAGAAGATTCCTTATTACTGGCAATACCGAATAATATTCTAGCATCATGAAATCCAAAAAGCTTCCATCTACTTTATCAATTCTTAAATTCAAATATAATAGGATCTCTTTGTTTACACGTACTCTTTTTGATTGGTCACAAGTTTGGGGTTTTCACACTGTTCTTCCATTTTAGAGTTACAAGCTTCTCTTAGATTTTCCATTTGATACTTTTGTATTTTTTTATGATGCATTGTGTTCATCATCATGAACATGAAGTATTATTCATTCCTCTTGGGAAGATCAAAGAAATAAATTCCTCTTAATCGGTAAATAATTCTTGGAAGAATTCCAAACCAATTTTTTTAAAAAGCGCATGCAGTACTTCTGTGTTTACAGGCACAAGAAAGCCAAAGTATTAATAAAACTGCATTACTTATCAAAAAATGGGGATTTGCCAAACCCTGCAGAAGCATTGTCCTAAAAATAGACCAGAGCTCAAGTGACCATGTATTCGTAGTATGCAATTCCCGAGCCTTTATATTTTATTGATAAGTAATATAACTTCATTGAAAAAGAAAACAATAACAAAAACCAAAGCACACAGGCAGTGTACTAAGGAACAGGAAAAACAGTGAAAACTATAAAAACAAAGAAAGAACAACTATCTAACAAATCTGTCAAAGAATTAAAAGTATAAACACCCAAAGCATTTTTCCACTCTAGCAAAGTTCAAAGAAAAAACAACTTCATATCATGAGTTGATCTCTCACATCCTTCAAAAGTACGAGCATTCCTCTCCCACCAAGTGCCCCACATAATACAATGAGGAATCTTACTCCAAATCACCAAGGACTTGCATCTGCTACATTTATACGACCAGCTTGCTAGAAGATCCACAACATGGTATGGAATAACCCAATGAACCCCAAATAAAGAAAATACCATATTCCACAACTCTAGCTACATGACAAAGTAGCAATAAATGATCAATGGACTCCCCATCCTTCTTGCACATGCAACACCAATCCAATGCAACTACTCTGCGTTTCCACAAATTATCTGTAGTTAAAATATGCCCCAAAGCTGCTGTCCACATGAAGAAACTAAACTTTGTTGGCACCTTTAGCCTCCATCAAGGTTTCCAAGGGAAAAAAGAATGGGTGGAAGAACACAAAACCTTATAAAAAGATTTAACATCAAAAACCCCACTGGCAGAAGGTTTCCAGCATAATTGATCCACTCCGTTCCCTCTCACCAAGCCAGAATAAATCAAATCCAAAAAGGTGACCACCAACTCCATTCCCCAGTCTTGTACCAGACAAACAAAATTAACATTCCAATGGAAACCATCCCCTGAGGAGATAAAAGCTCAGCCACAGAAGAATCCTTATTACTGGCAATACCGAATAATTCTGGAAAGACATCTTTTAAAGGAGTCCCCCACACCAAGTATCAAACCAGAATTTGATATTGGCACCATCCCCCACCTTAAAAGCAACAAGACTATGAAAACTGTCCAATCCCTTCCGGATATTCTTCCGAAGGCAAACGCTGTAGGTCCCCTGCACACCATTAGAACACCAACACCCCCCCCACCCCCCCCAAACATACTACCATATTTAGCATCCACAACTCTTCTCCATAAAGCATCTCTCTCCATAGCAAAACCTCTCTCCTTTGGCACTACTTTTGAGAAGTTCTATAGAACAATAAGATGCCACTCATGTCATGTATCCTATCGCTCACCAATTCTCATAACTAAAAGTTTAGAAGGATTAGTTACACTTCTAAAAGTCATACTAAGATATAAAAGTACACTTGCCTTATCATCATGTCCTACATTATCTTAACTAACTAGGGAGCTATCAAAAGTAAATTGCTGATATATTGTCAAAAATCGTTCCCCTAAATAAATTCACCAGTAACCTTGGCTAATTTCCTTTTCGATTTCAGTTAATCTAGCAGTTATATAAAAGCCAAAGTCTCACATTTCTAGGACAAAATAGGAGAAGCAAGGGGTAACTTATGCCAATGAGCTCCGTCTCACATGGCACTCCCCTCCTCCCATAAGAATAGGTGGAGGAAAAGATCAAAGGTTTAAAACCCACTAAATGTGTGTGCATCTTACCAATAAAACAAAGAGTAATTCATGGATGTCAATCATTTCAGCCAGATATGAAACGATGCCATAGAAATTAGGTTTATAATGATTTTCTTTTATGAGCAATAAGCATTTATAATTATAATCAGAAAGAAAGAGTACAACTGCTCTATCGAACATCGAGGTAGACTAAGAGATTGGATTTCTAAGCATGTTTCTCTATCTTATTATTGTAACTAGTGAAGAAGCGACCGTCAAGTAAAACGAGGCATTTTCCCTACCCTACCTTTACATCTAATTATTAAGCATGTATATTTTGTATGTCCTGCATAGTTTTATTAGGTATATACCTGACTTGCTTTACACATGAAACTCGAAAGCACCAAAACTTCCTCAAATGCAATCGCCTTATCAATCTTCCCGCCGAATACACTCTCAAATCTCTGCCAACAATAACACTTAAATTAGAAACCAACGACACCAAAACTACAAACTTAAACAACAATTACAAAATAATAACACCTTGAGCTGGATCACAAGGACATTGGGCGCTTGACGTATTGACATTTGCTTCCTTGCCGCCACCAATTTCTTACAACTAAAACAACCATGATTTCCTCAATTAAAAACACGACAATAACCACTTGAATAACAAGGAATTCAACAAAATAACAACAAGAACTTACTTATCACACTTGTACTTATTGTTTCCATCCAAAACTTCGGACTGAAAGAACTTTTGAAAAGCGTCTTTAAGCGAATTACTAAGCAAAACATCAAGACTAATATCCATTATCTCGTCCACCTTATTCGACTCATTACCACAAGAAAGACACTTCACCTGGCTCTGCAGCGCACCTCCAAAAATCTCCTTCACCACCGAACTACCACCACTACTGCTATTACTACAACCATTACTACTACCATTACTAACATTCTCACCTCCCTTGCAGCCATTATTGTACCGCCTTTGCTGCTGCAACTTCTTGAGCCGAAGGCAAGTGTTGTGGCAAGCATCAATCACGTAACGAAGGAACTCGTGCGCGTCCTCCTGGCGCCCGCACTTGAAGTGCTCGGCGAAAATCCTCAAACGAGTCTGCAGCTTCAAAGGCGCCTCTAGCGCGAGATCCACGCTCAACGACCGCGCTATCCGTTTCTCCAGTATGCAGAACGGACACTCTCCGCCTCGCTCGCCTGCAACACGGAAAACCAAAACCAATTAGCTAAAAGGAAAAAGAAAAAAAACACAGAAAATTGAATTGCGAAAAATTCGAGTGGCGATTGAATTTATGTACAGAGAGAGGAGTGTTGGAGTTTGAGGCAGAAATTGGCGAGAGGAGGAGTGTAAGTAAGGCACTGAAGAACGCTGTTGAGGTAGCAAGAATTGCCGAGGTTTTTGAGCCCTAACGGAGGACCGGTACGCCGCTTCTGACTGAGCAAACTCGGCTGCCAATTCATCTGCAATTGCAAGGCCATCAAAGACCTCGTCGTCCTCGTCTTGATTCCGATTCCGCTTCCGCTTCCGGTGAAGAAGCATCGGACGGCGGCGTCGTTTTGGCAACACAACTCTCCCGCTGCCAAAACCACCAACACAATCGCATCGCTCTGCTCTCTATCTATGATGATATGATATGATAATTTGGTTTTTGTTGTGAAAATAAATAAGAAGAGAAATGGGGGAAGGAGTATTGAGAGAAGTGGTGGGTAAGATAGGAAGAAAGAAAAACCCCCAAATCTCTTTTTTTGTGGTGGTGTTGTTGTTGTTGTGAGAGTTTTATGAAGACTCTTCCACAGATTTGTGAGGGTTCATAATTGTTGTTTTTTCCCCTCCTCCCTCTCTTTCTCTCTCTCTCTCTCTCTCTTTCTGACCCTTCTTCCCTCCTCTCACCCCTTGCCTTTTTTGGCTTTGTCAAGGCAATTTTTTTTTTTTACTTTATAGTCCCAATTATGTGGGGAAAATTTTATTTTGGTTTTGGACACACAAATCTACAAGTGTGGACTGTTGTCTATTGGGCTATATGCCATATGTGGCCATGTATTCTTGCCTTCTATTATAATTTGTTCCCCAAACATCACAAATTCTTTTCTTTTCTTTTTTCCAAATTTGTTTTTGTAGTTTTTTAATGTATAAAGAACACTTCCTACATATAAAACATTCAAACACCCAAAATTGTTATAAAAAAAATGCAACAACAACAACAACAACCAAAATGGTGGATAAAATTTGAAATTTATGAGTTTATGATATGTCGTTTAAGGCCATTAAGGCTCCGTTTGGGAGTTCATAAGGGAAGGGAATGGAATGGAATAAAATGATCATAAGGGAATGGAAAGGAACGGAATGGAATGGAATGTATTTAAGCAAGAGAAAGGAATGGAAAAGAATGGAATGTAATGGAATTAAGTAATCTTGATTGGATGTTTTAAAATGAAGGAATGGAAAGGAATGGAATGTAAGTAATTTTGTTTGGGAGCAACATGGAGGGAATGGAATGGATTCATTTTATAACAATATTACTATTAGACCCTTATTTTAAAATAAATAATTGAATATACAGGGGTATTTTGGGAGTTTTAGTAAAAAAATCATTAAATCTAATTCCATTCCCTCCCATTCCTCCCAATTTCGGGGGGAATGAAAATTTGAGGTTTTAAGGGAATAGAGAGGAATGAGTGTTCCCTCCTACTCATTCCATTCCCTTCTACTTAAACTCCCAAACAAGGGAATGGACTTTCCATTCCCTCCATTAAAACTCCCAAACAAGGGGAAGGGAAGAATATTCTAAAATTATTCTTTTTATTCTTTTCCATTCCATTCCATTCCCTCCTCCCAAACGAGGCCTAAGCCATCACTCAAGTGTTTCTAAGGATTGAAAAAAATCTATAAGTTTATTTTTAAAAGATGTTCTGATTTTTACTTGAAATTCAAAAGAAAGACAGATATGAAAGAATCATTTTTCCCGTTTTCTATTGTTTCAAGAATTGGTCTTTTATAACAACCTCTGAAAATGTGTTCACTACAACTTTTTGTGCTATTATATTATTTGATTTTTTTTTTTTTTTTGTTAACTTCAAAATAGAAGTTTTTTTTTTCTCTTTTATATTTATTTTTTGAGATGAATTTTTTTTTTTTTTTAAGTTTGGCTTACCGTCAATATTTTTTTTAACTGAACACCTTCTTTTGTTTTAATAATAATGGAAAGTGGTAGTGGGTTTTAATCTCCATATTTAATTTAATTACTAGGTAATGTGGCAGTTTCTTATTAAAACAAAAGGAAATTTCAATTAAAAAAGTATTCAATGTAAGCCAAAATTTTTTTTTTCTCTTGAAAACCAAAGCATCTTCAGACTTTTCTAAATCGTCTCAATACAACAACTAAGTTAATACTCATTCTCAAAAAAATAAATAAAAAAGCTACTTTTGATTCTAAAAACAAAAAACAAAAAAGTTAACTTAGTACTTCCATAGATATATAGCGATTCTTTTACGATACTTGTAAGATATGGTATGGTATTCACTATAATCATAATTACTCTCTCTATATATATAAGTAATTTTTTTTTTTTTTTTATGTTGACTTCTTCTAAAGTTATAACATAATTTTTTGAAAACATAAACTTTTTTAAATTATCTTTTTTATATATATTGAAGAGATAGAAGTTATCATTGACATGAAGTTTATTTATGGTGATTCTGACTATATGACATTCCATAAAACGTTTTTTAATCTTAAAAAGTGGAAAACACTTTCCGCTACATTAGCCTTATTTTGGGTTGATCACGTAAAACATTGTCCATTAACTTGTATTTTTTGCCATACTATATACTAAAAATCACCAAAAATGTTTTCAAGAAAATACTTTTCATGTAACAAATGAATTGTTAGAGTGCGTTTTGGGATGCCACTGAACAACCTTTGTGCATTGGTCACTCTATAAGTATAAGTGTTTGTAGGGTGTGAAAGGTAAGAACTGGGATTTAAGTCTTCAAGAGAGAGTTTCACACACATATACACTTAGATTAGGTTAGAGCAGAATTTCTATCTTATAAAAAAAAATAAATAAAAATAAATAAATAAAAAAGAAAAGGTGCATTTCGGGATAGCTTATTCCATTTATTTATGGAAAATGCTAGAATCACAACTTTTACTATAACTTTTGCACCACAATTTGCCTACAACGCAAGTTATGAGTGATAGAGTAAAAATGGTGGGTCTATGTGGGTCCACAACTCCACCACTCACACATCACGTGAATAAGTTGTGGCAAAAATTATAATCCTAGCGTTACTCACTACTTATTTTGCAATTTACTATGTCCCATGTGGGATTTTTTTATGACACCCAAATCTTCAAGTGGACTATTGTCTATTGTGCTACTATGTGTGGCCATGCATTCTTGCCTTTTATAAAGTTGTTTCAAACCGAAACAAATTAATTTTCAAATGTGCTTCTCATAAAAAATTAAAAAAATTTCAAATGTCACATGGTTTTAGAAATCAGATCGGACCATAATTTGATTCGGTAAAAATCACAAAAATCAACATTTTACCTGTAAAAACTATTGGTTTAACCAGTAAAAATTGGGAACCGAGCAAATTTTTGGTTTCTTTACTTGTCCAATTTTTAAAATCATGTACACACACATATATAGCATGGTGGATGGAACTTGGGACCTTTAGATTTACGTTCTTCAAATCTAGTAGACCCATCACCTTAATGGACTCTCAAATTTTCCTTTTAAATACTATTGAAAAAAAGTTGTAAATTTTATATTATTATAAAATAGTTCTAATTTGTACTTGGAATTCAAAAGAAGTTGAAAATGAAAGAGTTTTTTTCTTTTTATTGGATATCTCTATTAAAAACATTTGTAGGTGTCAACCAGTTGAGTTACAAGACTTTTAAATGTCATTTTAATGTTTTCTAAAAAACATTATTTCAAGAATTGGCTTCTTAAGATTGAGATCATATGCAATTACTCCATTTCCTTCACAATTTTTTTTTATACATTTTTTTACTTTTTAACTTTAACTTTTTACCTCTTTTTAATATTTTTTTTATTTAATGGTTGAGATTGAAAGTTGTTTTTTCTAACTTTCAATCTCATCCATTTATTGCTATTGCACCTAATCTCAATTTGACTTCTCATAACAATTAGTTTGTAACCACATACATATGCATTAAATACATTTACAAATAAGCATAATCAAATGCATATTACAATTTGACCAAGTTCATATATAATGTTTGTATATTTGAAAATATAAAATAGCTATTAATATAATAAATATAAGTTTATTTGAAACAAATAAAAAAAATCATTTAAATTGTTATCCATGAAATTCTCAATTTTAGTTTGTCCATTAGAACTTTTTGTGCTATTATTTGATTTTTTTTTTTTTATAAGTTTGAAATTGAAGTGTTTTTTTTCTTCTTTTAAAACCAGAGCTTGTTGGGATATTCTAACTCGTTTTAGTACAAAAACTAAGCAAAATTAATACTTCCATATATACACACAGATTCTTTTATGATACCTCTAATTCATAAATATTCTTTTTCTCAAAAAAAAAATCATAAATCATATACTATATAATAAAAGTTGGCTTAGAAGTTATGGTTGTGCCAAGTGGCTACACCAAATTGCAGAAATTTTTTAAAAAATAAATATATATATATATATATTTTTTTTTCTTATCTTCTTCTCCTATAATTTTTAAGTTGATAAAAATATTAATTTAATTACAATCCAAATTCTTCATCTAAGATTTTTTTTTTTTTTAAATTATATTATCACGTGTAAGAAAAAACAACATAGTACATGTAAAAATAAAAAATCTGCAACAATTTTCATCAAATCCTTTATTTTTATTTGAATTATATTACTATGTGTAAAAAAAACATAGTACACAATTTTTTTTTTAAAAGCAACGTATTCAAACTACATATTCAACGTATTCAATCTATATGACATTTTTGTTTTTTTTTTTTTTTTTTTTGAGATAATAACTTCTAATTTTTTTCATTCAATCTATATGAAAAAAAAATTGGATAAACATACACCCTAAGTTAATTCTTCTTCTCTTATAATTTCTAGAATGATTAGAAATCTAATTTCCTCATAATTGAAAATTCTCTCTCTCTCTCTCTCTCTCTCTCTCTCTCCACCAAATTGCAGAAATTTTGTTAGATTAAAAAAAATAAACATATTTTTTTTTGTTTTTATCTTCTTCTCCTATAATTTCTAAGTTATTAATTTAATTAAAATCCAAATTCTTCATCTAATCAATTTCTTATTATAATTTATAAGTTGATAAATAATATCAATTTGATTACAATCCAAAATCTTCAACTAATCCTTATTTTTTAATTTAAATTATATTACTACACATAATAAATATATATATACATATATATATATATATATATATACATATATATATATATATAAAGCAACGTTGTACACTTTAAAAAAAACAACAAGGTAGTACATGTAAAAAAAATAGCAACTACTCTTCAGTTTTACACTTCTACAAATTAGACTAATATTAGACTTTTTGTTCATATCAATTTCTTCAATGTGGAGTGTATATATATTAAATAATTCATAATGAATATGTATCATACGGTTCTTTTTCTTTATTTTTCTCTTCTTCTACCTACAACCTTTCAAGTATGTATTTGTTTACTCTAATTTTTTTTTTCATTAAATTGAATAGGTTTTGTGTATTTTTTGTTTTTTGTATAACCTAATTTGCTTATGCTTTATACAATTTGTGTGATTATGATTTGAGAATTAATCATTAAATATGCTTAGGCATGATTTTTTAAATTATTTTTTGTTTTATGACATGGGTTCTGATGGTGATATGTTGCTTTCATCTTCTCAATTTTGATTATAAATTGTTCATAACAATTTGATAATTTTTTTCCTAATTGAAATAGCTTTGGCTAACTATTAGAGTTGTAAGAGGTATTCAACAATCTCCCAAAGATACAAAATTCTCATTAGATGCAATTGGTAGGTGCCAAAGGCTATAAATTAGTAGTTCAGTACATCCGAGGAACCCATGATAAAAGGAAGCTAACAATTGATGGTACACTACTCCTTCGCTTCAGAGCTTATAAGGTAGAAAGTGGGGGAAGATTCTTTCGATGTGGGACTCTAAGGATGCTGTGTAAAAGCCAAAGGCTATAAATCAGTACATCCGAGGAACCCACAGTAGGTTACAAAATAATAATTTTTTATTAGGTGTTATCATTTTATATTTAATAGTTATTATACCAAAACATTTTTTTTTTGTTATTACAATAATTATTTGAGAGATTATTGTTTATCAAATAAAATGTATATTCTATAAATTTATTATAAAATCATGCAACGCACGGGCCTTTACTAGTATTCTCATATATTTGACCTTTTGATAACTCAACAAGCCCTTTTTTTTTCTTTTTCCTTTTTTTGAGAATCAAACAACTCAACAAGCTAATATGTGTGGGCGAAGCAATTTGGTCAAGCCAAAGCATAAACAAAAAATTGGTGTTGTTAGCTTTCCAACTACACTTTCGAGGTATAGCAAAAATAGACTCATTTTGCTCGATTTTTAAGAAATGACGCTTCACCCTTAAACGATCAAAACAATCGACAATGTGCCTATTTTATTTTTTTTCCTCAAATTATTTTGGGGGCCAAGTGTCAATTATTTTGATTATTTGAGGTGCAGGGTCATTTTTTGAAAATTCAAGTATAATATAAGTCTAGTTTCACTATACCTCAAGAGTGTCAATCTAATTTACCCTATATTTTATACCATATGATAACCCTATCACAATTTAGTATACAAATTTTCAATTACTAAATTTGACCATTTAGGGTTTGAACTAAAATGAAATTGTTAGAATTCCATCTAAGAGCTTTCACGTTGGCTAAGCCAAAAATTTTTATATTTTGAATTTTAACTAACAACTTTTCACAACCCTACAACTACATTTGACTCTCTAATCTAAACTATTAATCATTTAAATATTAATTCTTCATTCATTTTATTTTATTTTATTTTATCCGACAATCACTATTGTAAGGACCCGTTTCGCCCTTAACCCTACAACTATTATTTCCAACCAACTCGCTTTTGTATTTTCTTTAGTTTTCCCCACTTTTCTCAATAAACAAACAAAGCCATAGGACCACCACTACCCAAATCCACAACCAAATCAAACCGTTATTATTTCCACCCAATTCCCTTTTTGTATTTTCTTTAGTTTTCCCTTGTTTTCTTTAGCAAACAAACAAATGCATAACCAAATCAAACTTTTATTATTTCCACCCAATTCTCTTTTGTATTTTCTTTAGTTTTCCCTTGTTTTCTTAGCAAACAAACAAAGGCATTAGCAAACAAACAAAGGTGTAACACCGCCACAACTCAAACCACAACCAAATTTTAACCAACAGCCCAAATGAAATCCACATTGCCAAATGAAAGCCACAAGTCAACCCACAACCTAAATGAAACCGACTAGTACATCCAAACAAAATCCAGAACCAAATCAAACACACAAATAGGCTGCAAAACAAGATCTATTCTCTGAAGATATGGCCAAGTTGTACTTTAGCCATCAACCAACCACGACTCTTCTTTATCTAGGCTTGAAATTGACTAGGTTCAAAGAATTACGATACATGGCATGGCATAGGAAGAGTTAGGTCTTTTCCAAAGGGCTTTGATTGTTTCACATTCTTAAATGTGAAATATTTCATAATGTCTACACTTTCACATTAAATATCCACATTTTACACACAATATGAAAGAGTATCAACATGAAGTAAAACAGTGTGGACATTGTTGCATATGAATCAACCAAAGCCCATGGTCATGTTTTGTGATTTTACATTTGAGCCAAGCCTTTACGTTCTGGCCAGTAGGCCACCACATATTTGATCTCCATAAAATACTCTACTGGTTATTGCACTAGTGACACTATGCCAATAAATTGCATGTGTAACGGATTGAGATAGCTACAATATGTAGGTATTGCACCTGATGTAATTATTTTTAATGGATGAGATGGATAGTTGCAAAAAACCATTTTCAATCTCAATTATTGATTTTAAAAAAGTTATGAAAAACTTTATAAGAAGTAAAAAGGAAAAGTTGAAAAAGTAAAAAGTGAAAAACTTTTGTGAGACAAATGAGGTGAATTGTACCCGGTGCAATTTTATGCCTTTATGGGATCCAATTTATACTCCTTAGGCATAGCAATCCAAAATTATACTACATTCTTGGGCTTTGATATTGACACTAACAAGATTTAGTACCAAAAAAGAGCATTATTTTTACTATTGAAGACTCGAATTTCAGCAGTATCTTTACAAAGAAATCATCAACTTACATTTTTGCAATTGCATTACAAACAAATAATGGGCTTAAATTCCAGGTATTGTTTACACAATGATCATCAATGTCTCTGATTAGAAGTACCTCAATTTTGACCCTCCATTAAATGCCTCTTTCTCCGATGGTACAATTATCAGATTCCACATCTTTTCACATCATTGGAAATTCTGCTCCGTACATCACAAAAAATACCCAATGTTGGAGCAGCTGCAACAGTCAATAAAACAAAGATGGAACATCTTATACACTGATTTCTTCATCAAACAAATTCCAAATTATGCATGTGTCCCATTCACAATGTGAAATGAGCAACATATGCTAGTCAGACATAATCTTATAAATGGTGGTGGTGGGGATGGGGATTGGATTATTGGAAACAAGAAAAAGAATCGACCCTAATTTCTGATTAGAATCAACAACTATGGAGCACATCTTTTGATAAAATATAAAAGTACACACCTAAGAAAGGAACTTGACTCACTGTTGTTACTATATTTCTACTTGCTGGAAGCTGAGGATGCAACCAATGGTTCAGATTCAGCCAGTTCGGATTCATTGATGTTGGCTACGGAATCATCGACGCTGGCTCGGGAAGCTTCTTTTTTCAGCTTGTGATTATTATATGCTGCCACACCCGCAATAGCTGCATCAGAAATAATGATGATATTAGTATTAAATCTTGTATCCACCCATAGTTTGCTAGAAATTTCTTCACCCAAATTCAGTGCTCAACTAAAGAGAACAGAGACCAATACATTTAAAAGAAAAAAAAAAAAAAAATACAAACAAGGATCTGCTATCTGAGTGGATTAACATCATACTCCTGGGTGAATTCAAACTGTTAAGTCTAATTCTAATTTGGGTGGTGGGGAGCGGGGGGAGAGGAGGACAAGAATATCTAGAGAAAGCAACTATAAGGGAAATTTATGAGAATAACTTTAAGAATAGCAGAGTGACCCAGAATTAAAAAACAAAAATAAAAAGTAAATAACCAAAGAGAAAAAGGAAAAAGGGGAGTGGGGTTATAAGGGTATTAATGGCAAAGTGCAGTTTGCAGAATTTGCCCTCGAGTTGGCCTAACATTTATGCAAATTAGCTTATAGATGAGCAAGTTTTTATGTTCAAGACATTCAACTCAAACTAATCATGAGCTACAGAAAACATCTAGGTTCCAAGAAAAAGTCGAAAAAAGTGAATATGATGAGATACTGACCAACGCCATAACCAAACAGATTTATTACTGTCAGCTTTGTATCCGCAAACAGAAGAGCAGATAGTAAGACAACCACCCAATCCTTAACAACTCCAGCAACACGAATGGTTAATGCACTTGTATGCGTAATTACAAGGAAAACTGATAAATTGAGGGCAAAAGTACAAAGACAGTTGAGTAATAGCACAAACGGTGGAAAGTTCCAAGATCCATGTGCTTCCATCTTTGGCTTCTCCAGAAAGATCCACGGAATTAATAGGCAAAGAGCACTACATATAATTAATATTTTGTTCAGATAGGCATAAATCTTCCCTTTAGGAATGAGAAAGAAATTATTTCAAAAAGATGATGGATACAAGATAACAGAATCAGTATACCTGCAAGGACTAACATAATACATAACGGATATAGGGTTCAGTTTGAGACCCTTCCGCTTAACAAAGATCTCCATGAAAATAAGTCTTAAAGCTTCTCCAACAACACCACCCATTTGATAAACAACTCCAACCCAGTTGATATCTATTTCTCCATAAGAAGCCACCAGAACACCAAAACTTATAACTGACATGATTAACAGCATTCTGCAGCTCATTATTTCAAGTCCTGCAGCTACTCCAAGAACAAAAACAGCTACCGGCACTGAAAAAGTCATTTAAGAGATAGAAATTATAATTTGTAATCATGATAAATATTAATATATATAGAAGACCTAGGACTTGCTAACCAACCATCTTACTAGTCAGCACATATAAGCCATTAATAAGATTTGTTTGTTTCGTTGTTTTTTGTTCTTTTCTTTCTTCTTCTTCTTTTTTTGTTGGGGGGAGAGGGGGGGGGGGGTGGGGGGTGTTTAAAGGCTCACTTTTTCTAGGTACAAGTATACTTTACCCGGCTTACTATACTTTAAGCAAAATAAGCCAATGAAATAGACTTTGCAGTTGTAGAGACCCATAGAATTTCTCTACAGGCTTTAGATATATAGCTGAAATGGGATACAGGGTTATTAAGGACTTACTAATTGCCTTTAACATTTGTGCAAATGCAACTGAAATATACAGGTAGGCAGTGTTTCCCAGCCAAAGAGTCATTGCAAACATTGCACCAATTGGCACAACTGATGTTGCATATCTGAAAAATTGGAACTTTGTTAGACTTATGTGGAAAATTATTGAACAAGTATCCAGGCAAGGAAGAAATTTCTGCAAAATTTAAGTAACAAGGTGAATGAAAGTAGTACACTGAAATGTTTTATAAACATTTTCATTTTTAATAATATGGACAAGGTGACTCAAGAGTATATTTCAAGGAGGTCCACTGGGTACATTAGGGTTATTTCTAATACCAATATGATTACATTCTTAGATTGCAAAACATTTGGCTAATTAAACATACATTAGATAACGTGTATTACTAGTTATTTGTGAAGTAGGTTAAGCTTATGGAGTGAAGTTCCATTAGGTATATGCTGATATGCAAATTAAGGAAAATAACCTACAGTGGAAATATATATAACTCAGCTGCATCACTTAAACAAAACCCAGTTGCTATGCTACCACTGCTTCTCTTATGTGAATACTCAATTATTAACAGTGGAGAAAACAAACCCTCTTATGTGACTCAACTAGAATGCTACAACTCCTTCATTTCTATATTCTCTAGCATTTTGAAGACCTATGTATGTTGCTGCATCTTTCTCACTAATTTTGTTCCCCCAATATAAATCCCCTTTAAGTTGGGCTCTTTGTCCTTTACAATCCACTTCAACCTAGAGTCCGTTTTTAACCCAGTACACTTGATTTTTAATACCTTCCTAGCAAGGATGGGCTAAGCCAAAAAAATTACTCAAGGGGCCACACCAAATAAAACAAAAAAATTTTAAGTCAACAAATAAGAACCAATATATAAAATTATAGATCATATATGTCTTATACAACAAGATTCCAAATTATGTTACTTATTAAAAAAACAAAGAATCTTCCATATGTTATTGTTTCATATATAGTCGACTTCACACCAAATTAATCTTTTCATTTCTCAAGATATATATTTCCCTTTAAAAATTAGCTTAACTTAACAAAATTGTGTTCAATGTTCCCCATAATCTACTTATACTTCGAAACTTGAACAATAAACTTTATAAATAACTATATAGCCAACTTATACAATTTTGTGAAGAGTAAGATAATTTTAATTTATTATCATAATTAATGTTCTTCTAATATCTCAAATCAAGGCTTTTTGACAAAGGTATATCCCAATTTGCCAATTTATTTCCTATTCTTGTTAGTATCACTACAAGGATTGAAAAGTTGTAGCGGTGTGGCAGAGGCAAAGCCACATATACTTGCACCACTCAAACATTAATGAGATTTGGAGCTTTTTTACAACTGCACCTACTGAAAAAAATTTGTGGGTCAATTATCAGAACCTTTTGGTAAGATAAGATCCTACTGTAATTTTAAAAACATATACATATACTATAATATAAAAAGAATTATTAAATATGCATTTTTTAGATGTAGAGTCCCAATTCCTAAAACTAAACAAAGTTAGATTTTTTTTTTTTTTTTTTTCATAAAATGATCCCAAAAGATAAAACTTATCACCCAACTTTTCTCCTTCCTCACACTGTACCATATATCAAATAGTCAATCATCAAATTTTGTCAATCTAGTTGAACAAGAGTGTGTGTGTGTGTATGAGAGAGAGAGAGAGAGAGAGAGAATTAGAAAGAAAAGAAAGTAAAGGGAAAAGAAGGAAGAAGAAAAAATTGTGGAGGTAACTAACAAATTATTTAAACCCTAAAATTTATATTGAATTGTACTTATTTGATTGTTAGATTGTTTAGATTGAAATAATTATTTAATTGTTCAATTGTTTAAATTGAAATTGATTACACTAGGTCTTTTATTTATTTTTTTTTTATAATGAAAATTTTGAATTAATATCATATTGGCAAGTTTAGGAAAACTACTTATCAAAAAGTTTAGTTAAATTATTTTTTTGTTAATATGAACTTCTTGTTAGCTTGTTAAATAAAAGAAAATGAAAATTTATTCATAAAAGTGCTGAAATGAGATTAAATTATTATTTTGGAATAATTTGTGAATAAATTTCTTAAGACAAATCCAATAACATAACAAACACCACTTGGTCAAAAAACTTGTAATCACGGTACTAAAGTTCAAAGCAAAACCGCGTTGGAGTTGACTTGAAAACTCTTCCAGCATGCTCTGGGCTATGGACTAAAAACTTACATTGCCATCCCAATGATGGGGATAAAGTTAGAAGCATATATCTACAAGAGTCCTTGTCAACCTCTTAACCACAACTTTTCACAAAGAAAAACTGGTATATTTTCACGTAAATTCAATAGGGAATTGTTTATAGTATGGTATTCAACCATTGCCTTTTCTTTTTTCTTTTCTTTTTCCTCTTTGAAAATATGGAACAATATCAACTCCATGTATTTATTTAGTTCTTAGTTATAGTTTACACCCACTGGAGAAAAATCATGGCTCCACCACTGTGTAGTGGGACTTCCTATGGGTTGTTTGGTTGATGAGTTCAAATTTCATCTATTTAGCTCATCTAAAACCTATGGACCCATGCAGATGGTGGTTTAGGCATCAAGAATTTGTCAACTTTTAATCAGGCAGTATTGAGAAAGTATTTGAGCCATTATGCAGTAGAAAGAGAGGCTTTTTGGGGAGTGGCAGTTTGTGTGGAGATGGTGTTCTAATATGATTAATGGTCCATATGGGTAACCTTATTGGAATATATTAGAAAGGGTTGGGGAAGTTTTCTTGCTTTATTAGATTTGAAGTGAGTGATGGCACACGAATTTCTTTTTGGAATATGGTGCAGTGAGCAACCTTTGAAGGTGAATTTTCCGGAATTGTTCGATAAAGCTCGTCATAAGGAGTATCTGGAGGCAGATCATACAAACTTATTTAACGGTCACTTGCAATGGAACATTAAGGTTCATGAGGACTGTGCAGGATTGTGACCTTAAAGTTGTATCTTCTTTCTTAATCTTCTCTACTTAGTAAAGTTAAGGGGAGAACAAATTATATTGGATTCCTTCCAGAGATCGTACATTTGAGGTTAAAACATATTAATAATGGAACTTCTTTCCCTTGGAAGAGCATATGGAAGACTGAGGCCCCTTTGAGAGTAGCATTCTTTTCTTGGATGGCGACATTAGGTAAAATCCTAACGATGGATAATTTGAGGAAGAGATGACTCGTTCTGATGGATTGGTGATTCCATGCATCTCTTACTCCTCCATTCTCAAGTGTTAAGGAACTTTGGAATGTGATTTTATGCCTAATTGGAATACAGTGAGTCATGACAAGATGGGTGGTGAACACTTCATTTAGGGTGTCATACCCATGTCATACCCGTGTCATACCGGTCATTTTATGTTATAATTTTTTAGAAATTGTTTGTGTCGCTGTGTCATATCCATAACCATGTCTGTGTTCATGCTTCCTAAACACCATATGATTGGATAGCTTCTGCTATAACTACTTTTTTTTTCTAACTTGCTCGGTTGTTGTCAGCAGGCTTGGGAATAGCTATTTGAACAGCAACAGGAGCTGAATTTGGAGGTTTTGGGTTGACAGGAACTTTTTTTAATGGCGGAGGAGGTTGGGCTTGATGAAATATGTAGAAGAGGTAGAATCTGGGGTCTGGTTGTAGCATTTCAAGAACAACAAATATGCTGGAACTAAAGATAGAAGGAATAGGAGAAACAGAGGATGAGTTTATACACTACCAAACATTAAACAAAGCAGGCTGCAAAACTCAACTAAATAGGCATGACTTTAATTAAAGAGAGTTACAAGTTTTTTGCTTTATATACAAGAAGTCCTTATAAAAACTACTCTTAACCTTTAGATTAAGTAAGTCACAATCATATTCTCAGAAAAAGGCAGCTTTGGTCGTCATCGAAATGGTTATATTTGGTCCATCATTCCTCATTGCTTAATGTGGTGTCTTTGGAGGGAGAGAAATAGTAGATGTTTTGAAGATATTGAGAGATCTATTCCGGACCTCAAGCTACTCTTTTTTAGAACTTTAAGGGATTGGTTGTTTGCTTTGCAAAAACAATCATTCCCTTCTTTTATTGATTTCCTAGACTCTTGCATTTTTTGTATTTGATTTCTTATCCCTTCTTCACTCCCTGTGTACTAGGGTGTTCCTTTTTTTATATCAATATAATCTTATTACTTATCAAAAAAAAATATATATTCTCAGAAAAAGTAAGTCATAATCATACTTATATAACTATTCATTTTTTCTGATAAGTAATATATTATACAAAAAAGTGGCAGAAGGGGTGCAACCTTAGTACACGGAAGGTATACAAGAGAAACATATGGAACATTATTTTTAAGGCTTTTATTAATAACTAGTAAGGCACAAACAACTACCATGGACACTTCAACCCACACCACAAAGGTTTTCAACAGGCACAGGCCTTTTAATTGACAGAAGGCCCAAAGAACTAATCTTGGGCTCCCAAATGGAATGGTTCCTGTCCAGCCATGCTACAACTACTGCGCTGGAAAATATATATCGTATGATTGTAATGATGAGATCCTATCAGTCAAAGACAATCAACTTTAGGCCTTGGACCCTTAAGACAAATATTAACAATGTGCTAACACACTTTGTTTCATTTCCAGAAGAAAATGAGAGACCCTTAGATCTCTTAAAATCTCTTCTTTTTGCTACTTTGTTTCAGTGGGCTCCTATTTGGGGTTTTACGCAATGCATTTCCATTTCTGATTTCCTACAATATGTTCACTTTAGTTCTTAAACTATATGTATTTGACCATGTTCAGAGTGCGTGAACACGATGTTCATTTCTTTTAATAAAAGTCTTATTACCTATTGGTCCTATCCAAAAAAAATAAAATAAAATTCTATCTAAGTAATAGAGGCCTCAAATTAGTGATTCTTATCATCTTATATATAATAATCACATCAAACATTGCAACTTTTTAAAGATTCTAATGAGTTGACAAGTAACAACTTTGAAGATTTAAATAGATCAGATAGGAGTGTATCCATTTCTTTACTTACATGTCTGCTGTCATTCCTTCCTCAACCTTCATAATCTATAAGAAGAACAAAATACAGTAAAAACATTAGAGAAAAGGATATGATTGTCTCTCATAATATGTAGTAAATTAAATACCTTGAGAACTTTGGTGAGCATAAAACATAGGACTGATGAGAAGACCATGTGAAGTAGAGTCAATCCAAGAGGATAAGGGAAGTTTATTTCCTTAGATGACAAAACCCACTGCATTTCACAATTTCAATAAAATTTATATGTCAGCCATGTAGAGAAACCCTAGTAGAATCTTTGTGCAATATTAAATAGCCGTAATCCTGTAACAATAATACAAATCCCAACACACACACACACACTCATTAATGACCATAAAGATAGCAATGGAACAGAATACATCAGAAGAAAATTTATCACATGCTTCTGTTCATTCTTTTATGCTTAAAGTTGATTT
Source organism: Quercus robur (assembly GCF_932294415.1). Lineage (NCBI taxonomy): Eukaryota > Viridiplantae > Streptophyta > Magnoliopsida > Fagales > Fagaceae > Quercus > Quercus robur. Next base: position 20,782,959 of record NC_065537.1, read on the forward strand.
ATTATATATTTGTCCAGTCATTTTCTAATAATAAAACAAACTAATAACTTCTACACATATTAAAAGTCACCTATTGCTGGGCATTAATGTATCATATAATGCATGTACAACTAACAATCGTCCACCCAGGCTACATGACCAAAAGGCAAGCCTCTCATACTACACAACACATGATAAGGGTGTCTCATCTTGTCAAAATAGACAAGGCTCTAAATATATAAGGCCAAAATCTATTAAAATCAAGAGGCTTCTGTTGCTTTATCCTTGACCAGGCCGAGGGAAGGGGAAAGGAGGACGTGGGTTGTGATGTTCATCCGGGATGTAAATGTTTGGGAGGTGAGTTCTATGGATGATTTTTTGCTTTTTCTAGCGAATATTATCCCTTTAAATGAAAATGATGATCGATTGAGGTGGACTTTGAAGAACAATGGGAATTTTGACATTCACTCGTATTATAATGTTCTACAAAGCTCCTCCTCTATCACTTTTCCTTGGAAAGGTATTTGGGGAGCAAAGGCTCCTAGTTTCCTATTTTGTTTGGACTGCAGCTTCGAATAAGACACTCAATGGGGATAATATGACAAATAAGGGGTTTGATTTTGTTGATTGGTGCTGCATGTGTCGATATTGTGGGAAGACTGTGGACCATTTGTTAATCCATTGTGAGAAGGCTCAACAGTTATATTGTTTCTTCTTTCGATCTTTTGGGGTTTCTTGGGTCTTACTAAGAACGGTGTTCGATCTTATGTTAGGATGGAGGAATTGGCTGGGGAAACACTCGTCAAATATTTGGAATTTAGTACCTTTGTGTTTATTGTGGTGCATTTGGAGGGAATGTAATTGCCACACGTTTAAGGATGTGGAAAGTTCTGATGAACAGTTACTTGCTTCTTTTAGTGGTTATTGGTTTGATTGTTCTCGGGCTTGGGGACTCACCTATTGCGACTCCATCCCATTGTTCATTAGCTCTCTTCTTTTCTGTAATTAGTTTTCTGTTTTCTATTTTTTATTTCCTCTGCGTACTTATCTACTACTTTGTGCTTTTCACCGGAATCTTTAGAAATTAGTAATCTAACTACTAATACACAACCCAAATCAAACATCTATAGCTCCTTTCCATCTCTATCTATATCTTGTGCTCCATTCTAGGGCTTTTTCCTTTCTTTTCAATCACAAGACCCTTTGAAGCTAAGAAATAAGGATCCAAAGGTCTCTTATCGTCTAAATTCGAAAACAATAAAGGTTTCAATAAGAGTGTCATCATTATAAAAGACAAGAAATGCTCTCAATTCATCAAAATCTTTATCTATCAATTCAATAATTTACGCAGCGCATAAAACATAAGACTTATGAGAAGGCCATGCAAAGTAGATTCAAATTCAAGAGGATAAGGGAACTTTATTTCCTTAGATAACAAACTCACTGCATTTCACAATTTCAATATAATTATATTTCAGCCATGTAGAGCAACCCCAGTAAAATCTCTGTGCAATAAATATGTTCAAAACCCACTTCACATTTCACAAGCCCCATTGAAGAGCTAAGAAATAAGGATCCAAAAGTCTCTTATATTGTCTAAATTCTAAAACAACAAAGGCTTCGAACACGGATTATATAAAAGTGGTGTCATTATGGAACGCAAGAAATGCTCTCAATTCCTCAACATCTTTATCTATTAATTCAAAAATTTACACAAACGCATAAATCACAACACTGAACTGAACACCTTAATTCAGTCCAATAGGGAATAAACATAAATTGTGTAAGCATTTCCATTTCTTTCTATTAACCTCATCCAATCCAAAAACACAAACAAAATTGCAGTTCCTTCAGTGACTAAAACTAGGTTAATAATCAAAATTCAATTACGCAAAAATAGTAAAGAGCACTTTAAAAATAAAAATAAAAGTTGTAATATATAAGAGTGGTATCATTATGGAAGACAAGAAATGCACTTAATTCACCAACATATTTATCTATAAATTCAATAATCCACACAAAAACACATAAATCACAACGCTGAACTAAACACCTTCATTCCAATCCAATAGTGAATAAACATAAATTTTGTAACCATAATTCCTTTTCTTTCTCTCTAATTAATGTCACCAAATCCAAAAACACAAAAACAAAATTGCAGTTCCTTTTCAGTGACAAAAACTTGGTTAATAATCCAAAGCGCAATTACGCAAAAAACAAGAAGTAAGAGTAGTACCTTGTTGAAGAAAATCTGGCCGCTGGAGAGAGCGATGTAGAGAAGAAGATAAGCGTAAGTTAAAATATCGTCTTTGCAAAATGCTCTAAACCGATTCGCCATTGCAGAGAAAGAAGAAAAATCAACTGAAAGAAATCTCAAATTCTTTGTGGAGGTATTTCTAAAATACTAATGTATTTTATATTATGTGCCAGCTATGTAGACTTGATTTCTTTTGGGGTTGAAAAAACTAAAGTTGGTTCTGTGCTTTAACGTGAGTGAAGGGCGCGGAAGTCAGCAAATGGAGTAGAGAGTGTGGAAATGAAAGGTTTGAAGCAACCAGAGAAAAGTACTAATTGAAATGGTACCACAAAACACGCATCAAGTTTTGGTTTTGTTTCTCAAAAAAAAAAAAAAAAAAGTTTCGGTTTTGTTTGTTTGTTGATGTTGTTGTTGTTGTTTTTTTTTTTTTTTTTTTTTTTTGGAGAGTTTCAACATGTGGCGTTTCCTTCTTATAATAGCTTTTTATCGATTAAGACACCGATTAGTTTTTGATGTTGGCAGGGACTACATATCTCTCATTCAAGTATCAGAAACTTTATCAATTAAGTTAATTGAAATCCACAAGTTTTGGTTTGATTTGGTTTATGCCTTTAAACACTTTTTTTTTTTTTTTTTAAGGTATTAAGGGTTGAAGTTTTTTTTAATAACTCTATATATTTATATATTTATAGCTATAATAATTTTTTTTAATAATGTAAATGATAGACAATAAAGTAGTGTTACTTAAAATAAAGGTGAGAGCTAATAAGTAATAATAACTTCATAACTTAACAATTATGAAATTTTTTTGTAAAAAAAATATTGTTAACATAATATTATTTATGTTATCTAAATAACTTGAAAAAAAAATACAGTAATAACAATAATAATTATAATTATAACTTCAGGACAAAATTCATAAATTCCTTACCATTTATGGATGATAGCATGTCCGTTATCATAATTTTTAAGATATGTAAAATTTAAAGGGTATCCATTAGGAATTAATTTGGTCAGAGTAGCTATTAAAACATTTTAAAGAGGTGTAAAATTTAAAGGGTATCCATTAGGATTTTATTTGGTAAGTGTATCCATTAAAACTTTCAAGCACACAATATATTTTGGGAATACAATAAAGGTTTTAGTGGTGTTGATACCCATTTTTGCAAATCCATATCCAAAAGCCCATGAGCAAGAAAGCCCAATGAAAAGCAAGGCCTAAAGGCCCACCAAGAAGACCAAAGAGCAAGAGAGGTCCAAAGAAACAAATGCAAGGGAAAGCGATTTGCAGCAGAATACAAATCTGTCGCAGAATACAGCTTTGCCACAGAATACAGTTTTGCCGCAGAATACAGTTCTCTGGCAAAATGGATTCGACAGATAAAGACAAATTGGGCCCAAGACCCTTTTGATCCAGTCAACATTATTTGGCCCATAAAGGCCCATATCTTTTTGTATAAAAGATAGACGTGAAAACTAATATGAAAAAGCACGGTGAAAGAAACAAAGAACAGCAGGAAGTGTTAGTAGCAGAAACACGTAAAGGAAGAGTCAAACCAAAGGAAATGACAAAACACAGCATGAAACGCGTGAAGAAATAATACAGCCACGCAGCAGAACAAAACAAAGCTAATCTGCTACGGCAGAAACGGCATGGGAGACAAACACAGAAGAGCCGGGACACCACTAACCTATACCCAGCCAATACAAGGGAAGTGGGCCCATGGTCAAAGAAATTCAGAGGGTGTGGTTTGGTGGTGGGGGGAAAAGGGGGTCTATATTTGGTTTCCTGCCGTGACTTCTTTTGGGAATATATCGTGCTGGGATAATATCTTACCCAAAAGAAGTAATAAATGGTTGGGACCATCTGATGCATGTCATAGAGCTAGGTAGTGAGGTAGCCTAATCCTTATTGGTTAGTCACCTAGAGGTAGAGGTATACAGCAAGAATAAACAAAATGGAATTTTGTCTTGAAATGAGTAGTGGTGCAGCAAACATGTATTGAGCAATGGTAGGGGCAACCAATGGATGGGTAGGTAATTTTGAAAGGATGCCCACAACAAACCAAAAACAGTTGGTGAAGCCCTAAGAGTAAAAGGGAGAAATCCCACTGAAGCAGTTTGCTATAAAAGGAAGAGGTAACCATGGTAGAAAAGGGAAGGAAAAACAAGGGAAGAGAGAAAAACACTGAAAGAAGGAGACCCAATAGAAGGAAGCACTTAAGGGGAAAAACCTATGGTAAGAGAGTAGTAAGCACCCAGAAAGAGATACCCAGGAAAAGGAAAGACCAAAAAGGGGAACAACTCACGGTAGGAGAGAAATAAGAAACTAAAAGTAAAAAAAAGAACGGAGAGAAAGAAAGAAAGTAGTAAAACAAAGAAAGAAAATACGGCAGGAATAGGACAATGCATCAATAGACCATCTTTTCCCTCCCTCTTAGCAAACCCACTCTTTGATGTTCCCAAAAGTAATAGCTAGTAGCCATTTAGGCCTATTCTCCAAAATGCACAACTTTGATGGCAAAAGCCTATGACAAGTTTGTTTAAGTTGGGGTTTGGGTTCTTTCTTGGTTTACTTATCCTATGGGAAGATTCAATACTTGATTTTGATTGCAAATATATTTGATTTCTCTCATTATAAATTATATCTGCTGTATTTAGTCATTCTGCCGTAACACGTTTTTATCACGTTTGCTGCATCAGTGGTCCTGCTGTGGTATCTTTACTTTTTGTACTAGTTATTCTGCTGTAGCACATTTCATTATATTTACTATGTTAGCTATTATACTAGCTAAACCTTTTCTGCGGAAGCTTTCTTCTTTATTTGTTATTACGTATTTTACTTTTGACACAAACTAATCATTATCCTGCCATAAATATATATATACATATATCTTGTTTCTCATGTTCCGCAAAATATATTTTATATATGTATATGTGAATACATATAAGTATATACACTCATATATGTATGTATATATTTAAGAATATGCTAACCCATTTAAACTAACATTTGTTTGATGAGTATTTTTTTTGGGTTTTAGATTTGTTTATGTGCAGGAAGTAGAAAAGTATTTCTGCAGTAAAAAACGAAGAGTAGTCATTCACATTGCAAAAGGCTTTAAAGCACAGCAGACAGCTTTAATGCTCAGTAGACAGTTTTATTGCACAGCAGAAGGCTTTACAGTAAAAAGCTTTAATGCATAGCAGACAACTTCAATGCACATCAGAAAGTTTTACTGCACAACAGGAAACTTTATTGCACAACAAAAAGTTTTGTTACATAGTAGAAAAGTCAGTTCCTTGGCAGAAACTGGAGAAAAGTTCCTTTTGCGGTGGAAACTGAAGAAAAGTTCCTTTTGCAGCAGAAACTGGAGAAAAGTTCCTTCTGTGGCAGAAACAGAGGATAAGCACCACGTTCTGCTCGCTATAAGTGTGCTCCTGGCAAATGAGGCATAGTTTGTGCACAAGTCGGACCAAATTAAGTTGCAATTAGACCGGTTTCAACTCCCTTACTCAGAATAGTTGGGCCCAATACTGCAGGAGATAGCCCAACCTGATACAACCAAAAAGGCCCTCTACAAGTGGTGATTGGGTATTTAGTAATAGATTATTTTAAGAAGGTTTTGATACCACTTTTTTTTTAGAGATATAAAAAGCTATCAAAAAATTAGTTTTTCTTTTTCTTTTTTCATAAAAAGTTTTTAAAAATATTTCATAAACCAATATTTTTAGGACGTCCATTAACTTTTCCCTACAATAAGTATATACCCTCCTCTCACATCGTTAAGAGTGACAAAATCCAACACAATACGATACACACAACTGACTCATTCAATAAACATGTTGTGTTTGTGTCTAACTCACGTAACCTATCTAACCCATTTAAATTAATATTATTTTACCAATATACCCTTCAAAACTGTAGGGATATAAACATATTTTCTTTCCAAGTTGCATTCTCCCAAGCCACAACTGACTCATTCAATAAACATGTTGTGTTTGTGTCTAACTCACGAAACCTATCTAACCCATTTAACTTAATATTATTTTACCAATATGCCCTTCAAAACTGTAGGGATATAAACTTATTTTCTTTCCAAGTTGCATTCTCCCAAGCCCTATGGCCGCCTCTCATTCTTAAACCTCAATCTCACCTTATTTTCTAAGCCATCGTCACCCTTTTGTCACTGTGGTGCAAAGCCACTGTCGCCCTTTTCCTTCACTTCTCTCTATCACTCAAAGCCCTAGTTGCAATCGTCCTTTACTTTCATCTTTAAACTCTCTGCCACCATCGCGTCATCATTGTTGTCTTTTAATTTTACTTTTACCTTTATTTATTTATTTTTTTTTATGAGAACTTTTACCTTTATTTGTTTTCCTTAAATTAATTACTCAGATCTGACATTAATTATTATGGTTTATTTTGTTTGACATATTGTAATTGATTATTTGTGATATTAAGATATACTTTAATTTTGAATGATTATTTGTAATTTCAGTTACACTGTTAGTTTTGAATTATATATTTTTTTTAAAAAAAATTATTTGTTTGGTTTTTCATAATTCAGATCAATTGAATTAATACTAAAATTTGTATTTTTTTTTTTTCTTTTTGATAAAATTTGATAAACAGGTTGATATGACTAACCCATTTAATAAACAAGTCGTGTTAGGATTAAGGAATCCTAACCCGTTTAATAAACATGTTGAGTCAATGTCAATTCGTATAGTCGAATACTTATAAGTTGACATGATGAATTGTCACCCTTACACATAATAATTTGTGCCATTAATAATATGGGTAATTACACTAAACTCACCTGTGGTTTGGGCAAAAATCACTTTGTCTATCCGTGGTTTGAAAAGTATCACTTAACACACCTGAGGTATATTCTGTTTGTTTTCCATAACCCACCTCTGTTAAAATCAGGGGTAAATATGTATTTTTACTCAAATTTTATGTCTCTCTCCTCCCAAAACAAAAAATAGCACAAAAATGCAAGAGAAACAATATCAAAAAGTGGTATTGGTTTCTCTCTCAATTCACATAAATCTTGAACATGAAGAACATACCCAAAAAAATAAAACCCAGATCAACCTACACAAACCAAGATTGGCCAAGGTTATCGTCTCATCTCCATTGAGTAGACCCCTGATGGAGGCCTTGTGGGCCACCTTGTTGTCATCAAGAACAACAATGGCTACGGCCCTGATATGCCTCACTCGCAACTCTTTTTCAAGTATGTTATCCCCTACTTCTCTTCCTCTGGTTCTCTTATTTTTGAAAATGCACCTCTCAGCCGTTTGATGTTTCTTGATTTTTGTACAAGCATGAGACACAAGATCGATTAAGGGTCCATATTACTGATGCAAAGAAGCAGAGGTGGGAGGTACCGTACAGTATATTGCCTAGGGAGCAACCACTGCCATTAAAGCAGACGATTGGGAGGTCAAGGAAGAGCCCAGTAACAGTGTCTGAGTACTCAAGCTCTGAGCTCATTTTTACCTACACCTCAGACCCATTTGGGTTCGCTGTGAAGAGAAAATCAAATGGGCAAACCCTCTTCAATTCAAGCTCAGATAAATCAGACCCATTTGGCAATTTGGTGTTTAAAGACAAAAATTCAAGAATAGTTTGAAAAAAAGAACGAAGAAATTAAGAGAATCTAAAATGGTAATGTGTAGAGAGAGGAGTGGAACTAACCAGATTTGACATCTTGATGAGGCCTTCGAGGCGAGAGTCGTTCTTGATGTTGAGGTGGTGGAACTGGATGCGATCGAACCAAGGGTGAGTGCTCGCAGGCTCAAGAAGGTGCTTGATCTTGTCGCTACATACATCGAGAGCCAACACCTTGTGCGGTGTCTCCGCCATAAGCTTTTCGTAGAGGTGGGAGCCAATGAAACCACCAAATATTAATTTTCCCAAAACCCTCCCTTTTGATCTTGTTTCTCTTGCATTTTTGTGCTATTTTTTGTTTTGGGAGGAGAGAGACATAAAATTTGAACAAAAATACCTATTTACCCCTGATTTTAACTGGGATACGTTATTGAAAACAAACAGACCATACCTCAGGTGGGTTAAGTGATACTTTTCAAATCATGGGTGGGTAAAGTCATTTTTGCCCAAACTACAGGTGGTTTATATGTCATTACCCCTTAATAATATTATATAATTTTCTTAGTATAATACATGAAAGAAAACAGGTACATTATCAAGGATTTTAATAAGTTCTCATAAAATCTCACCAAGAATTTTATATGTGTAATTATTATGATACTCATATATAGATTTTTGACCCGTTCGGTTTTTTAATGATATGGATATGCTAATGGTCATACGGTCTAGTGACATTTATTCCCCTTAAGAAAACAAAAGTGACCTTTATTCCGATTGTAGGATTTAAATATGTAATGAAATCCTCTTATTTACACTTGAAATAAAATAAAATAAAATAATTGCCTAGACAAAATAGATAATTATTCTCTGAATCGATTACATCATCATCACCTAATTCGGATTCCATTATACATTATAAAATCAATTTGCTTTTAGTGTTACATGTTTTGACAGTTGAACTGGACTTAAGATCTCCAATTATTTTAATTACTAGTTATTAACCTGCACAATACAAAAGGAAGTCTATTAATAAATATTTGTACATATGTATTCATAAATAAAAAAGTTGAATCACAAGATTTATAGAAAGATGCAAATAACTGTAAAGTGGTGGGCTGTGCTAGTGGTGTTGGGCTGCTTTCTGCTGCACTAGGCCCAAGTTTTTCTGGATAAGGGAGTTGGGACCAGTCCAGCTGCAACTCAATTTGGTCCGGTTTGTGCGCAAACTATGCCTAGTTTGCCAGAAACGTGCTTGCGGCAGGCAGAGCTGTTTCAGACAAGTTGTGGCAGACAGACATAATAATAAAAATAAAATATCTGGCTACTTAGTAAGAAATGACCAAATGATCCCTAAACACAATCACAGTAATAATAATAACTTTTACAGAAAGAAAAGAACAGAACAAAAGAGAGTAAATAGTAATATGTATGGGTTAATCAGAAGATGAAGAAATCAACTTAAATCTGGTCCATGGGAGCAAAACCAGAGAGGAAAGAACGTTCCTTCTCAATGCAATTAATCTCTCAAGAGCAGTCCTACTGTGGAGATTAACTACCCTGAGGGAAAATGACCTAAATGGTTGATGCATAAAGGCCCCTTTTGGTTATAACAGAGAGCAGGATTTCGTGAGGGAGAGAGCGAATCAATCTACCGGTACATGCCTGCCATTCTAATTCTCACTTTATTTTCTTTCTGGTTGTTTTCTTTCTTCCCCTCCCACTCGTTTCTTTTCTATTTTTTGGTCACTCTTTTCGAATTCCTATTTCTTAGTTATGGTTCCCGTTGTTACACCGTTTTTTGTTCACGGCAAGATCCTCTTTTTATAGTGCCTGTCGTGACCGGATTTTACTGTTTTAGCCCTTAACCTCCTTTGTCTGGTCTGGGTGTACTAGCCGACCACCACTGATTTGTCTGTGTGCCACCCCCCATCACTAGACAAAGAAGGGTATTTTGTTTGTTTGTCTACTGTGGCACCCTTTCCTGCTATAGTCTGGGTTCTTTCTCTCTCCCTATTCCTCATAGCATGCACCTAGTGGTTCCAATTCAGCTTACTTCTTTTGGGTAGTAAGTCAACCCAGCAAGACACTTCCCCGAAAGAACCTGAGCCGGAACCTCAAAAATAGATTTTTCCCCTCTCCCCACTACCAAGCCATGCCCTCTGAATCTCTGACCCCTGACCTCACCATGCCCTGTATTGGTTAGGTACAGGTTGGTGGTGCCTGGGCCTTGTGCGTGCCTTCCTTCCATATGTGTCCAAAATCTGTCTGCTGTTCATTTGTCTGTCGTGGTCTGGAGGCTTGCCTGCATAGCCTGCCGTCCATTTTCTTTGACCTTTTATGTGAGCTGCTTTTCGATTTCCCGCTCCCTTGAGGAGCTAGGCTTTATTTGATACTGGGTTTTACATTTCTTTCGACCCATTTCTTGATTACCTTCATTTCTTGTCATATTACTCTATCACTCCTGCTGCAATGACTCAATCTTACTAGGCCTCTTTGGGCCAACCGTTTACTCTTTCCCCCAGTGGCTTTGTATGACCATTGGTTTTCCTACTTATGGACTCCTGTATCCTTTTGGGCATCCTTGGCCCACTTGCTTTTTTTGGACTTCCTTGGCCCTTTTACTAACTCTGCATTCCCATGGGCTTTTACTAACTTCATTGGGCTTCCCTGACCTAATTACTTTATTCTCATCCTTGGGGTTCATGGGCCTGCCATTAACCCCTTACTTTCTTTGTTTGCATTGCTTTAGGCCTGTAGTGGCTCTTTCTCACTTTTCTACATCATATACTGCCCATGGGTATGCTATTTCTCTCTTTCCGGGCTTCTTTAAGCCCATTTGCCTCTTCAAGGCCCATTTGTTTATTTCATGGGCCTGTGATCCATTATTCTTGCCGCTTGGGCCTAATGGTTTTGCCATCTGTTTGCCAATTCTTTGCTACCTTTGTTGTTGGGCTTTCTTCTTCCTACTTGGATTCTCACAAATGACCCTCAACATTTAGCCCCCTGAACATATGAAGCATTCTTGCGGTTCATATGTGAATAAAAGACCTTTTTGTCCTTTCTTCCTCTCTTCTTTCTTTTCCTTCGCAAGCCTTTTTAAACAGTGGACCCCTCCTCATATATATATATTTTTTCTTTTCCTGCTGTGAACAGTGTTGTCTCTTCGAATTTCCCAGTTTGGCAGTTATTTTTAAGCATAGCCGCCGCTTCATTAATTTCATCCCATTCTGATGGCTGACCCGTCGCCTTCCTTCGTGCCGTTATTAATGACCTGGGTATTTAAAGAGAAGTCCCTCTGCACTTTAAACACAAACTTCTTCTTTTCCAAGAACACATTCTCTTCGTCTCCCTTTCTTCACCGTCCTTTTCTTCTTAAACACTCATACCCATCTACTCCGATCAAGCCCTCTTACCATGGGGCCGATGAAAAGTCAAGGCTCTTCCCACCGTAAAGGGAAAGAAGTCGCTTTTGACCCTCCCGCTATACCTGATGTAGGCGAGGAGGTAGAGTATTCTGAGTTAGAGCATTCCGTTGGGGAAGAGACACAGCGCAACCCCGATAGTGAATGCGCCCTTTTGATCGATCCATGGTACAAAGTCCACCCTCATTTCCCAAAGATTCCCGGCGACTATGCACCGCCACCGCCAGGTCGCATGTGGCTCGCCCTTTGCCGGCGAAACCCCGATGTCTCTTGGGCCCCGTTGGCCTCCTTAATCCCTGATCTAGCCATTCGCCAAGGCATTTCACTCCCTGTGCCCATCTACTTCGAATTTGGGTTGGGTACTGCTTTGGGTTGGAGAGAATGGGTAGATAATGAGTTATCTGATGTGGGTTTCATGGGGTTGTTGCAATGAGCCGGTGTCCTGAAAGCCATCGTTTCATCTCGCTGCTTGTCCAACTTCCGGGACCTCTACAACCTTCGCCACTTGGTCCGACGGTGGTGTACCACCACCCATACCTTCTTTTTCTCCTGCGGCGAACTCATCGTTACCCTCGAAGACGTGGCCAATCAGTTACTTCTGCCTATGCTTGGCGATGCCGATCTTGCCACTCTAGAATTTTCTCCGGAAGAAGAGGCTATTGAGACGAATTGAAGAAGAGGATGGCTGGGAATGCCAAACTGTCATACTGGGTTAGTTCTTCTTCTAAATTTTCTGTAGCTACTCGCCGCGCGGCTTTTGTTGCTCTTTGTAAATTTGTTTTTGGGTCCCACCCCCAGTATGCCAAAAGCCCTTATACTTTCATTTAGCCATCAAAATATCTGCCGGGGTGAGCCCACCGTTGGCCCATATGTTCTTGGGGCATCTATATGTCTAGTTAGACATCCTACGGAGTGATGAGAGTCAGGCAAGATCCTGTCACATAGTTACCTCCTCCGTCCACTGTACTATTTTGCAACAGTTGTTATTCGAGCATTGCACCCAATATTTGGTAAAGTGTAGACTTGCTCGCTTTGCTAGAGAGAAGTACCACTCATGTCCAAGGGTAATTACTGATTTCTGCGGCAAATTTGAGTCTGATTTTCCGCTGGCTTTCCGTTGATCTGGCTTGAAGCCTATTGGTTATTCTATTGTTGAGTCTTTTGATGAAGGTGTTGGTTTTTCTTAGAGGGCTTATAGAAATTTGGGTGTAAATTACACATGCATAGATTCTGCCATGGGTTTGTTTGTCAATACTGTTGGGACTACTACTCCCTTGGTTGGTTTTAACGAGACAGGGATCACTTATTTGGCGGCCACTAACACCGGATGGTTGCCTTACTTAGCCGATGAAGGCCTCAGGTTCGTTCATTATCCTGCTAACCGAGTAAGAAGACAGTTTGAGTTAGATCAGGACATTCCCAATGATATTTTCTTCCTTATGGAGTCTCTTACTTCGGTTCGTCCCTTTCTGCGGCATACTGCCTTTGAATTCTAGAGACAGCGTTTCAGTGCAGTTACAGTTCCTGGTTCATTGAGGGAGGGCCTTTGTACTCCTCCCATGCACGGGTATTGGCAAGCGGTGATGACTTCATTCAAGAAAGAGCTGGTGGGTAGCCGCGGTTTCTCTTTTATTCCCTCTGATGGGCTCAGTATGGTCATTTCAATTAACCCTTGCTTGCTCCTACCTTCCAAGTATGTGTTGGCATATGCCAGGAAACAGAGCTGGTCAGCCATCTTCAAATGGGATGAGGAGAAAGAGGGGTGGTATTGGCATGCCGGCGATTATCCTCCAGGTTGGGAGAAGAAGGTTAAAGTGACAAACGTTTTTGCACCAAGTAAGAAAGCCCCTACCAAGTTTAAATCTGCTTGTAAATCCAAGCCTGCTACTCCACTGCCACCTACAGGTGCTCCCCTTGCCAACAGAACTCGAGGCAGCAAAAGGAAGACAACTCCTCATCTCGTGCTTGCTGTTGAGTAGAGGGTAAGTTATCTTTTAAAATACCTTTTGACTTTCTTGTGGCTAACCTTGCTAACTCCTTTTTTTTTTTTTTTTTTTTTTTTTTTGGTCTAAGCACAAGGAGGACTCGTCAGTCACCCGTCCCACTTTACTTGATGAGCCCGGGTCTGAGGTACATCTCTTTTCTTCTCTTCCTTTTCTTTTCTTCGCACATGCTTCCTCTGCCACATGTCTTTTGTCTGCGTCATGTAGTTAACAGTTCCTTTGGTCTTCACATCCGTATTTATATTCTTTTTTTTAGGAGGTGCCCGAACCTCTCTCCGTATATCGTCCTACTGCCGAGGAGATCTCTGCCTCCATGGGTGTACCCATGGAAGGCTTTTTTGATGGGACCGATGTGGCATTTGCAACACCTACTCCTTCTACCGCTGCGCATGAGGTTCCTGCCAAAACTCCTACCCCTCCCATCGAGCCGGTACCCAGAGAAGAGGGTACTCATACTGAGGGGGTTGGTGAGACCACACCTCTTTTCACCGAGACACCTGCTCCTTCAGAGAGAGCCATTTCTCCTGCTGCCGTTCAGACCAAGACTGCTTCCCCTGTTCTGCCACTTGTTATTTCCACCAATGACCCCTTCGCAGCTTTGTCCCAGGCTGCGAAGGACGGTTCTTTTCTGGTTGTTACTCCTTCCTCCATTCCCAGTTCCGCTACACGTGGTCCTGACACAGACTTATCATCTGAGGGGTCTGATGACATTCTTGAGGATCCTGATGATGCGCCTATCCAAAAGAAGAGGATTTCTGATTCTGACGAAGAGGAGAGTGCTCCACCCGAGCCTGAGTTTATGGGTATGTGTCTTCTCTTCTTTTCTGCTAAGTTCACTTTTTTTTTCTTCTTGTATGCATTTGCATTGCTCGTTGCTCCCTTTCATCTATATGCCTATCTCCCCTTTTGCAGAGACTTTTGAGGGGCCAGGAGTTGCAACAGACGTAGGGATGCCTGCTCCTGCCATACCTGTAGCGCCCATTCTTTCCGCACCTTCTGCACCTGTTTCTGCCGTACCCACTCACCTGTTTTTGCCGTACCTACGGTGCTTGTTTCTGCCGTACTCGCAGCCCCCATTCCTGCTGGCCCTGGTAAGTTTCCTTTCCCCTTTCCCTTCTCTTTCATTTTTCTTTGTGAGTCTTTTCTTCCTAGATCATGGCTTCTCATTTTGCCTTGTGTTTTCTTAATAGGTCCACTTCCTACTGCCCCTTTCCAGTTTGAGGTGGGCAGCAGTTCTGCCACCATCCCAGACCCTGCGAATGAAGCTACAGCCTTCTTCGCCCACTTTGATTAGCCTAAAGTTAATAACCTTGGCCCTGCAGACTTCTGGGCTTCTGGGCCTCCTTACGTGGATTTTCATGGCTTCCGAGTCCCCAAGGATTGTGTTTCCCACTTGGTGCTGGTCTACAGTAGTCGTGGTGATTTTATGCAGGGATTCTGTCTTGGCTGTTCTGCCAGGGAGCACTTCTTAAAGATGTTGGGGAGCGTGATGAACGACATTGAGCACAGCTTTGTTGACACCATCTCCACCAAGAGGATCCTGCAGTGGAGAGCCGTGATTCAAAAGCTTATCAGTGTGGGTTTCGCTGTGGGGTTTGTTCTGGATCATCTCCGTGAGGTTGCCTGAGCCTTTTTACGAGGAGAGTTCAGCCAGCTGTTGATGCTATTGATACCCGGATTGAGATTCTGAAGAAGGAGGTGGCAGACTTGGAGGGCCGTCGCGAGCGCCTTCTTTTTAGCATTGGTGGGCCTAGCGTTTTGGAGATCAGACTCTCATTTCCGGACTCCGTTGATGATGATATAGTTCCCTTCTTTTTTGTTTTCCTTCTTTTATTACTTCATCTAGAACACTTATATGTTTCCTATAGCACTTATTTGGTGTGTGTTTGCCATAGTTTGGGTTTGTAATTATGATGCTACACTCTGCTTCTACTTTTACTGTTGCTATGACATAGAGTGCTAATACTTCGTACTTTTTCATTTCATATTCATGAAAGCACGTTACAATTTTGTCTTGTGACATAGTCACTTGAAGGAAAGAAAAGGTAAAGGAAACATAAAGGCTTTTAACAAGACAAAAGAAAGGGACAACCACCTAACTCTTTTCCTTAGGCATAATAAAGTTTCAGTCACTTCCCATTGATGGGATCCATTAAGTCTCTACCATCCATTTGAGTCAGACGGTAATATCCACTTTGATGCGCTTCCCTTATCACAAGGGGTCTTTCCCACTTCGGTGCAAACTTAGATGGTCCTGCCATGCCTCGCCTGACATAGTCTGCTACCTTTAACATAAGTTGTCCTTCTACGAACACTTTCTCTTTGGTCATCCTGCCATAGGCTTCAGTCATCTTTTGTCTGTATCTACGGCTGTGCTCTTGGACTTTTTCTCTCTTTTCATCAAGTCCTTCTAAATCTTCGCACATTTCTGCCGCAAAGACTTCTCCTTCCTTTTCTTTTTCTTGCATCTGCATGACTCTCAGGGACAGAGTCATTATTTCTGCTGGGCTTACTACCTCAGTTCCGTAGACTAAAGAAAAAGGTGAGAAGCCTGTGGCTGACTTTGGTGAATTTCTATAAACCCAAAGAGCGTCTGGCAGGTGCGTCGCCTATCCTCCCGTATACTCTTGGCTCATCTTACTGATAATCTTTATGAGAGTTTTGTTTGTTGTTTCTGCTTGCCCATTCCCTTGAGGGTAATAAGGCGATGACCGGTGGTGCTTGACTTGGTAGAACTCTAGCATCTTCCTTACATCACTGTTGACAAATGGTGTGCCATTGTCACTGATGATCTTGTGGGGCACCCCAAACCTTACAATTATATTTTCTTTGATGAAATTTGTCACTGCTCCTCCTGTGGTCTTACGGAGTGGTACTGCCTCTGCCCACTTAGTAAAATACTCTATAGCCACTAATATCCATATGTATCCACGTGATGGTGGGTTAACTAGTCCCACTAAATCTAGCCTCTAAGTGTGGAAGGGCCATGGGGTGACCATGCTATGTAAATTCTGTGGATGGGTGTGAATCAAGTTGGCTTGTACTTGACAACTGTGGCACGTTTTCACAAATTCTGCTGTATCTCTTTTCATGGTAGGCCAATAGTAGCCCATCTGCAGCAAGCATCTGTAGAGCTTTTTCTTCCCCTGGTGTTCCCTACATTCTCCTGAATGTACTTCTTTTATCATTTCTTTTGCTTCTTCAGGGCCCAAACACCTCAAAGGGTCCCCATCGTACCCTTTTTTGAAAATGACCATATTATGCAAAAAGTAACGTGTTGCCAACCTCTTAAGCTTGTATCTTTCACTATGCTTTTGTGGCAGGATGCCTTCTGTTAGGTACTGTATGAAAGGGCTTCTCCAATCTTCGCTGATGAACACATCGAAACTTTCATCTCTATTTGCCGCAAGCTGGCAGGTCCCACACTGGGTTTGGACTTGATCTGCATATTTACCCATACTTAGCCAGTAGAAGCCTGTACTTTGAAGTCTACGGTAAAGGCTGACCTCCCCGCAAGATCCGCAAGTCTTGTCGTGTACTTCTTTCAATTTTCTCTGGGCCTCCTCCTGCCCCACGCATCTGAACAAGACCCCACCTGGCATCCTGCGGTACAACTCTTCTCTCACCAGGGCGTAGTCTTTTAGTATTTTTAATTCTGCGGCATCTTCTCCCCTCATCAAGACTTCCCTTATGGGGATCCGCCAATCCCCTTTGCACTGTTCCTCTCGGAACCTTTCCTTCAACACCTCAATGATGAATTCTTCCCTTTTGCTGACTTCTATCCTAGTGCTATCCCCTTCGAAAATTATTTGTGACCCTAGTGCGGCTAATGCGTTCGCAAACCGGTTTTCATTCCTTAGAGCATGCTCTATTTCGAAAGTTGAAAATTTTTCTTCCATCCTCTGGGCCATTGCTCTGTATGGGGCTAGACTAGGCTCTTTTAAGGAGAAGCTTCCCTTGGTCTGGTAGACGACTAGGTTCGAATCTCCTAATACTCTCAAATGTTTGATTCTCATTTCGAGAGCCGTGGCTAGCCCAGTTAGGTAGGCTTCGTATTTTGTGGTATTGTTTGAACATGGGAATTCTAGTTTGAACGATAGCGCCACTGCCTTGTCTTCTTCATGGTACAAAACTACTCCCACCCCTCTAAACTGGGTAGTAGAAGACCCATCAAATTCCATTACCCATTGTTCTCTGACCTCTTCTGTCATGGCTACTTCCCCTAGAACTTCATCATCCAGCGGGAATTCTTCTTCTCCTGGAAACTGTGCTAATAGATCCTCTATAGCCTGGCTTTTCACCGCCCTAGGTGTCCCCATTCTCAAGTCGTACTGTGACAATTGCAACAACCACTGGGATATTCTGCCAGAGAGGATCTGTTGTTGTAACAAAGCTTTGATAGCATGGGACTTGGTCATCAACCATACTTCGTAGGCCAAGAAATAATGGCGCAACCTCTACGAAGCATATACAATGGCCAGGCATGCCCTCTCCGCCCTTGGATAACGAGTTTCTGCATCTTTTAAGGCACAACTGATGTAGTACACTGGCTGCTCAATGCCACCTCCATCCTCTTGGGCGATTAATGCACCAATGGCATATGAGTTGGTGGCTAAGTAAAGTAGCAATGGTTTTTTATGGATAGGGGCCTGCACCGTGGGGAGGTTTATCATTATCTACTGTAGCCTTTTGAAGGCCGTCTGCTATGCTTCCCCCCACTCAAAACTTTACCCCTTCTTGAGCAACTTGGTGAAAGCAGAAGTGATTGATGCCAACCCAGGGATGAATCTCCGGATATATGAGACTTTTCCTAAGAAACTCTTAAATTCTTTTACCGTGACCGGAGGTCTCATAGTTACTATAGTCGTGGCTTTGGCCAGGTCCACATCTATCCCCTTGTTGTGAACCAGGAAACCCAAGAATTTCCCAGAGGACACCCCAAATGCGCACTTGAGGGGGTTCATTCTTAACTTTAAGGCTCTGCATCTTTCGAATACCATTTTCAACACGTAGAAGTACTCTTCTCTCCTCTTTGATTTAACCATTATGTCATCCACATAGTCCTCTAGTTCCTGGTGCATCATGTCGTGAAATATGACCGTCATTGCTCGTTGATAAGTTGCACTTGCATTTTTTAACCCGAAGGGCATCACAGTGTAGTAGAAATTGCCCATAAGTGTTCTGAAAGCAGTTTTCTCCGCATCCTTTGGTGCCATCCTGATCTGATTGTATCTACTGAACCCATCCATGAACGAAAACATGGCGCTTCCTGCCGTAGAATCTATTAGTAAATTCATGTTTAGCAATGGGAACTCGTCCTTTGGACAGGCTTTGTTGAGATTTCTGAAATTTACACAACATCTTATCTGGCCGTTCTTCTTCTTTACTGGTACTATGTTGGATAGCTAGCGAGGATATTGAATAGGCTTGATGAATCCTGCAACTAGCAATTTCTGTACTTCTTTGACTGTCTGCCTTTCTATTTTTGTGTGAGATATCCTGGTAGGCTGGGCCACTGGCTTGGCCTCTGGGTTTACATTTAATGTATGCGCAACTAGCCCAGGGTCTAATCCTGGCATTTCACTGTAGTCCCACGGGAAAACGTCTTTGAACTCTTTCAACAGTAGTACCAGTTCTGACTTCTCCTTTTTTGTCAAACTTGCACTAATTGAGATAGGCCTTGGTTCTTGTGAACCAGACCCTAGGTCAACTTCTTTCAATTCTTCTTTTGCCACAACATGTGCATCTTTTTCTGCCACAACTTCCCTGTCATTTTCTTCCTCTTTTCCTAAATTTTCTTGAGCGACACAACACGCTAAACTCCCGTGCTGCCATTCTTAGGTGGGGCCCGCTTGCATCTCATTCGTGGGCCCCACGTGCCTTCATAACTTATACACAGTCCTGCCATCAAGGCCTCGAACCCTGATGCATTGGGGTGTGTTATCTGATTCTACGGCAAGTGCTTCTTTTCTTTTCTTCTTTCATGCCAGCAACTCTCTTAGATCAGGTTTTGGGTCACTTTGGACGTCTTCCCACTTAGGTACGAAGGTCCTTCATGGCTTTGAAACTGAGCTTTCCCCAAATGGAGCCCATTGGTCGTAAAACATAGTTTCCACTAGGTGAGCTTCTGCTTGCTCGAATGGCGAGGGGTTTGCAGCTATACGTATCATCTTGCCATTCAATCTCCCTTTCACACACTGGTGATAAGTGGACAGGACCAATCGGTGTTTGTGTAACCAGGGCCTTTCCAAAAGCACATGATAGGATATTTCCGTTCTGACCCCATGGAAATAAGCTAAAGAAGTTATAAGGCCTACTTTCAACCACAACTAGATGTGGCTTGCGGTGTACTCGCCCTTTCCGCCGAACCCTATTACTTCCATTGGGCATCCTTGGATCTTTCTTTTTGAAATTCCTGCCGCTTGCAAGGTGCTCAATGGAATGAGGTTTATGGAAGCACATGTATCTATCAAGGCCCTCTTGATGGGGATTCGGTTTATGGATGCTACCAAACAAAGAGGCCTCCTGTGATTTGGGTGTCCCACCTCCATATCCTCATTGCTAAAAGTGATCTCTGTCAATTCCTGTAAGAGGGCTCTGTCATCTGGGATTTCGGCTGATAAGCACTTTACTCCTACCCCAGAGGCGATACTCACCAAAGCCTCTGTGGCTATCTTTCTTTCCTTTGCTGTGAGTCCCAATTGGTCAAACAAATTTTTGAATTTGACACTTTGCTGTAGAGTGGTAATCACTGCGGCAGGCAGGGCCAGGTTCTCCTCCTCGTCCTCCTCTGGGTTTGTGCATATTACCACTGTTGCTACACCCTTTCCCTTGTGATTCGGGAGTGGGTTTCTTTGGACCTCTTGCTGGGTTAACTCCAGTGTCCCTTCTTTAGTCCTACGGTGCACCAATCTGTGAGCGCCCAGCATTCTGCGGTGGGATGTTGTACATAGTTGTGCAGGCGGCAGAAGCGAGGGTCTCTTCTTTCTTCCTCCGTGGGTTCTTTGGAAACTTGGTTGGGTTTAAAGATTCCGTCTGCTATCCATTTTTCTAGCAGCACATCTAGTTCCTTAAGAGTACACGGTATGGGTGGGGGCGTATCATATTTCCTCCCTTCGGTTTTCCTTCTCCGCTCTTCGGTGGATACCGCCATAGCCTGCGGGGCGTTTCTTTTGTCTGAGCTTGGTTTTATGGACTGGGCCGTTTTCCTGGCTTTCTGCAACAGCTGTGCAAACTGGGAAATTTCTAGATTTTCCAGGACTGCTCTGAATTCCCGAATCATGTTAGTCATACACATTTCTACTAAGGTTCTTTCTTCACAATGGTCATAGCAGTCAAGTGCTATATCTCTGAACCTCTTGATGTATTCCATCAAATTTTCGCCATTCCTTTGCTTGGTCGCTTGCAGGGTTGCAAGCGTTACTGTTTCCTCTTCATGTAAGTACTTAGTGCAAAATACATCCACCATGTCATCCCAAGTTGGGATCGATCCTGGTTTTAGGCCGATGTACCAGGTGTATGCCTGGTCACACAATGACTTTGAAAATTCTCGAAGACATAAGTCTTCGTCTGCAGCGTAAGGGCCAAGGGTATCAATAAACTTGCTCACGTGCTCAACTGCACTTCCCTTCTTGCCATCGTATTGTGCAAAGGCCCTTGGCTCATACCTCTCGGGATATGGTTTGTTGAGTACCTTTAGTGGGTAAGGAGGCCTTCGTGTGTAAAACCTCTCCTTAGGTGTTCTGGCTCTCTCTTGTTCCAGGAGAGCCGCTACTTCAGCCATAGTAATGAAACGCTATTCTACATTCCGTGGGACACCTCCTGCTAGTGTCTTTTCTCTGTCTGTCGCATGCTCTAGGTCATGCTGGCTCCCTTTCTCCCTCGTCTTGTCTGCTTTTAGTTGTCGGATTTCTTCCATCATTTGTTGCTGCAATGATTGCAATACTTCAATAAAAATACTGACATTGTCCATGGGGATTCTTGGCTGTGGCTGAGGATCAACCCTCGTTCTGTTGGCACCTTCCGTTTGGTTAGGCTGCTGTTGGTGAGGCGTTGTTGGCCTAGACTCTACTTAAGAGGGCACGACACTCATATTTTGTGTCGTTCTGGACTTTGGTGGCATTGTTTGTGAAGGATTCTGTGTTTTCACCCCTATCTGTTTCCCAACTCCCTAGTGAAGTCGCCAATTATAAAGTGATGGGCTGTGCTAGTGGTGTTGGGCTGCTTCCTACTGCACTAGGCCCAAGTTTTTCTGGATAAGGGAGTTGGGACCAGTCCAGCTGCAACTCAATTTGGTCCGGCTTGTGCGAAAACTATGCCTGGTTTGCCAGGAATGTGCTTACGGCAGGCAGAGCTATTTCAGACAAGTTGTGGCAGACAGACATAATAATAAAAATAAAATATCTGGCTACATAGTAGGAAATGACCAAATGATCCCCAAACACAATCACAGTAATAATAATCACTTTTACAGAAAGAAAAGAACAAAACAAAATGGAGTAAATAGTAATATGTATGGGTTAATCAGAAGATGAAGAAATCAACTTAAATCTGGTCCGCAGGAGCAAAACCAGAAAGGAAAGAACGTTCCTTCTCAACGTAATTAATCTCTCAGGAACAGTCTTATCGTGGAGATTAACTACCCTGAGGAAAACAGACCTGAATGGTTGATGCACAGAGGCCCCTTTTGGTTTTCACAGAGAGCAGGATTTCGTGAGAGAGAGAGAGGGAATCAATCTACCGATGCATGTCTGCCGTTCTAATTCTCACTTTATTTTCTTTCTGGTTGTTTTCTTTCTTTCCCTCCCACTCGTTTCTTTTCTATTTTCTGGTCTCTCTTTTCGAATTCCTATTTCTTAGTTATGGTTCCCGTTGTTACTCCATTTTTTGTTCACGACAAGATCCTCTTTTTATAGTGCTTGCTGTGACCAGATTTTACTGTTTTAGCCCTTAACCTCCTGTGTCTGGTCTGGGTGTACTAGCCGACTACCACTGATTCGTCTGTGTGCCACCCCCCATCACTAGACAAAGAAGGGTATTTTGTTTGTTTGTCCGCCGTGGCACCATTTCTTGCTACGGTATGGGTTCTTTCTATCTCCCTATCCCTCATGGCATGCACCTAGTGGTTCCAACTCAGCTTGCTTCTTTTGGGTAGTAAGTCATCTTAGCAGGACACTTCCCCGAAAGAACCTGAGCTAGAACCTCAAAAATAGATTTTTCCCCTCTCCCCACCACCAAACCATGCCCTCTGAATCTCTGACCTCTGACCTCACCATGCCCTGTATTGGCTGGGTACAGGCTGGGGGTGTCTGGGCCTTGCGCGTGCCTTCCTTCCATATGTGTCCAAAATCTGCATGTTGGTCATTCGTCTACCGTGGTCTAGAGGCTTGCTTGCATAGCCTGCCATCCATTTTCTTTGACCTTTTATGTGAGCTGCTTTTCGATTTCCCACTCCCCGGAGGAGATGGGCTTTATTTAATACTGGGTTTTACATTTCTTTCGGCCCATTTCTTGATTATCCTCATTTCCTGCCGTATTACTCTGTCACTCCTGCTGCAATAACTCAATCCTGTTGGGCCTCTTTGGCCCAGCCGTTTACTCTTTCTCCCAGTGGCTTGGTATGGCCATTGGTTTTCCTACTTATGGGCTCCTGTGTCCCTTTGGGTATCCTTAGCCCACTTGCTTTCTTTGGGTTTTCTTGGCCCTTTTACTAACTTTGCATTCCCATGAGCTTTTACTAACTTCATTGGGCTTCCTTGGCCTAATTACCTTATTCTCATCCTTGGGGTTCATGGACCTGCCATTAACCCCTTACTTTCTTTGTTTGCATTACTTTGGGTCTACGGTGACCCTTTCTTACTTTTCTACATCATATACTGCCCATGGGTATCCTATTTCTCTTTTTCCGGGCTTCTTTAAGCCTACTTGCCTCTTCAAGGCCCATTTGTTTATTTCATGGGCCTGTTATCCATTATTCCTGCCGCTTGGGCCTAATGGTTTTGCCATCTGTTTGCCAATTCTTTGCTGCCCTTGTCGTTGGGCTTTCTTCTTCCTACTTGGATTCTCACAAATGACCCTCAACAATAACTAAATGGGATGTCTCACTTACATTCCAAAATCCCCCCAAATTTTCAATAGCCAATGCAAACAAATTTGATGGAAGCATAGATCCAAAACAAAAATTTGAATAAATACATTAATTAGATTGGTAAAGTTGAAGGGGCTAGACCGAGAGCAAGCTCATCATGCCTTCTCCTATCTAACACTTAGGTATCACAAAAAAAAAAGTATCACACTGAGGATTTTGGAGACCATCAAGCAAAAAGTCCAACGAGACCTCTTCTGAATTTCTCATGAGATGGAGGGAAAAAGCCTCAAGAATAATCTCCATTAATAGTTAATACTCATTCAGCGGACTAATTTAATGAATTCATTAGGCAATTCCCTTACAACTCTTTACATAACTAATTATAAATTTTCACAACTACACTCTAAATTGTAATCAATTTTCCTCCCACTAACTAATCCCCTCTTGCTTCAGTGGTTAATATGAAAATGATTAATCGTACAAATAAATCGCATAATCCACAAAATCAGTCTAATTATTTCAAAAAATTGAAGTTATGGAGATGTAGATGGTCGAGTAAGATCCGACAGGCCAAAAAAGTTGTCCAAATTTAGGATGGGAAATTTTAGATTGAACATATGCTTTAATATTCCTTCAATATAATACCTGTAAGATGCTTAACACCTTCTCAGACACACACACACAGATATATATATATATATATATATATATATATAAACTCTTGAATCAATCTATATGATTTGAAGATATTTATTACCTAATTCGTAGGATATGTACTTTGAAGTTTAAACCCTCCTAAACCTATTAAGTGACCAATCACTAATTCACTATAGAAGAACCCAATATGCGATGACAACTCTATTTCCTTTAAACGGTGTACTCACCCAAGGTCGATCCTAAGTTGGACCTAACATTTAGCATCATAAAATCATAATTCATAACTTACTCTATATTCTTTGAACTACCAGTTCATAACTTGTACATCCTCCACATAATCTTCCATTCAATCCCTTGTAACCCATATCTATAGATTAATGTCCACCAAGATAATCCAAAAGTAGTTTTGAATTGTGCAGAAAAAGTTAGATTAAAACCGAAAAGGTTCCACAAATGTATATAAGCATCAAATAGTTTGCTATTTGGGAAAAACCAGCATATAATCCACAACTCATGAATTGATTCTTCATTGCATGATTAATCATTCCTTCTATTAAGTTCAGTAAATCATGAAGCTATCTAAATGATGGTTGCATCATAATCTATTACTAATTTACTCAATCAGCAGGAACTTAATTTATATTAAGAGATCATATCATTTTAACATCATATTCAAACTTGGATTGCCAGTCATGCACAAAGTATATCTTCAATACTGTAAAATTTTGCCAACTTAGGTCTCAAGACTTTTTCAAGCAGTTGGGTCCCTTAAACCCTACCTTGCTATACCCCTACAATTGTTACACACCCACAAAATTGGGGGGAAATTAGGTTGTCTGGTCTTCTAATGATGTTCTCTCACACTAAAAGAGACTAGGGCACCCAACTTATACAATCAAGGCTGAATAAATAAATCAAAGCTCAAGCCCAAGTACTAGTTATAGCTACAAGAAGAAATAATAAAGATTATGCCCTTAACAAAAATCAGCTTAATCTGCAAATCATAGCCTCCAAGAGCCAAGTAGCCTCCAAGAGCTATGCAGAAACATCCTGAGCCTCAACTATCCCACAGAAACCGATGAATATGGATACTTTCTGAAAATTTGACAACAAAATCTCACTTGCACAGGACTTATGCTTTGGTTTGAGGTCATCTCTTTCGACATATTGTCATGCCATCTCCAATAGGTACCTAAAGCTCCAAAAAGTTTAAGGTTATAGATCAATTCAGAAGAGTCTCACAGAATTTGTCAAAACATAGGCAAAAATTACCATCCCCTACCATACTGATGCTTACACGTTTGTCCTCCAGCAGACGTTTGTTGAAATTTCTAATGCTAACAGTCTTCACGTCATTTACCTTCTCAAGATATATTAAAAAAAAGAAAGAATCAATTTCATTTCAAATGGACAAAACATACAAATAAAGTAATTGATTTACCATTGGGTCACAAACTTTTCCATGCCAAAGGACATTATCAATCACGATGAGACCCCCAACCTTCACCTGCAAACTAAATCCTCACCAACTGCTTGCAGGATAATGAATGGGCAAATTTGTTCAAATAATCAAAAGGAACAGGAAAATGGATTTAGAACAGATTAATTCAACATGATATTTACTCTTACCAGTTGAAGTAGCAATTCAAAGTACTCTTGATTCTTCCTCTTCTCCGCATCAACAAACGCAAAATCATAGCTGATTAAAAAAAAGGAAATAGGTGTAAATGTTGATTTATTATTTTTGTCCCTCACAAATTGGGGAAAAAGTCAGAAACTTCTGCACACGAGGAAAAGTTCATTTTAGGGCGCAAAGCAATAAGGTAGTAGCACTTCAAATGCAAGGATGAAAATGTTCACATTATTTGGACTCAATCCTTAGCACAAATTGCTGTATTGTGAACATGTAACACATGTAGAAGAGTTGAGAAATGAGAACTACTATTCGTTTGAACTAGAACCCCTATAATCAAAATAAACATTAACAAAAAGCTGTTTGTGAAAAATGTATAATTGTGCACTGCTACTTCATTTACCTGCAAGCTTCGCCATTCAGAATCAGTGATTTTAGGACATCAGCGGCAAGTCCATATTTTACATCCACCTGATGCAAACCAATTGTTTCAGAAGTCATTAAAAGGAGCAGGAGTATAAGAAATATTAATGAGAGAAACATCGGATACATATGCAGTCCACAAATCTAAGAGGCAAAACAATGAGGAACTATCCTAGTACACGGAGTGCACACACAAGAACAGCAAAGGAAACAAAGGGAGAAAAACTTAAACTTCTGAAAATAAGTCATCTAAAAAGTCCATGAAGTAGTCATGGAGAAATTATAGGAATTGAAAGTCCAGTTGTATAACATCTTGAGAAAAAGAAACTTGAGATGTGGTAAGGGTAACTTCTTTCCCTCAAAAGTACAAAGATTCCACTCTTTCCAAAGACAACACATGAGGCATGAAAGAGCTGTTGTCCAAAGTTTCCCACTCCTATGATTGCCTAACTTCCCCTTCCAAGAAGCCAACATAGCAATTATTGAATTGGGCATTAGCCAAGTAACACCAAATAGACATAATGATAAGTCCCACAACTCCTTAGCAATAATACAATGAAGAAGAAGATGATCCACGGACTCCCCATTTAATTTATACATACAGCACCAATCCACAATTATAACTTCACTTTTTATCCAATTATCCGCTGTCAATATTTTCCTTAGTGGTTCAGTTCATGTGAAGAAAGCAACTCTAGGTGGAGCTCTAACTTTTGAAATGCTCCTCAAGGAACAGGGGTAACTCTTGCAACCCCTAATATTAGCATTCCATGATAACTTCTGACGTGAAATCCATGCTTGAGTGCCGAGGGCCACACCAATGTACCAGTTCCTGCCTGGTCAATTTTGAACTGTATAGAGGTCATCTTAAAAATATTCCAAAATTTCATCCACCTAATCTTGAGCTTCTCTAATAAAATTGGATTCCAATGCAACTCACCATTAACCCACTCCATTGCTACAAGGGCATCTCTTCTCTAGCAAACTTGTACAACTCAGGGCATTTATCCTTGAAAGTTCCATTGCTAGTCCAATGATCATTACAAAAATGTATTACTTCTTAAGAAGTATTATGAGCTTTTGCAGTGTATATGATGTGGGTTTAGTAGGCATCCATTAGCACAAGGTAGTACGCTTAGCAGATGTATAAACTTTTGAGACAAACTAAATAAGGTAAGTCCTTATAATTGCAAGAACCAAGCACTTATAGATGCTAATACTAGCAAAGATAAAAGAGATAAAAATACTACCTTGTGCAAAACACCAGCTCGTTCATAATACTTCTTTGCAACCTCAAGAGCCTTAGCATCTCTTTCGCAGGCAACCAAACGACCTGATTCTGGTAGGACTAATGCAACAGCCAATGATGAGTATCCCTGAATAAATTAAAAGAAATATATATATAATCCTAAGAAGATGGTAAGTTGCTACTTCATTAAATTCACAATAAAATAAACTTTTTACTGCATGGTAAGAGGTGAACTGCACAGTAGAACAAGAAAGAGAACGTGAAATTCAAAGCCAGAATACAATAAAATTGTCAAATCACTTGAACCCGATTTGATTATTGAATCCAGATTTATTTAAACTGTCATTACTATGATTAACGTGTAAACCAAGAGAATTTGTGTTTAGACGTTTAACCACTTTAGGTGTAAATCAAAAGAATGTTACTTAGATTTTTACCTAACCAAGGTGTAAATCAAGAAAAATTTATTTAGATTTAACCAGCCAAGGTGTAAATTAAGAAAATATTTATGTTTTGATTTTTAACCAACTGCACTGTAAATCATGAGAATTAGTTATAAAAGCAAAATTCTTCTCAAGGCCCTAATTAGTCCCATTGACATAAGTAATAGCAAGGCAAGGAGATATTTGGCCCCTCTCACAGTAAACCAGTATGGCCTCCTCCTCCAAGAGCCTACCCAGCACGTTCTCAACAAGCCATCCGTTAGGTAAGATAAATTTTGAACTATTTTGGTGTTTTACTGCACAAAGATGATGTCTTGCCTTTTTTTTTTTTCAATGTCATGGAGGTTGGGCATGTGATGGCAAGTGCCTTGACTGCCTTCCACCAAAAGCGACATAAGTCAGCCTCTCTAAAAAAAATTGGGGGAAAGATTGCCTACTATGAACTCTCCTAGACCCAGAAAAGTAGGAGTTTTGTGCACCGGGTAAGACCCATGTGATGTCATAATTTTTTTAGAATGGATTTTATGGGTAGGAACTTTGAATTGTGACCTTGATCTTGAAAATTACTTTATAAATTTTTTGCGTAAAAAGTGTTTGTGAAAATTCCTAGCTGAAAGTTTCCTTTGAAGTTTAGGTCTTTTGCTTGTCTCATCCTTTACCAATTTGTCTGCACTTGCCATAGGGAGTTAACCCTTTCATTGCTCATGCCCCGGAGATGGGCAGCAAGGGCCAATTTGATTCCCCTCCCTTGCCATCCTAGGTCCATTTAGGTAGGCCAAATACAACCTTTGGGTCTCACCCCACATACATTCTCTTCTTTTTCTAATACACTCATTTTCATCACTCAATAAACGTAGAACCAATTCATATCATCAAATCAACTTGCTATCATAGTGTTAGTTTGAATATGTTAAGTAGTTACTGGAGAATAGCATAGTGTAACATTGCAGTTATGCAGAGGTCAAATTGAAGAAGTAACTTCAGTATTAAGTGCAAAAGCCCCTGATCATCTTTGCTCATTAAAAGAGCTCCATACTTTTCCTCTAATTTCTAGGTTAAAGAAGGGCTTTAATGTGTGATACGAATATACATGCTAATTGAGGTTTTGGATAAGAATAGAGAATAATTTCAACCTTCTATTTCACCACACATATGCCGCATGTCAGCATATGCAACTCTGTTTCAAATTCTTGAGTGCATAAAGTGCAGATATTTCATTTCATTACTTGACATTGGAGTACCTTGATAGGTACAAGTAACAAAGTAGGCGAGAGAAATCAGAAATCAAAGGAGCTGATCTTCTGGTGCTTACTTTTTCACAAGATGAGGATGAGATATGCCAACAAAAACTTGCATAATCAGAAGAAAAACAACAAGTTGTCTGTTCAACTAAAGCAGTTAATCTTTTTTATAAGCTTTTTTTAGCTCTTTTATATATATATATATATATATATATATATATATATATAAGTTAAATTTCAGTGAAAAATACATACAGTGTAAACACCAACTTCAATACACCGCTCCGCCATAAGAATCTGCACAAGCATTGCAAGTAGCTGTGCCTGATCAGGAGACACCTATTAAGAGTACAATACACTGTCAACTTTCATGTACACACACATTAAGGAATGAAAACCATGACTTCAGACATTCCATACAACATTAGACTGATAAAAATTAGTTTATGCTATGAACTTGATGCCTTAAAGATCTAATCCATATATATAAATATTTATTTTACAAGTATAAATGATACATCTATGTGTGTGTGTGTATTTATGGTGAATCACTATTGTTAAAATATTGGTTAAATGATTAAATTCACCATTTCCTATTAGCTTTAGCTTTTGGAACAATAAGTATTTATCATGGTACAAAGCAGGCCATCCTGCGTTCAAACCCCATCATATTGTTTAAATAATTAAATTCACAATTTCCTATCAGCTCAAGCTTACGGGGCAACATTTAATTTATCGTTTAAGTTTCCTTGAACAAGATATTTGTAAATAATAATCAGGGATTGAGATAATGATGAAACACAACATAAATCACACCAAACTAAAGAAGGTACATCACATTCTACAATACATATGCAGTAGTTCAACATTCATCACATCCCGTAACAGAGGCACATTATTGAGGCATTAGGATAAGGTACTCTTGACCAACAAATCTTCATATTGAGTATTATCATATCAGACAAGTTTTTGGAAATAAACTTGTTCTATAACAAATGGAGACTAATAATTTCCTGTCAAATTATAACGGTTGGAGAACCGTTGTCTTTTTTGATCTTGATTGAGAAGACTGTGCGGGGGCCATTATTAACCCAATTGTGATTTTTTCTTTTTTTGGATAGGCATTAAGCCAATTATGAATGTTAAACCATTAACATAAAAATGTGTTTAAGAAACTTTCACACGCGCACGCACACAAAAAGGAAAAGAAACTTGAAGGAAGATCTTGAAATATCAAAAAAATAGCAGTGCAAGTTATTAAAAGTAATAATCTTTGAAAGAATCACTTGGACATACACAACACATATAATGCACACAGGAAGCATAAGCACACATGCACGCTCACACACACACACACACACACACACACAAATGTGCCTTCTGTGCAGAAAATTGAGCAGTTGACAGGAAGTTAATGAACACAAAATCAGGCTGCTGCCCATGCCAATGAAATTCAAAAATGGAGCAACAAGAAAAGCCAGAAGCTTCTACATGCGCACAATGTACAAATAAAACATACAGAGGAAGGAAGAAATAATAAATACCTGCATCTGACTACCACGCAAAGAGGCAGTCTCTTCTCGAAGTTGCCTTAGAATCTGAAAAATAAAACATCATTCAGAATCACAAAAGGTAAACATCAAATAACTAATCAATAAATGGTTATCTATATATTTAAAATATATAACAAACTATCTCTTAGTAGTAAATTTTATTGGAAAAAATAGGAAATAAATTCACTAC